>NC_135888.1:15257565-15575065 GCF_964194155.1 Cetorhinus maximus | reverse complement strand
TCGTTGGGTACCCGCCCCTTGCGGCTGGGCTGTCCCTTCTGCCCCCCCCAACCCCCCCACCGACCTAATCGGTTTGAAAATGGCTCCGAGGTAGGGTTGCGCTGGCAAACCGGCACCACCGGCCATCGGCGGAAAATTCCGGACTCCCCTACCTGTGATCCTGCACCCACTGACCGCTGAAAATTCAGCCCTCGGTTACCTGATTGGATGATTTTTTTTTTTTTTTTTACTGTCGGTTTTTAGAAAGAGGGTCAAGTGGAGGGAGACCCTGGGGCGTTCCTGCACGAGTCCTTCGGAGGTAGCGGGACAGGTTCACAAAGCAGTCACCAGAACAAATGAGATCCCGGGGCCGGGATTTTCCGGCCCTTTCGCGGGCGGGAGCCCGGCCAGAAGTCCAGTGGGACCGGAAGATCCCGGAAGTGGGCAGCTGCGGGGAAATCCCTCCCTGGGTTTTACAAATAAAAGCTTGGAACACAAAAGGCAGGGAAGCCATGGTAAATCCACATAAAAGGCGAGTTCAGCCCCAGATGGAGCATTGCATCCAATTCTCGGCACCGCACCTCAGGAACTGCCCGTTAGGACATCAGGCGCGGCGAGGGGCACGGGCAAGTTGCTTTTCCCTGGCTGGCTTCCAGTGCAGGGCCAGGGCGAGGGCTCCAGTGCAGGTGGGGCCAGGGTGAAGGCCAAGGCAGCACAGACTGATGGAAATACCCCAGCTCATGCTGGGAGGTCGGGGAGGATGGAGGGAGGCTAAAGGCCACGCACTAGGAAAAGCTTGTCAAAAGTTCAGCAGCAGCTCCATCGACATGTTTGGAGTCAGGTCTCTGAAGCTTTCCTGCCCACTCAAGCAAGGCAAAAGCGTGAAAGTGCCACCAAATGCTCCAGAACTTCTCACCCCTCAGGTTCACACTGCAAATTAATATGCACTTTAGGGGGCAGCAAAGCAATTGGCCGACTGGGCAAGTTGCACAATTCCCTTGTGAATGGTGGCCATGGCGCAGTCACTGGTGGAGGTGCTCACAGCCCCTTGCAATGTCTTTATTCAGGTTTGGACCATCGCGCTGGCCAGGCAAAGCAGGCACACTCAGGAAGCCCTAGATTCGTGGAGGATGATGACGAGATGCAGTGGGCACAGTCCTGACATCCTCAGCGTACGTGTCCTCAGTGCTCAGGCTCATGTCATGGAGATGCAGCGGAGGGTCCAACATTCTCTAGATTCCAGGCAGATGATGACCACATGCGGTGAGGACACTCCATAGATTTTCACATTGCCTCTGTGAACATCTGACTCCTGTCTGGCTGACAGCAGCTCACTTACGTTCTGTGATCAGGGTCATATCATGGAGACACAGCCTGTGAACTTTAAGTGCACCTGATCTTTGGCACCACACTTCAGGACCACACCATTACCGGACACAGATGCTGAAGAGATGGGCGCCAGCCCCACTTCAAAGGTGCTGAGAGCACACACAGAGAGAATGATGATAGGGAACTCTGTGACACCTGCCCACGACATTCTGGCAGCAATGATAAGCAGCATCAAAATGCAGGCATCAGTGATGTGTCCAGTGAATGTGAAGCCGGATCATCACTTTGGTCTGAAGGTTACACACTGCACAGGGAAGAGCCCTGGGCCTGGACTGAGACACCTGCTTTTATCTTGTGCAGGAACCAAGCTTTCACATCTGAATGACATGAACACTACTCATCGTAACAAGGAGCCACAGGCAAGGAGACGTTCTTGAGAGGTTATTTACAATAGTGAACATTATGTACATGTGATTAGCACCTGTGCCCATGCTGTCCAACTACATCTTCTTAACTTTCCTCATCCTGCCTTAGTGCTCCCTTGACATCCACAGCCAAGGTGGAGGTAGCCTGCTGACTGCTACGCCCTGCCTGTGATGACATTGGCAGGCATCCTCTGGAGGACCGAGACCTGGGGGGGCCTTGGCCTGCTTAGGGTATCCTGTTGTGGGCCAAGTGCACCCTCCTCAGCCTGTGGAGCTGGAGATGTTGGGGCCACAGGAAGAGGGGATTTGGATCAGCCGGACATTCCCTGAGTCACCTGGGTGGATGGCCCCGAGGTGTCGAGCTGTTGGTCCTCCTCCTTATGGGTACCCAACAGCCCCTGGCTGACACCTTGAGGAGAAGCAGAAGAAGGATTGAGATCCAGCTGCCCTGCACCCCTTTCGTGTTGACACTGTTGGAGGCCAACTATGGCATCAGCCTACACAGTAGTAGTGAAGGACCGAAGTCCTGGACCAAGGTTTCCATGTCGGTCGCCATCTTGCCAGTGTTGACCTTGAAGCATTAGCATAGCCGGCGCTATCACCTCAGACTGAAGATGGACAGACTCCTCCATCATCCCTTACAATCTCAGGAGTGACCAGACATCCCTTCCTGATGTTCCCGTGATCGTCTTTGCAGCTCCAACAACTGATCGGGGACCAAGACCAGAGGCTGGTCATCTGACTCGGACTCAGCAGATTCCTAGCCTCCAACAGTCCTCCGAGTGCCGGCAACATTGGATATCCCTGCCTCCGCCTGCTGTGGACCAGATTGTGTGCTGTGCTCACCAGATTGTGATCCTGAGGCTGCTCTACATCCGGGTCGCACCGAGGTGTGTGTGTCACTGCGCTGGTGGAGAGTGTGGGTGAGCGCCGTGATGGGTCTTCAGTGGTGCTGCCCTCAGGCTCCTCGTCCAAGCTGCTCTCGGCGCTGGAGTCAAGGTCAGGGTTGCCTGAGGGCGACGTGTCCGATATGCCTAGGACAGAAAGTGGAGAATATTAGTGCTTGGCAGCCTTGTTGAGCACAGAACAGTGGACTCAGGGCAGTGTTGACAGAGGGATGATCTGGTGCAGGATCCTCGCGTGGATGCTTGCCGCCGACCTCGCCGTCGATGCAGGAATGGTCCACGTCCTCTCCGGCCAGCGCGACTCTCGAAAGGAGTGAAGACCTTGACATCCGCCACTCCAGCCCCGGTCTGGGACCTCTCCCAGTGACTGGACGCGATCTTGTCCTGCGTAAAGACAGATGGAGGGAGTGTGAGCAAGGCGCTTGCCAGGCTAAATGAGAAGGGCACCCAGGTGTGCGTGGGTGCTGAGTGGAGCCATGGGTGGGATGAGGGGGCAGCCTCCAGAGGAGGTGAAGGACGGATGGAGATGTGAGGGGGTGTGTGTGAGAGAGAGAGTGAGTGAGTGGTGATGTCCTTTGAGCTGGCACTGAGTGAGATGCCAGTGAATGTGTGATGGGCTTGTGAGCGGGTGAGCTGAGAATGATGAGATGGTTGACTTACCCTGGCAGCACGGGTGAGATCATTCCTCCTTTCTCTGCACCAGCATAGCACTGACCACTGCTGCCACCACCCCCCAAGCTGGAGTGGTGAGGCTGATGGGCCTCCTGCGGCCAGAACGGGGATAGGGGGACATCGCCGTGAGCCTCCATGGTGCCAAAACGCCTTCCAGAGATGTGCCACTGAATCGGTGGAGGGTGGGGTGGGGGGGGGCGCGCGCGGCTGCGCTCTTCTTGGATTTTGGGGCCATTTCTTTGCTGGGGCAGTCCTGGGCTGCAAGCAATGAGAGCCGTGCGTGCGGCTGCAGTTTATATATATATATGGTGCCCGGAGTGAGGAAGCAGCAATGTAACAGCGTGGCAAGCAAATCGGAGGGGGGGCCAGCCACCAGCAAGATGGCACGTTTCCCGTGACACACTTTATGAGGAGGGAAGGGGAGAAGCGGCACGAACATCCACCATTGCAGCCAGCGGGTGAAACATCGTTTTTCACGCCCGCTACCACACTTAGTGCCACTCTGGGACCATCCCACCAATAGCAAGGTAACTCACTGCTGCATCAAGGAGGGGTCTCTTTACCATGTCTTACTGCAGTATCCCATCAGTGGGTGAGTAAGGTACTGATCTTTGTAACCTGCAAACGCACCTTCAGAAAGCAGCTGTCGGAAGGCACTTGACAGGGAACCTTTCTGACTAAAACTTCCTTGAAAAATACTCCGTTTTTTTTGCTGCTGATTAGCATTAAACTGGAAACCCCCCACAAACACCTTGCCCTCCCCCAGTTGATAAGTTAATGAGCTGGGGGTTCCAACACTTGACTGAAAATGGACTGTGACGTGGGGGAGAGAGAATAAGGAGGAAAAAAAATGGCAAAATGTAAATTACCAACTTAAAAAAAAAGCAGTCTTTGCAAAATTGTTGATATTTCTCACAGATAGTCAGATTACTTGTGATGGGAGTCCTGTAAGTCCAGGACTGTCTGTACTGTGAGTGGGTGGGGAGTTTTTAAGAGTAATTTATTGCTTGCCATTTGTTTACCATTGCCGTAAACTATTCCCCCACCAACCCCAGTCTGAGAGTGCTATTCCGTAACCACGCGCTAAGTAATGTTAAGCCTGAATTTGGACACCAGGAATGTTGGAAACCACAGTTTAAAAGGTACCATTTTGCCAACCTTTGCGATCCATTTTTGCGATTAGTTCAGTCGGCATAAAAATAAGCAGATCGTGCAAATGTGATTGGAGTCCCTGCTAAACGAGATGAGATCTGGCATGTGGTTTACTAACCACATTGAGCCCTCTAAGCAATGACAAGTGATACCTTAAAACTCATTGTAGAAGCACCTTCCATATTTGTAGGTTAAAACCTGAATGGCGGTTTGATTGGGACACTGGAATTTTGCATTCATTCCGGAACAGCTCACCCTTGGGAGTCAATCGGAAAGGGTTGCCCACTTTATATTGTTATTGGAATAAGAATGAATGAGAAGGAATTTGTCCATCAACAGCCTGCGGGATGTGCGGGAATTCAGCTGAATTCTGAGCTCAGATAAATGTGGAATCGACTCTTTAGCTGACAGCGGTGTCGTTCTTGAATCTTCCTCTGCTTCACTACTAATATGAAAATGACAAGCTTACACTTAAATATCTAGTGCCACCATCAGGCCCTCTTTGAAACATTAAACTCTTGTAACTTACTCCGGTTAAGTTTTTCAATATACTTTCGGGGCCAGCGATGGGTGCTGGTGACATCATTAGATGATGATGTCAAGCTGTTAACAATCACCTGTTGAGTTCCAGGCTTTAACCTCGGGCATTTATGTAAATTTGTTGGCCGCACGATGTTAGGTTCAGGAACTTATCCCAGCCAGTTGCCTGGTGAATGTTTATCCTATTAAGCCAATTTACTTTATGAGTTACAACAAGGCTCTGATGGAGCCTCACAATGTAGTTGAAGGAGTTAGGCACCAGAAAAGATCAGCAATGCAAGGCCTAGCTTAGGGAGGGTGGTTAGAAATTTGTGACTGTAAGTCTTTGCTGATTCTTTTATTAGCTGAACCCACAGTGGATAAAATTAAAACTTCTCAACTGCGTATTGATGGGAGAATGTGACAAAACAGATCTAAGCACACCACCCAGATTGTGTAATACAGAGGCCCTCTGTTCATCAATTATAACACAGGGAGACCCTGTTTCTATCACTGCTGCTCTGACGGGGTTGGTGGGGGTGAGGGGGGAAAGACAGTTGTGGGGGGGGTGTGGGATGGGTGCGGCGAAGGGATATTGTCTAGAATTTGGTACCCCCTCACCACCCTGACCATGTGATCTCTAATTGGCACACCAAGCCCCGTCCCCCAATCACCTCTGTGTTTACTGACCCTCTTGGTCAAGCAACGTCTTGACTTTAAGAGTCTCATTCTCGTTTTCAAATCCCTCCATGGCCTTGCCCCTCCCTATCTCCGTAACCTCCTCCAGCCCCACAACCCTCGAGATACCTATGCTACTTTAATTCTGGCCTCTTATGCATCCCCAATCTTAACTGTTCCACCATTGGTGGCCGTGTCTTCAGTTGCCTGGGCCCTAAGCTCTGGAATTCCCCGTCTACACCTCTCCGCCTCTCTGCCTCACTTTTCCCCTTTAAGGCACCTTAAAACTTATCTCTTTAACCGAGCTTTTGGTCATCTGACCTGGCAGCCGTCGATCTTATTGCTGGGGCCCGAATGTGCCTTTGTGGAGGCCAAAATGTCTTCTCAGTATTTCAGCTGCCACTGATGAATCAGATTTCTATCTAGTCTCCACTGGGGGCCTGAGCTTGATCCAAAGGATTTCCCCCCCCACCCACCCCCCTGGCTCTGCCCCCCAGCCCACCATTTGCCGAGGAAGCGTTGTCCCCTCCCCCCTCCCCCTCCCTTCCCCATCTTACAAGCCCATGCTAGAAACTGGCAATGAGAACATTGAGATGTCGGAGGCCTCCCCCATTTACTTGGAAGGTCTACTGGTGCCTGGCCGGAGCCACAGCAGGATAGCCGTGGAGTTTCGTGGCCAAACCATTATCTACTTCTTTCCAGTCAGCTGAGATACACAGGGCTAAAACCCGTTTGCTTGCCTTTGAATAGCTGTTTCTCTGAGAGATCCAGCCTTTTCACGCCTTCTGTAAAAGCAGAAGGAAGCAGTACGGCCACACCCAAGATATTTCCATGGTCTTAGCCATCAGTAGTTGGGCTCTGACTAAGACCGTGATGTTTAAACACAGCACCAGGAAGGGGGTTTGTCTAATTGGTCAACGTGTCTGCATTTCAGATCCTCGGAGATTGATTACAGAGCCAACCCCATATAATGCCCAGGAGAAGGTGCTGTTCCGACGAACCTCAAAGAGTTTCTGTTGTCAACGACGACTCCCCTACACTTATCGTCCCCTCCAGACCTACAAGCTTCTGAGATCTCTGCGCTCCTTCAAATCTAGCTTCACTCATCCCTAATTGTCAGCCTTCCACCACTGGGGGATGTACCTTCAACTGCCTAGGCCCTAACCCTAAGCTCTGGAATTCTCTCCCTATATCTCTCTGCTTCTCTCTCTGACCGCTTTGAGCGAGCTTTTGGTCACCTGTGCTAATATTTCTTTGTCTGGTTCAGTACGTCAAATTTTCCTTGATAACTGCCCCTGTGAAGCGCCTTGGGATATTTTACTTTGTGAAGAGTGCTTACAACGTCAAAACAGTGACTGCACTTCCAAAGCACTTCATTGGCTCTAAAGCACTTTGGGACATCCTGAGGTCATGGAAGGCGCTATATAAATGAAAACCTTTTATATAAATGCAAGTTGTTGTTGTTGACAATAGTTCATGCTGGGTGATGGATCTATACACCCTCACTGACTCCCTAGTACCTCTATTACTCAAGCTTTGAAGAACATGATACTATGGTGTCTGCCATTACTTGCCTCTCTGGCTGTATTTGTACAATCTCCATACCAGTCAGATATATATTGTATATATGTATAATATATATGTGATGCTACTTGAGCGGTATTGGATAAACATGCACAGTTTTCAGACATTGTTGATGATTTGTGTCGAAGAATCATGAGAAAGTGATTGTTTTACCCTATCCTAAAGGCTGAGGTATGAATCAGTAGCAAATGTCCACGAGATAGTCGACTACATAGTGCATCATTGATTTTGTCCTGACCCCTAAAACACATGTAATTTCTCCCAGGATTACAGGATAATAACCAAGAGTTAGAACCCTGGCTAATTTCCGCTCCGCCTACACTGCCCTGTCTCTCGTTTTTCAATTACTGCTATCAAGGCTGAGAAGTGAAGCCTTGACCTTCCTGAACTGTTTGCCTCGGTGCCACACTAAGTGATGCACAGAAACTCCCACCCCCATCAGGATGGGACTCTTTCATTTTCTCTTTTTCAACAGCGATACCTCATGCTCGGCTATCCGTGAGCAGGTGAAGAGGTCCCTTTAAAAGTTTCTGTACGTCGTTACAGGATCCGACAAGCATTACAAAAGATGGAGCCCCGTAGCTGGAGTTAATCAAAAACACGTGCGCATCTGAGTAAATAAAGAGAAACAGCTTCCAGTGGCAGATGGGGCAGTAACCAGAGGACAAAGATTTAAAGGTGTTTGGCAGAAGAATCGGAGGCAACATGAGGAAACATTTTTCACGCAGTGTGTTTTTGTGATCGGGAATGATGTTGTCTGAAAGGGCGGTGGGAGCAGATTCAATATTAATATTCAAAAGAAAATTGGATAAATGTTTGAAGGGGAAAAATTGACAGAGCCATAGAGAAAGGGCAGAGAGAATTAATTGGATAATACTACCAAACAGCCAGCAGAGGCACGATGAGCTGAGTGGCTGTATTATTTTTGTGATTCTGTGAAGCGACCTGGGGACAAAGGAGGAGGAGAAAGCAGGGAACTGCGGCCGAATCCTCTCATGATTTGCCCTCGGGGACTAAAGCCTACTGTAGACAGTATTCGATGGCCCCAACTTGGGCCAGCCAACTCATCTCAGACCAAGCATTGAACCTGGGAACCTCCCAGATCTGTATGACTCACTGCGGCATGAACCATCAACTTCAGCACAGCTCAGTTTGTAATGCTTTCAACTTCAGTTCAAAACGTTATTGGATTCAAACACCCACTTGAGGATTCATTTCAGGATAACACTGAGGGAATACTGCATTGCTGGAGGTGTCATCTTTGGGATGAAGCTTTCAGCTGAGACCCCCATCTGCCTATAATTAAACATCCCATGGACTACGTGAAGGACACCAGGATAATTCTCCTGGCGTCTTGGCTAACATTCCTTCCTCAAGGACACCACCAAAATAATTTTATCTGGTCATTTGCTGTCCATGGGATCTTGCTGTGCAAATTGACTGCCGCATTTGCCTACAAAACAATGGGTGCTGTATTTTAAAAGTAACTCATGGGTCATAAAGCATTGCAACTATGATAAAGTGCTGTAGAAATCCAAGTTCCCTTTTTCCTTTCTTTCAGAAAAGGGAGGGGGCTGCAGAATTAAACAAAAACTTAAGAGGTAAAAAGGGTTTGCACTGTTCTCTTCTATCTTCATCAGTCTGGCTCTCCATTGGCACGCTTTGCATTCAAACCAACTTGCATGAGTTATGAGTTCATATCCTAATTAAATTAGCCTGCCTTTTAAATATCAGCTGTCTCCTCACCCAGTGAAACTCTTTCCCCCTGCCCTTGTTCTTTGGAGAGACAGTGGGGAGTGTGTGCCCCATGTGAAAAAACAATCTTTATTCAGGTTACACACGGTCTTGAATCTTCACTAACTGCTCCCTGGCCATTGACAGCCAGTAATCTCCTCACAAGACATTGTCATTGTTGGTGTTTTATGGGTCAGCCCTGTGCTTGGTGTAGGTCAGATGAACTCCTGTTCTTCACCAGCTCTGTGCAGGTGCTGCTTCCGGACCCCGCTCCCGACCCTGCCGGAAATGCTGCATCCCATTCCCCTGTCTCCCCCTTTCCCTCTGCCTGATGCCATTCTCTCCAGTGGACAGGGGAGCGATGGAGCCCTGAGCTTTCTCTATTAATATAAAAGCAAAAAACTGCGGATGCTGGAAATCCAGAACAAAAATAAAAATACCTGGAAAAGCTCAGCAGGTCTGACAGCATCGGCGGAGAGGAACACAGTTAACGTTTCGAGTCCCTATGACTCTTCAACAGAACTAAGGAAAAATAGAAAAGAGGTGAAATATAAGCTGGTTTAAGGGGCGGTGGGTGGGACAGGTAGAGCTGGATAGAGGGCCAGTGATAGGTGGAGATAGCCAAAAGATGTCACAGACAAAAGGACAAAGAGGTGTTGAAGGTGGTGATATTATCTAAGGAATGTGCTAATAGGTGACATTAAGGGTAGCATATTAAACCCAGTAAAGTAAATAAGCAAAAGTGAACAGCCTGACAGAAATACAGATTTATATTTATATCACCCCTTTCACAACTTTAGCACTTTGCCTTAAAACAAGTACCAGACCCCTTGCATATGTTTCTGAAGGGTCTAGCACTGTTTCAAGGTCCCATCCAAGCTATTGATTGGGCTGCCCTGAGCAGAACAGGAGTTAGACTTGGATGTGGCCGGGCAAGTAATTGTCACCAACAACGTAGGTTAAAAAAAAAAATGAAGATTGATACGCAGCCGTCATCAATTTTCAGCTCATGTGATTGACTCTCCAGGCGCCCAGTTGGCATAAGTTTGCAATACCAGGTGATGCATTTCCTTTATTTCAATGCAGAGTGTGTATCACAATCTCCTTTCCATTATTCTGCCCACAGAAATGACACACGATACTTCTGGTCCACTCTCTTGAATGATCCAGTTTCCAGATTATTCATAACTCCACCACCCAAAGCTCGGAGGTGGTCACAGTGATAAATGAGAAAAGCTGCTCCCTAAACTCTCTTTTTGGAAGTCTGTGTGGGAACCTAATGCATTGTTATTCATATCCGCGGCTGTTCAGATTGCATTTCATTTGTTACTGTCTGGTGTCACTGGAGATGGAAAACACATTAAGAAAATCTACGATTTGCATCCCACCAGCGGTTTGAATTTACTGGGCTCTGGATGGGATTTAAATCTTATCCGACAACATATTTCATACATTAAGCATTAACCTAGGCCGTGAATTATTCTGGTCCCACTATCAAAATCCTATTTTGTTTAGAAACGTGTTAAGGGCCCCCCTGGTGATTGCTTACCTCTGTATTTCTCGTGTTTGGGGTAAATATGGATGCCGGACATGGTTGAGGGATGTTGTCTGTTTCTTGGATATCCGAACTCTATAATTTGGCAGTAAAAGTAGTCTGTGAAAGGAACGGAGTGAAGAAGAAGTTTCCTTTAGCTTCTCACAAAATAAGAAAAGATTTCAACTTTACTGTTAGCACCTCCTACGAACTGCACAATTTTCTCACGGTAAATAGCACCAATATACCTCTAAGAGTGCTGGTGTCATGTCTCTATCAATGCAATAACAATGTACCATGCCTTGACTTTAATCCACTGGAGCTCCATATAATGAGTTTTGCTTCATTTAAGTTCTGTACAATGGAGTGGGTGGGTTGGGAGTCTTCAGGAATGGAACCTGTATCCCAGGAAAACTTCACCCTTAAATTTCTCGCAGCAGTAGTACCCCCCTCCCCCGTCACCCCCCCACCCCACTCTCCCCGTCCCCTCCTGCTCCGAGATGTCTCCACAAAGAATTGTCTGGCTCTGGGGTCCATCACTCCCCTTTCCACGGGAGAGAACAAGAGGAAAGAAGGAGACACGGGAAATGGGATGCAGCATTTCCAGCAAGGCTGGGAGCGGTGCCTGAGAGCAGCACAGTGAGAGGAGCAACTGGTAAAGGAGTGAGCGAAACTTGGGGCCATTATTATGGGAGAATAGTGAAAGATTGTTTCCGGAATGGAGAACAAGGGACAGAGACCAAGGATTCACCAAGGAACCAAGGAGAAAGGGAGGAGAAAGGTTTTTGCATTGAGGGCTATTATGGGATTCTTCACCACAAATGGCTATTGATGTTCACCCACAACGGTTTCATTTATTCATCATAGGGTGTGAACATCACTGGCAAGGCCAGCTTTCTTGCCCATCCCTAATTGCCCTTGAGAAGGTGGTGGTGAGCAGCCTTCTTGAACCGCTGCAGTCCATGTGGTGTAAGTATGCCCACAGTGCTGTCGGAGCAAGATTTCCAGGATTTTGACTGAATGACGGTGAAGGAACGGCAATCTAGTTCCAGGACAGGATGGCATGTGGCTTGGAGGGGAACTTGCAAGTGGTGGTGTCCCCATGCATCTGCTGCCCTTGTGCTTCTAGGTGGTAGAGGTCTCAGTTTTGGAAGGTGCTGTCGAATGAGCCTTGGTGAGTTGGTGCAGTGCATCTTGTAGATGGTACTCACTACTACTACTGTCCATCAGTGTTGGGAGGAGTGAATTTTTAAGGTGCTGGCTGGGTTGTTGATCAAGCGGACTGCTTTGTCTTGGATGGTGTTGAGTTTCTTGAGTATTGTTGGAGCTGCACTCATCCAGGGAATTGGAGAGTATTCCATCATGCTCCTGACTTGTGTCCTGGATGGTGGATAGGTTTTGGGAGTCAGGAGATGAGTTACTCACCGCATTCTCTGACCTGCTCTTGTAGTCACAATCTTATAAGGCTGGTCCAGTTAAGTTTGCCATTGGTAGCCCCCCAACCCCGCCCCCCCGCAAGGATTTTGATGGCACAAAAAGCCACAAAGACACTCAAATACAGGTATAAGGTAAATGCAGGAACATTTTCCGACATCACATTATCAAACGATCTGTGATCAAACGGCAAATAATCAGAGGGAAAAGGATCGGAACACCAGGCGGTCAAATCTCCAGGAATGTCTCCAACCAGAGCTGACAACTCCGGGATGAATGGGAAGAGATTTGAATGGTGGGGCTTTGGAGTCTGCTCATGCTGTTTTTCACAGGGAGGGGGCAGGAGGAGGAGTTGCGAGCTGCTGCTTTCAGAATTCTATGTTAGTAAAAGGGGAGTTCATTCCAATTCCAGTCTCCTGCTTTTAGGGATAGCGGTTGTGTTGAATGTTTTTTGAATTGAGGTCATGACGTTAGTAAGCCCGGTGCCATCAGTGACACAAAGTTGAATTGACAGCTGCTGAGATTTAAAGTATAAATTAAAAGTTAAAATTGTTCTCTTGAATGTGGGAAACATGAGGACTCACCATTTACACAACACTGAGGTCAGACTGACCCAAATGGGAATATCTACCCACACAGTCTATACACTTTTCAGAGTGACTGGATGTAAATTGATCCAGGTTCATTCTCGGCTCCAGTCTATGAAATGACATTCGCACATAAACCCCACACCCTAAAGGACCTGGGTGTAGGCAACGTACCAATCACAAACCGAAATCATATGTAATTTACTTCACACAGTTTGAGCAACCTTCAGTATGGTCCCAATTGGTCTGCAGCCCGAATGCAGTTTGGGAGCAGCGCAAAACCGGGAGTATTGGATCAATCGCCTGTTATACGCTCTGCCTGATATTCACTTAATCACAAACAGCTCGGCAACACAACACATGGCCCACACCTGGTTCAGAGCGATGTGAGCGCCGCAGGACAAGCAGTGCCGTGGTTCTAGAATGGCCAGTGCAGGACGCCAGCAAAACCAGACACGTTCACGATGAGTGCCGAGGCGATGTCATCATGCATGGCAAGATGTCAGCACATACGCAGCAACATCATCCCGTATATGGTGACGTCATCCTGTCCAGAGATTCCGCGCCATGGTAGAGTCAACGGGAGGGGATTGGCGGTTTGGAAAGGATATCCAAGCATTGCCCTGTCGTATCGAGGCTGCTGCAGACAGGGTGAAGAATGAGCGCAGGCCCAACTGCTGCTTTACTAAGTTAAGTGGGCCAAGGGTCAAAATACTGAATGTGAAGCCTTCCAGTACCAGACAATGGCCAGACCGGCTAAAAAAAACCAGGCTGTCCAGTACAAAACCGGATTCCTGGGTACCTTAGGTGGTGAGGGCAGCTCTAAAGGCACCGGCGTGCTGTGACAGCCTTAAACGCACGCGTCCCAAAGCCCAGGAAATGAACAGTCACCATGGAGGAGAAGCCTTCCCTCTGCCTAAGCTTCATTACAGGGGAACAAGATGACCAGGGAAGCCCTCTGTCAAACAGTTTGACCACAAACCACATTCTCAGAATTAATTACCAGGGCCACAAATGGACAATTCAGATTAGTAATGGGCTGGCACAACAACCCACATGAACTAACCGAAGGCCTTCAGGGCACAAAGGCCAAATTGTACAGGCCTGTGAACTCAATTCTGATCCCTAGGGGGGCATGTTCCCATTGCTTTTTTCTCGACACACAATACCAACAACCCCTGACTTAAATATACAAAAGGAGCCACCCAGAAAGCCAGTGCTGTCACCAGCTGTGCTAGAAGAATTCAGTTAAAATATTACAGAGCTCTCTGTCACAAAAACAAAATCCAGCAGTGGACCATAAGGAGAGGTCTGCATGTCTGATTAACAAAAGGACGTGTGTTTATACAGAACCTTTCACAACTTTAGGACAGGCCAAAGCAGTTTTAGAAATAATTAAGTATTTTTGAAATGCGGTCACTGCTATAATGGAAGGAAATGTGGAAGCCACTTAGCACTAAGCAAGATCCCACAAACAGCAACGTGATAATGTCCTGATAATCTTCCTATTGGTAGTAACCCAGCACAGTCACAGCGCTCAAAGTATAAGAAGTGTAATTTAGCAAACTGTGTTTTTATAAACGGAGAGTAGAGGCAGCTTAGGAACTGTCAGATTGTGGAGAATTGCCCCTTCATGTGGCACCTTGAGCACTCCTTATCAGTGACGTTACCGGAGTGGGACTTTACATTGTAAGGTCCGGGGATGGTCTTTTCGAAATGTGGTCATTGTTTTGATGTAGGAAACCCAGCAGCTAATTTTGCGCAGCACTGTGAGAATCACCGGGTCACCCGTGTTGGTGACGTTGGCTGAGGGATAAATATTGCCCAGGACTCCTCTTAGAATTTAAATCATTAAAAACCCCTTTTTTTTTTGGGCAAGTACGTTCATAAGCTGCTTCGCTGGATCATTCCCCCTGGTAACACATCAGTTAGTGCCCGTGGAAAGTCCTTTTCTGTGCTATTTTAACGCAGCTGTGTACCTGTTTATTTTAAACTGAACATTACATAAAATGTATGAACCAGGGGAAGTGAAAGTGTTTTGAACTAACTGTAGCGCTCAAGTCATAATGAGTTTTCTGTGGGCAGCCATGGAGTTATGAGGGAGTTGGAATCGGTGTCCTTTCCAAAGGCTTCCACCAATGCTGCTTGGAGTGGTCAGTTTTCCCTCATACTGCGGAGAGACACCAGGCCTCGGTGTGAAGTGTTGATAGCACAGACCCCTTCTTATTTACGCCATGGCCAGGATTTTCCCCTCGTGTTTGCGGCGGGTTCATAGCGGGCGGGAGCGGAAAATATCGGGAGATCGCAAGAATCGGTTTCATGTTGTCATAAAACCAGTTTGCGATCGTCCACTCCGGCCGTCAATGGGAGGGTGGGGGCGCGTTTCTCACCACCACACATCAGGAAGCTCATTTCAATACATTAGAATCTCATTACGAGCCCTGCTCCCCGGGATCACCTCCCCACACTAGATCACCTCCCCATGCTGGATCACCTCCCCACACTAGATCACCTCCCCATGCTGGATCACCTCCCCACACTAGATCACCTCCCCATGCTGGATCACCTCCCCACATTAGATCACCTCCCCCCACTAGATCACCTCCCCATGCTGGATCATCTCCCCACACTAGATCACCTCCCCCACTAGATCACCTATCCATGCTGGATCGCCTCCCCACACTAGATCACCTTCCCACACTGGATCACCTCCCCATGCTGGATCACCTCCCCACATTAGATCACCTCCCCATGCTGGATCACCTCTCCACACTAGATCACCTCCCCACGCTGGATCAACCCCCCACGCTGGATCACCTCCCCATGCTGGATCATCTCCCCATGCTGGATCACCTCCCCACGCTGGATCACCTCCCTATGCTGGATCACCTCCCCACGCTGGATCACCTCCCCCCACTAGATCACCTCCCCACACTGGATCACCTCCCTATGCTGGATCACCTCCCCATGCTGGATCACTTCCCCATGCTGGATCACCTCCCTATGCTGGATCACCCCACGCTGGATCACCTCCCCACGCTGGATCACCTCCCTATGCTGGATCACCTCCCCATGCTGGATCACCTCCCCACTCTGGATCACCTCCCCATGCTGGATCACCTCCCCATGCTGGATCACTTCCCCATGCTGGATCACCCCACCATGCTGGATCACCTCCCCATGCTGGATCACCTCACCATGCTGGATCACCTCCCCCCCAATGCTGGATCACCTCCCCATGCTGGATCACCTCCCCATGCTGGATCACCTCCCCCCCAATGCTGGATCACCTCCCCATGCTGGATCACCTCCCCCCCATGCTGGATCACCCCCCCAATTCTGGATCACCTCCCCATGCTGTATCACCTCCCCATGCTGGATCACCTCCCCCGCCATGCTGGATCATCAGCTCAAATCGGCGTGATTGCTCACTGACGTGTTTCACGACGGTACATAGGCGACATGCACCTGCCGAGCTGCACCTCGCTCGGGACTTCAAGGTCTGCTTGTCTACCTGGCTTTGGGCAGCACTCGTGGTCATCAGCGCCAGGCTTTGCAGGCAGCACCACATCGCTTTTAGGAGGGCTCACGGGCAGGTCTCTACCTACCAGGCCAGTCATTAGGCGGGGGTGGCTTTTCAATGGCTGCCTGGGCAAGGGCTTGCTTGGCTTCAGACAAGGGAAGAGGTTGCAGGGCGAGGGCTGTACTGGGGAAGGGGGGTATCTCAGGGTGTGTGTGGGGACAAATGTTGATCTGTGCAAGTGGCCTCAAGATGGTGAGTGCTGAGGAGGCAGTCTCCAGAGGAGATGAGGCCAGATGGAGATGTGAGGGTGTGTGAGAGAGAGTGAGTGGTGATGCCCCTTGAGCTGGCAGTGAGTGAGATGCCAGTGCATGTGTGATGGGCTTGTGAGTGTGTAGTTTTAGAGTGACAAAATAGTTGACCTACCCTGGCGGCACAGATGAGATCATTCATCTGATTTCTGCACTGGATGGCTGACCTCTTCTGTGCAGCATTGACACTGACCACCACTGCCACTGCCTCCCAAACCAGAGTGGTGAGATTGCTGGACCTCCTGCGGCCAGAGCGGGGGGTAGAGAACATCACAGCGGGCCTCCAAAAGGTATTCCAATGACAGGTCACTGAACTCCTCTTGGCTTTCGGGGCCATGTCTCCATTGGTGAAGTCCTGGGCTACAAGCATTGAGAACTGTGTGCGCGGCTGTAATTTAGATATGACACCAGGAGTGAGGAAACGGTGAGGTAACAGCGTGGCGGGCGATTCAGAGGCTGCCTGCCAGCGATACAGCGTGTTTCCTGTGGCTGCATAGATAATGAGGCAGGGTGCGGACAATACAGTGCAAAAACCCGCCCTTGCGGCTGGTGGGAAAGACGTCTTTTTTCACACCTGCCGCCGGACTTAGCGCAAATCAGGGAAAATTCCAGCCCACGGCTTCTTCTTTCCAGTCTCACAAAGCAAGGAAAGATTTCATTGAACCGTAGAAACTTACAGCTCGGAAGGAGCCCGTTCTGCCTGTCATTCCGGTGCTGTGTCTCTTTGAAAGAGCAGTCGTGTTTAGTCCCACATTGTCTGCTTTTTGTCGGTAAGTTGCTCACTTGCCCGCCACCCTCTTAAAATGATCCATGGAATCAGCTCCCACAGCCTTTTCAGGTAAAACATTCCAGATCCTGATAACTCTCTGAAGTGAAAAAAAAAATTCCTCATTTCTCCAACGATTTTGAATGCGTGACCTCCCTGGTTATTGACCCTCCCACCGTAGGGAATAGTTTTCCTCTTACCTAACATGATCAAAAACTTCTCATTATCTTGAAAAGCTCTGTGAGGTTAACCTCTCAAGTTTCTCCGTTCCAAGTTTTGCGTTTATACAGTGCTTTTCATGACCTCAGGATACCGCAAAGCGCTTCCCGACCAGTTAAGTACTTTAGAAGTATCCTCACTGTAACATAGGGGAAAATCTCATACCTTTGTCTGAAAATTGATTTGATCGAGCTGCCACTGCACTAATTGTATGTGGTGTGTAAAGGTTTTAAGACTGCTAAGGCCTGTTGACGGCCAACATGCCTTGGGTACTATAAGCAAATCTGGGTATTTTATGATGGGAAAAATATTGTTGACTTGGAAGGTGCAGAGGTGAGCAAAGAAAATGAAACCATATTTGAAATGTAAATTGTAAGGAAGGGAAGACTTTGATGAGATCATACTGAAACTTTCAAGATTGTGAAGATTTCAATACCAAAGGACTCAAGTTAAAAATTGGAAAGTCAGGGGGAAGAAGAGGAACCAGACTTTTTTGGCTCCGGAAGGGGGAATTCACTTGTGGAATAAGTTATCAAATAAGGTCTAATGGAAACTGAATGTGTTTCTCAAAGAAGAAGAAGGATTAGTGGAGTTGAGGTCTTTCAGAAGGGGCACGTAGGGTCTCACAGCCAAGTCCTGTTTCTGAATATTCTTATATATGTAATGTACACCCTAGCAGTCTTGTTGTTCAGTGGTGTGTGTTCCTTTAAGAATGGTAGGTATTGTTTGTGGAACAGCAGTTTTTCATTAAACAACAAAATGTATGAGCCCACTGAATTTCTTACAACTGAGTCGAATGTACAGCAACGAGAGGCACTCAGGCTAAACGACAGTCCAGCATTTGCTAAATAATAGATCCAATATAAAGCTGGTTATGAACCCAACTCTTAAAACAGTGAATCCCAGCCTGCTCTCACTTCCGACAAGCCTTGTGTGCATTTAAAAAATACCGAGGATGAGTCTGTGACTAATCTAAGGGACATCTGTAACCGCGGGGTATCCATTAAGCAACAGACAATGACAGACAACAAGAGGCCAACACTTTCCTTTCTGTTCCCCGCAGTGTTTCTGTCCACTTCCACTCTGTTTTGCTGACGGTGATGACTATTGCCAGGGTACAGCTCTGTGGGCACCAGAAGCTTCCTGGCACCTCAGCCAAGGGCCCATTCTTTGGCACCCGTACCATTGAAAACAAGGTAGAGACAGCCACATCGGGAGTGAGGGAAGAAAATTAGAACGACCAAAAATTATTAAAATCAATTAAATTAGGAGACATTTTTGGCCCATTAATTAGAAATAGTTTGTGTGATTAAAATTGCTTTTTTTTTTTCAGATACCCCTTTGAAGCAAGTTCTCTGTGCTGATTTTATAAATGCAGATCCTGTCCCAATCCATTCGTTACGCGAGTATGAATCACATCCCTGGTAACTAGAAAGGGTTAAACTTGCTTAGAAAAAGACATGCAAACTAGATGCTACAGATTACATCTTCTTGCTAAGGAAGAACAATTAAAATCTAGAGATTTCGCTGTTTGTTTAAAAGTAAGGTTGAAGATCGCCAGTTTAAAAATACCTGTTGGTTGCGAATCTGTATGGAGCAGATCCCTCCGATGTCGCTGCTGAAATCAGACTTCTCCCCTCGTTCAGAAACTCCCGGTGCTATTTAACAGAGGCAGTAGTCGGTGGCTGGAATGCCTCAGACAGGCATGGACAGTGGATGCTTTGTCTCAGTTCTGGACAAGCTGAGCCTCAGTTGCTTCTCCACAGGAACTCTGGACATCGCAAGGGGCGAAGGTCAAGTGATGAGAAGAATGCCGAGGGGAGTCAGATAGAATGGTGCAGTCAGAGGGGACAAGCCTAGGCTGGAGCCGAGCACGGCTCACACAGTAGAAACTTGTTGGGGATAAAGGAGGGACCAACATTTTTAAAGCAACTGACCATCCAGCCAATCAGATATGAATAGTAATTGTGTACTATACTGTAGTGTGTTTGTGTCAGGGAGGGAGGGGGAGGGAATTGGTGGATGCTCATTTCTGCGCTCAGTTGACCTCTTTATTCCAAGAAAAGAACTTACTATGAAGTAAAAGGATTGGAGCAAGTTAAAAGTTCAGGCCTGTGATGAGGGATCTCACTTCAAATGTTGATCTGCTTTTCCTCTTGGAAGTGGTGGTCTACCTGCTCTGCTTTTCCGGTGTTTTCTGCCTTTAGGCTCCATGGTTTTTTTTTTAAATGTGTTTTTCGCTCAATCTCTTATTTTGAGGATAATAAGTTGTGGGTTTTGCGCAGGCAGGCCTGCCCCATGAGGTACTGATGTACAAACAATCGGAACTGACAATAAAGATCGACTTTTGTCTCCAATCACAAATAAAAGGGAGGCTGCAAACTCTAGGAACCTGACAAAACAAAACAAAAATGCTGGAAATGCGGGGCCATTAGCGCTGGTGAGGGGAATAATTCTTTGTCAGCGAAAACTCAGATCAGCAAGCATTTATGCAAGTTTGTTTCTTTTCCAATTGTGATTTCTTTGCAGATTAAAAAAGGGTTTCTAATGTCTGTTCTTTCTAATGGCCTGGTAGGCCTGGGCTCCCTGGGTTGCTATGACTACCTGACCTAAATATACTTGGCCAAAAGGTTCTACAAACAAGGTCAGCAGCACCAGAAATAGAAAAAGCCACAATTTGGAATATAATGAATTTCTAAATACTTCCTCAATGTTGTCCTGGGGAATGCTGAATTGGGCTGCTTCAGCTTCCCCTATTGGGTGGAATTTTATGGCCCTGTCATGGCAAGCCATTCAAAAGCCCGTTAACTTTGGTGGGACTGGAAAATCCCCCCAGTGGAAGGGGCGTAAAACTCCCCCACACAATTTCTCTTTTCCACTCTAATTGTGCTCCTGTCAACGCTGATTCCTGCTACAGTGTGATTACATGGACACCGAATGCCCTTCAATACAGCATCCGAGTGGCTATCCTTCACCTGAAGAAGGGTCGTGTGGACTCGAAACGCTAACTCTGCTTCTCTCTCCACAGATGCTGCCCGACCTGCTGAGCTTTTCCAGCATTTTCTACTTTTGTTTCAGATTTCCAGCATCCGCAGTATTTTGCTTTGATCTTAGTGGCTATTCTTCGTGTTTGAATTTGGACAGTGGGTCACTTGGCCATGAGGACCACCACATCTCGGCCTGCTGCTGTCCTTGTAGCAGGGGTCGCCAGGTAATAATTAGGAGAGAGATTTTGGTGACGTTCCCTATCTTAGCAAGGGTTGCCAACCCCTCCAGGATTGGCCTGGAGTCACCAGGAATTGAAGGTCGATCTCCAGGACACTGCTGCCCTGGACTTACAACCCTGGAGAAAAATCAAAGGGACGTTAAAAAAGGATTAGGGCCTGAATCTTACCCTCAGGGTGTGCCCGAGGTCGATGCAGCTGGAAATGGATGTAAAACCTGCTCCCGGCCGATATTGGGCTGTGGACGTGATCTTACGCTGGGTGGCCGATTAAAGCCCACCCAGCGTGAAACACGATCGCCGGATGTATTTTCCGCAATTGACCTTTAAGTGGGCATTAATTGGCCCTTTAATTGTCGACAGGCGGGGCTCCGACTCCTGCATGCGCCCGCTGACCTCAGTATTGCACGCGTGCGCAATGACTTTGGGGTGCTCGCCCGACGTCTTTTTGCGCAATTTTACGTGCGTTCAGGTTGAGCGGGCCCGAACTCGAGCAGAAAATTCTGGCCTAGGATTTTTTTTGTCATTTCCTTTGAACATTTCTCTGAGGCAGATATAAAAATATTGAAAATGGCTGACAGTAAAGCGTCATCCAATTGGGTAATGAATCTTTTTTGCTTTCCAATTGGTGCAGGAAGGCAGCGCATCACAAGGGTTGGCCGACAAACGGCTGGAGCGCGGGGGGGGCAAGTCATGTGATGAAATCTCCAGGGATACATTGAATCACAGTTGGCAACTCTAATCTTAGCCCAAAGGTGCTGAGGACAATAAAGCAAATTCCCTCCTTTCTGTTTCTTGTTTTACATCACTCGCTCTTTAAGTTTGGAAGAAATCCTTCAGTTATTATTATTTATCGCTAACTCACTAACTGTTCCCATCGCCAGAAGAGCTGGCGCAAAGTACATACATAGTGTACGCAAAGATACGGGTAATTCCCAGACACTAGATTTCGCTATTCCAGGAATCTAGATTTTTCTTAGCTAATTCTCTCTAGTCACTGCTCTGTTAATGGACATCAGGAAAGAAAGTCCTTGTGCATTTTTCTGGCCTCCTGCTGTCACCCCTGCAGGAAACCAGTGGATATCCCAGGACTATGGTGGCAACCTGGTTGTGCCAGGCCTCCATTGTTTCTAAGAGTTTCCTGGCTACTATCTATGGGGCATAGTCTCTGTCTATCAAGGCAAGTGACAGCCAATGTGTAGACTTCCTAACGTTGGAGTTCCCAGTACTGAATCTAGAACGCGATTAAAGCAGTAATGGAGGCCGTACTATTGAGTGAAAGGAAGCATGCTGACCTCCAGAAGGCCTTGCCAGTAAGACCCATGGCTGGGATGTGACTCAGGCACCAAAGAATTCATAATTTGATCTTTTACCCGGATCAACCACTGGCTCTGGCAGCTAAGCGGAATGGCGGCTGAGGGAGAGGCCTCTGAGTACCCATCCCAAAGATGGGCATACAGGCGGGGACATGTGGGCATCAGAAATTGACGCATGGTGGTGCTTCTGTCAGCTTACCCCGTGCTAATTTGGTGCCCACCTACTGACCCCCTCACTCATCGGAGCCTGACCCAAGGAGTTCCAAGGACATGGGCACTGTTCCTTTGTTGATGGTGACTCTCTGGTTCCACATCCAAGTGACTATTATTCACATGTGAGCCTGACAGTGACTGTCAGCAGCATTTCCAGAGAACCTAATCCTTCCCTTACCTGCCCACTCGTGTATTCCCAAGCGGAACCACGGGTAGCGATCTAAAATGGGAATGGCTGGTTGATTTCCTGCTTGCACCCCTCGGGCACTGAGATATTTGTAATATCCCAACTGATTAGTTAATTCAACACAAGCAGCAGATCAAAACTTGGAACCGTTCTGGTTTTTTTTATGGCTCACTCAATAAAACCCCCCGACCTATCAGGCAAACCATCAGTCTATATCTAAGCTGCTGGTTAATGAGTTGAGCCTAACAATTTAAATTGCTATATATCTTCCGCTTATTAATTAATATTCTTTCTAGATATGATTAGCTCCATGTAATCGTCGCCGGAATATTGCACATCTGTGAGGGAATTGCCTAACTGAACAGTTCAATCCCCATGCTCTGCCAATGCTAATTTACATGACTGCATGCTGAATAAAATATGATAATTTGCATTTACCTGGGGCTCCACATCGCTAATTAATCGATGCTTCTACCCACTAATTGCCCTGGGGAGTCTCAGTTGCTTACAGGTTTGGACTTTAAGCTCCTGATTTTATTTTTTTTCCCAATGTAGAAACGACGGGCTGAATAACAATTATATGATTCTGTGATTCAGTTCCATCCCCCATCCCAAAGTTTCCTCTTTTTATTTCCCTGGGTTGCCGTCGTGAGGATGGCAGCTTCCCTCTTGCATATTTTACCCAAGTGGTCTTTGCTTATCCACGACTGAGAAAGTGAATGTTGGCAAGAAATTCAACCGCGTGCATCCCAGCCAACCTCGCTCTGACCCTCAATCAACTTGCAAAAATCAGGCGGGAATTCCGGGCCTCACCAACGTTGGGAATGGAGGTGGAGGGGGGTCCGAAAATACCAGAACCAGCCGGGGTGCCGGTTTCCTGACTCCATTCCCAGTGTCAGCCATCCTAGCTGAGGTGGGTTCAGAGCTGGGAGGGTTGCCCTCCCCCACGAGGTGGGCAGTCACTTAGGCTCATTAAGAGCCTTGTTAAAGGTAAGTCAAGGGGACTGAATTTTACAGCCGTCTTCCAGTTTCCCGATGTGATGAAGGGAGATGGGCATCCAGCAGTAGGCCGGGGTGCCAGCCCTGCCTGCCTCCTTAGATTGGGGGTACAGCCGAAGGTTGCCCTGTAGAGGGACTCCCCATCCATACAATGGCCTGGCTGCTTTCTCTATTTTTTAATTATATGTTTAGAAAAGTGGCTGAGAGAGCATCTTCGTGTTGAAGCACCCTCTCAGTTACTTACCCTTTACTGCAGCTAGCTGCTTCTCTGAAGCTGGAAGGCCTCTGATTGGCCCTCCGGTGTTGAGAGCCCACCCACTGCCCTTAACTGGATAGGGAACTTGCCTCTATGCCAATTAAGGGAAACACCAGATTGAAAGCAGGATGGGAACTCTGGCTTCCCTCCCCCATCCAGACAAGCTAGATCTGTCTGGCTCACTCCCTCGCCCATGCCGCCACTCACAATCAACTTGCCCGTTGACTGTCACTGCCTCAGCTTACACTTGAAGAAGGGGCTCTTCATTGGGGACTGCCGGTGGCTGTGGAGCTGTCTGCTAGGCTGAGGCGGGCAGAAGATTGAGGTTGGATAAGCATTGAAAAGGTTGGTGGGGGGGAAGGTGGAGTGCCGCTGGGCGGGGAAATAAGAAAGACTCGTATTACAGGGCGCTTTTCACAACTACAGGGCACGTCAAAGGGCTTTACAGCCAATGAAATACTTCTGAAGTGTAGACACTATCGTAATGTAGGAAACACGTCAGCCATTGCGCACAGCAAGCTGCCACAAACAGCAATGCGACAATGGCCGGATAATCTGCTGTTTTGTGATGTTGATTGAGGGTTAAATATTGGCCAGGACACCAGGTGGGGGGGCAGAATCTTTCCCTCGTCGGGCGGGTGCACGCCCGACCTGAACGGGAGGAAAATAGCGCGCGGTGACATCAGGCGAGCGCCCTGGCGTCATCGCTCACTCGCGTGATATTTCGGTCAGCGGGCGCATGGAGGATTTGGCAGCGCGCCCGCCAACAATTAAGCCCAATTAATTAATTCATTCATTAGAATTTTTCTCCGCCTGTCCAACCTCACGGTTGGCAGGCGGGTGAATAGGCCAAGCGGCCTTTGGATTTCTGAGGAAACCTCATCCACGGGCGGGATGAGGCTTCCGATGTGAATTAAAAATAAAACTCACGTTCTTAAAACTCATTTTCAACACGTCCCTGCTCATGCGTCAGAGTCACATGAAAACTTTACTTTTAACGTGAAAAATCTTCAGCCCCCCCCGAGGGAGCTCCGGGCCTTCAGGGAGCTTTCACTGAACGCAGCCGCGCGCACGCACTGACTTCCACGCTCGCCCTCCTCCCTCCCCCCGCCCCGGCAGTGCTGACGTTATCAGCCTGCGTTTCATGCCTGCTGGCCATTAATCGGCCAGATTGCAGCCGTGGCCCAATCGCAGGCAGGTGGGTCTGTCGCGCGGCCGCTCTCGGGGCCCCACCGGCCAACGAGGTAAAGATTCTGCTCCAGGGATAACTCTCCTGCTCTTCTTTGAAATAGTGTCATGGGATCTTTTAAATCCACCTGAGCAGGCAGCTGGGGGCCTTGGTTTAACATCTCATCCAAGCAAAAGACGGCGTCTCTGGCTGTGCAGTGCTCCCTCTGTTCTGCACTGGAGTGTCAGCCTTGACTTTTGTGCTCAAGCCCTGGAGTGAGGCTTGAACTTGGGAACCTTATGACTCAGAGGTGGGAGTGGCTACCAACGGAGCCACAGCTGGCACGTAGACTGGGTTTTTTCTGCTCTGGAGTCTAAGTTCAGTGGCGGGCGCGGAGGTAGGAGTGATTTCCGTTGGAGGGGTAGGCAGGACAGTGGACCAGCGATCTTGCCCTCTTCGGTTCATTAAATATGCAGCCGCGAGGAGCTCGCTGATTCTCGTGGGGGTGGGTGAGGTGGGCAGGCAGGGAGTTGCTGCCCCCTGCCATTACCACATGGGTTCAAAGGTCTGGGCGCCATATTTAAAAGGCACCCGGAAAGCCTGCGCTACCCCTTCCACTGCCCGGCCGCTGCTCCACCCTTCTTCAGTAACCCTTCCTGCCGCCCTGGGTCATTCTCCACGCAACTGGCACTGGCACCATCTGGCCTCAAAAGCACGGTTGGCATTTACAGACACTCCCCGAAGAGGACAGTGTGGAGACAGCTCCCTGTCACTGATGGAAGAAGTCAAGCGTGCCGGGCACTAACCACTTTAGGTGTCATCGTAACAGTGAATCTTCTCATTTCTCCCAGGCGGCAAACTTAATTTGGAGGGATAGCTTAATTCCAGCGAGCTGGCCTTTCAATGACCTTGCATGATGATGCTAATACATGCTAAAGAGCTTCCTGACATTGTTCAGCGGGGGAAGCTTGACCCACCTTGAACCCGTCTGAAAGTCCCGAGGTCAGAATTCCAAAAGTTCACCCCACTGTCAGGAAGCTGATTTTTGGCCTCCCGCCAAATTAAGATCCCCCCCCCCCGCCACCCCCACCCCCACCACCCGCCAAGCTTCCCACTGCTGGTGGGACCGGAAGATTCCACCCAACAATAAGGGGCAAAGGGGTGACGAGTGCATGCGTGTTTTCAAAGTTTTAACATAATTTCCCCTCCTTTTTCCCACCCTCCAGTCACCAGCCATGTTGGGCTTCAGGATTCCCCTCACTCTTCTAAACTCCAGTGGAAACAAGCCCAATCTGTCTACGCTTTCCTCATAAGACAACCCGCTCACTCCAGGCATCAATCTAGTAAACCTCCTCTGAATCGCCTCCAACGCATTTACATCCTTCCTTAAATAGGGAGACCAAAACCCCACATAATATTTGAGATGTGTACACAGTCAGCCACTTGGGAAGAGTGCCTGGCAACATTCACATTCCCACAGTGCAAGGGTGATATGCAATGCCTTCAGGAGTGCTCCTGGAGATGGTAAAATGTCAGGAAAATAGTGGAAAGATGCAGAAGTGAAGTGATGATGGGAGTATGGAATATGACAGACTGGCTGCCTTTGAACTTTTGAGCCATTACAGCTTCACCCTAGATCACAGACTCATTATGGTGAATTTTGTCTGATTTTTCGAGATTTTGGAAGTGAGTGGCTTTTTGTGCCATCCTTTTCCAGATTTTTTCAATGCTTCACAGGAAGGAAGGTGGGGCCAGGGGTCAGGGGGCAATGTGGCTTCAGAAGCATCACAGCACAAACAGAACAAAGTTGGTGGACCCGGATTCAGGTTCACCAACTTTGGTTGATTTGGAGTTGAAGCAGTCCATGTCTAAATGCAGCAAGACCTGGACAATATCCAAGCTTGGGCTGCCAAGTGGCAAGTAACATTAGTGCCACACAAGCGTCAGGCAATGACCATCTCCAATGAGAGAGAATCTAACCAATGCCGTATGACATTCAATGGCATTACCATCTCTGAATCCCCCACTATCAACATCCTGGGGGTCACCATTGACCAGAAACTGAACTGGACCAGCCATATAAATACTGTGGATATGAGAACAGGTCAGAGGCTAGGAATCCTGCACCGAGTAATTCATCTTCTGACTCCCCAAAGCCTGTCCACCATCTACAAGGCACAAATCAGGAGTGTGATGGAATATTCTCCACTTGCCTAGATGAGTGCAGCTCCAACAACACAAAAGAATCTCGACGCTATCCAGGACAAAGCAGCCATTTGATTGGCACTCCATCCACAAACATTCATTCCCTCCACCACCGACGCACAGTAGCAGCAGTGTGTACCACCTACAAGATACACTGCAGGAATTCACCAAGGCTCCTTAGGCAGCACCTACCAAACCCACGACTGCTACCATCAAGAAGGACAAGGGCAGCAGACACATGGGAACACCATCATCTGCAAGTTCCCCTCCAAGCCACACAACATCCTGACTTGGAAATATATCACCGTTCCTTCACTGTCACTGGGTCAAAATCCTGGAACTCTCTCCCTAACAGCACTGTGGATGTATTTACACCACATGGACTGTAGTAGTTCAAGAAGGCGGCTCACCACCGCCTTCTCAAGGGCAATTAGGGATGGGCAATAAATGCTGGCCTAGCTAGAGATGCCCTCATCACGTGAACAATTAAAACAAAAGTTGGATTGGCGGGATTGAGGACAGGTCAGCAGACTCAGAGATATGGTGGGGCAGGAGGTAGCCCAGTTGAAGGCAGATGTTGCCTGATGGGGCTAGAGACTGTCTTGTTGAGTGAGGTCGATGAGTGAAGGTACAGGTTGGCAGTGTTCAAGACAAATGGTGGGGTCAGAAGCAAATGACTACAGCCAGAAGTGGGTAATGGAGTTGGTGATATATCTCTAGTGCATTCAGAAGATACGTGGGATGGTTGACAAGCAGCAATGAGTGTAGTAAGGATATTCTTCAGTGATTTGGATTGAGACCCATTGTTGACATACGTTGGGGAGAATTTTATGTTTTGTCAAAGAATATCATCAATCAGTTGATTTCCTAAAACAATTTAATTTCTATGAATTATTTATCAAGAACATTCTGCCAGAATTGGAATTGGGTTTAGCTGGGATCAGGACTGGCGTTGGGATTAAGTATGGTCAAGGGTGTGCCTGGATTTGGCATTGTGTATGGTGAGATGGGATAGTTATGGAATTTGATGCTTAAGGCCCACACCCTTATCCGGGCTAACTGCAGTCACAGCCACCAGCTCCACACCAGGCTCATGGTCTGAATCCAGAAAAAACATCCCTCGCGCGTTGACAGCTGCTCAGTATTGGGTGAAATAAGCTCAGGCTGATCTCCCGAATTCGGATAACTCCCAGATTTGGCACTGAGTTGGTACCAATGTGGCAGCCTGAACTTGGTATCTTACAGGAAAATTGAGCTGGGCTGACAGAGAACTGGTTGCTGTTAATGATCCGGATTGGCCGGGGGGAGGGGTGGTCTCCTCTGTGCTCAGGCTTTTGTTTTCTATCCAGCGACCACAGAATACAGGAGAACAACTCAGGGTAACTCTTCCTCTGATTCATCACCCCCTCCCTATAGGAATGCTCTCTCTCTCTCTCTCTCTCCCTCTCTCCCTCTCTTCATCAGCCACTTTGGCTCAAACGTCTGCTTATGGACATCGGGTGAGAACAGGATCAGCCTTGCCTGCCATGGCTCCGTATTAGAATCGCCTGATTTCACAGCTTTTTGTCTCAGACATTTATGCGTTCATGGTATATGAGCATCGTTAACTCAGTCAGTGTTTATTGCTCATCTCTAGCACCGCTGAAAAAAGAGACAGGTTGTCGAAGCTTTTTGTCTTACACTCATCAGGACAATTTTCAATGCCAAAAGAAACAACAATTTATACTTCATGAGAAGAGAGTGCTGATTGGTTGGCAAGTGGACTCTGATTGGTAGCAGCATTGCCACGGAGAATATACCAATTAACTGATGACTGACAGTTAACTGCCAAGCTTTGTTTGAATTCAAACGCGGCAGGTTGACTCCGACTGGCCAAGGCATTACCCTGGGGAATGAAGAATGGCTGTCATCTATTTTGTTTAGTTGAAACAGGCGCAATGTATAAATTATTGTTCCCTTTACGTTTGGTATTCTTGCGAATTGTCCTGATGAGTGCAAAACAAAAAGCTTCGACAACCTGTGTCTTTTTTCTGCATTACTCAAGTTCTGTACTACTGTAGGAGGAGGTGGTGGCAAAGTGGTATTGTCACTGGCCGAGTATTCCTGAGACCCAGGGTAATGCTCTGGGGACCAGGGTTTGAATCCCACCATGGCAGGTGGTGCAATTTGAATTCAATGAAGATCTGGAATTAAAAGTCTGATGATGACCGCAAAACGATTGCTGTAAAAACCTATTTGGTTCACTAATCTGCTGTCCTTATCTGGTCTGGCCTATATGTGACTTCAGACCACAGCTGAAATGGCCTAGCAAGCCACTTAGTTCAAGTTTTAATAAATGCTGGCCTAGCCAGTGATGCCCATATCTCGTGAACAAATTAAAAAAAACTCATCTCTGATTGCGGTTCAAAAGGTGATGGTGAAACTTCTCAAACCGCTCTTTATCTAAACTGGCAAATCCTTTCATAGTCTGAAATACCTCTAGCAGTTCAACTCTCAGTCTTCTCTTATCTTAAACTGGTCTCTGGTTGGGCAAGTGTCGAGATACTACAGATGAAAGTATACCTCAGAAAAATTAGCGCCATAAGGATAGGAGAGGAGAAAGGAGAGATGGAATTACTCTCTGACAACAATCTAGTATATGCTGACATTCTCCCTTAACAGCACTTTCCAAACACACGATCTCTAACACCTAGAAGGACCAAGGGCAGCAGATGAATGGGAACATCACCACCTGCAAGATCCCCTCCAGGTCACACACCGTCCTGACTTGGAACTGTTCAATCTTTCCTGAAAATTTGAAACTTATTATTCAGTCTCATGTATTGTACTGTGTTGATGTAAGTGAAGGAGACTGTTGCAAAGCATGTTTAATTCAGTTTCAGCCATGCCTCCTTTTCCCTGAGCTATCACACAGGACTCTGCAGTCTTGGCATTTCTGCCGATCTGATAAATGCTGATAAGCTATCTACATTCTTATTTTCTATCTAAATATTTATCCATGCACATTCCTCAGCTAAATAATGTGAAGTTGCTCTGTGTGCCAGTTTAAAGGGCCCCCCCACCCAGACTCCAGCCACAGCTGAATTGCCACCCTGTCACCTGGAGCATTAAACAGTGTACCTTTAATAATGAAATTAATGGGAAGTACTTTTTCTATATTCTTTATTGGGATGAGCGTGTCGCTGGCAAGGCCAGCATTTGTTGCCCATCTGTAACTGCTTTTGAGAAGGCGGTGAGCTGCCTTTGTGAAACACTGCAGTCCGTATGCGGCAGGTACACCCACAGTGCTGTTGAGGATGTTCCAGGATTTTGACCCAGCGACAATGAAGGAACGGCGATATATTTCCAAGTCAGGATGGTGTGTGACTTGGAGGGGATCTTGCAGGTGGTGATGTTCCCATTCATCTGCTGCCCTTGTCCTTCTAGGTGGTAGAGATCGTGTGTTTGGAAGGTGCTGTTAAGGGAAAATGTCAGCATATACTAGATTATTGTCAGAGAGTAATTCCATCTCTCCTTTCTCCTCTCCTATCCTTATGGCGCTAAGTTTTCTGAGATACATTTTCAACTGTAATATCTCGACAGTTGCCCAACTATAGGCCAGACAGTTTAGTATAAATCGGGGATTATATGTGGTACATGTGCCTTGGGAACTGTACCCCACCAAGTGGTCTGGTTGGGGGAGTTGGTGAAAGGAGGGGCAATGAGGAATGGGAGAATTCTAATATCGAGTCATGGCCCGGAACTTTCTGGCCCTGTTGGCATCGGGTGTCATGATGGGCGGGGTTGTGGGGGGGGGGGGGTGGCGGGGGGGTGGAGATGTGGCAAGATGGCCAAAAATCGGTTTCATGCCATCATGAAACCAGTTTGTGACTGTCCGCTCCACTCGTCAATGGCAGAGCCGCATTTCCCACCACCGAACGTCGGGAGCCTAATTTCAATACTTTAGCATCTCATTATAAGCCCTGCTCACCGGAATCATCCACCCCCCACGCCAAATTCACCGCCCACATCGGCGTGACTTCAGAACGCTGTGCTTCACCACTGCCTTTAAAAGATATGCACCTGGGGACCTGAACTTCGAGGGGAACTCGGAGGTGAGTGCACACAATCTTGCGCAGCGCGCGAGAGCATCGCCCATAGCACATCGAGGAAAAGGTGCCACGTATTCGCGGGGGTACAGGCAAGAGGGGGGGCCAGGGGGTGTTGGAGGTGAGGGGCAAGGCAGCACAGACTGAAGGAAGTACTCAAGCACATTCCGGTGGGGGGGTGAGGGAAGCAGCCTCGCACTTGGAAAATCTTATCAAAAGTGAGCATTCTTCCGCAGCTGAGACCATTCAGCTGCAGTCACATTGACATGCTTGGAGTCAGGCCTCTGAAGCTTCTCTGCCCACTCAAGAAATGCAAAAGCATGAAAGTGCCACCAAATGCTCTAGATCTTTACACCCCTTGGGTTCACACTGAAAATTAATATGCACTTTAGCGGGCAGCAGAGCAATTGACCGACTGGGCAAGTTGCACAATCCCCTTGTGAATGGTGGCCATGGCACAGTCACTGGTGGAGGTGCTCACAGCCCCTTGCAATGTCTTCATTCAGGTTTGGGCCAGTATCCATTATGGTTCAAGCTAACAGCTCAGCCTTGCAGTGGGGGTTAGGAGAACATCTGCGCCTGAGCTGAGAGCACAGCATGCAGTCCAATGGCCAAAGCTGCCACCAGTCAATCAAGTGAAGTGGGGCGGAGGTGGGTGGGGTTTCAGGCAGCCAATGAGCGTGCTACACGCTGGCCATCCAAGTGGTGGCCAGCACTCTCCTGCATGTGTGAAGGGGCCTTCAGACTTAACCAAGAGAGGTCCTTAGGACACATATGCTCACCTACATGTCTCTCTCTTTGATCGTGCCAGAGGAGAACATCAGGATCACTGAGACTGGTGATCTAATGGTCTGCCTCATGGCTTACACGGAGCAGAGAAGAAGAAGAAGAGAGCGGTGGAGGCACCTGGTTTGGCAAAGGGAGGAGCACCTCCCTCGAGATGAAGGGGCAGCAGGACCTGCTGTGCACTCAGCTGAAGATCCACGGACAACCATCGCCCAGGGTCTATAAACGACGCTTGTTTCCTGCAGATGACTGAGAACCAGTGTTCCAGTGAACCAGTGAAGACTGCACGTGCCTAGAGAACTGGTTGGTCATATATGGCACCTGTTGCAGGATTTGGTACCATGTGGACATGGTGGGCATCCACTGCCAGTGCCCATGAAAGTGACCATGACGCTCAATTTTTACGCCAGTGGCTCCTTCCAGGGCTCCACAGGTGACCTGTCTGGGGTCTCGCAAGCCTCCGTGCACAAGTGTATCCAGGAGGTCACGAAGGAACAGAATTTTGTACATTTCGCGTGGGATCAGGAAAGCCAGGAAGACAGAGCGCTGGGATTTGCACATATCTCAGGTTTTCCACAGGCGTAGAGTGCCATCGAGTGAACTCATGTGGTGCTGAGATCTCCGGGACAACAAGCAGTCAACTACATCAACCACGAGGGCTTCCACTTGCTGAATGTTCAGCTGGTGTGTGACCACCACAGACGCATCCGGTAGGTCTGTGCATGATTGGCAAAGAGCGCCAACGACTCCTACATGCTCAGTCGGTCTCATATCCCTGAAATCTTCCAGGGTCCACAGAGGCTGCAGTGTTGGCTCCTCAGGGACAAGGCTACCCACAGAGGATGTGGCTGATGATGCCCGTGCGGCGGCCTCAGACTGCAGCAGAGCGATGGTACAACAAGGCTCATGCCGTGACCCGGACTTTGGTAGAACAAACAAAAGGCATTTTGAAAATGAAGCTCCGGTGCCTCGACAGGTCTGGTGGAGCCCTGCAGTACAGTCCCCAGAGGGTGTCGTGCATCATCATTGCTTACTGCATGCTCCATAAACTGGCACTACAATGGGAGGAGGACCTGGCTGAGGAGGAAATGGAGGAGCTGCACGTCTCCTCCGATGAGGAGGACGTAGAAGGGAATGACAAAGATGAGGCCCTCGAAGGCGAGGATGCTGGGGATGAGGCCATTGCACTCGCCAGATGAGGCAGGCATGCTCAGGAGGTCCACATAGCCGCAGGATTTGTGGAGGATGATGAGGACATGCAGTGAGGACAGTCCATAGACCTTCAGATAGCCTTTCTGAATGTCTGACTCCTGTATGGCTGAGGGCAGCTGGCTTACGCTCTGTGATCAGGGTCATATCATCGAGTCGGTGCCATGAAACTTTAGATGTACCTGATTCTTTGTCAGCCTTCAGCACCTGACCCCTTCAGGAGCACAGTGTCGCCAGACACAGATGCTGAAGAGATGGTGGCCAGCCCCACCTCAAAGATGCCGAGAGCACACAGAGAGGATGAGGGAACTCTGTGACACCTGCCCGCGATATTCTGGCAGCAATGACCAGCACCATCGAGGTGCAGGAATCAGTAATGCGTCCAGTGAGTGTGAAGCCCGACTATCATTTTGGTCTGAAGGTTACACACTGCACAGGGAAGAGGCCCTGGACTGAGACACCTGCCTTTATCTTGTGCAGGAAACAAGGTTTCACATCTGAATGACATGAACACTGCTCATCATAACAAGGAGCCACAGGCAAGGAGACATTCTTGGGAGTTTATTTACAATAGTGAACATTAAGTACAAGTGATTAGCACCTGTGCCCAGGCTGTGCAACTACATTTTCTTAACCTTCCTAACCCTGCCGCTATGTCTTGGTGCTCCCCCGACATCCACAGCGGAGGTGGTGACAGCCTGCTGACTGCTACACCCTGTCAGTGATGACCATGATGGACGTCCTCTGGAGGGCCGAGACCTGGAGGGCCCCGGCCTGCTTTCGGACTCCTGCCCTGTGGCAGTGGCACCCTCCTCGGACTGTGGAGCTGGAGCTGCTGGGGACACAGGAAGAGGGGATTCGGATGGGCCACACACTCCCAGAGTTACCAGGGTGGATGGCCCTGGGGTATGCACCTGCTGATCCTCCTCCCTATGGGTTCCCAAGGGCCCCTGGCTGACTCGTTGAGGAGAAGGGGAAGCTGGAGTGAGACCAAGCTGCCCCGCACCCCTCTCGCGCTGACACTCCTGGAGGCCGACTATAGCGTCAGCAATGGAGTTCAGCCTGTGCATCAATGTAAGTCTGATGTCCTGGCAATGTCTCCATGGCAGCCACCATCCTGCCAGTGTTTACCCTGCTGCATTGGCATGCCGGCACTATCACCTCAGACTGAAGGCGGACGGACTCCTCCATCGTGCCTTGCAACCTGAGGAGTGCAGCCCACATCCCTTCCTGATGTTCCCGAGTTTGCCTTTGCAGCTGAGGTATGACCGAGTCCAGAGGCTCCTCATCTGACTCGGACTCAGCAGATTTCTGGCATCCAGCTGTCCTCCGAGTGCGGGAAACCTGGGAAGTCCCTGCCTCTGCCTGTTGTGGATCAGACAGTGTGATGTGCTCACCAGATTGTGAACCCGAGGCTACTCTAGAACTAGGCCCCACCGAGGTGTGCGTCTCTGCGCTGGTGGAAGGAGTGAGTGAGCACAGTGATGGGCCTTCAAGTAGGGTGTCATCAGACTTTTCTTCCAAGATTTCTTCGGGGCTTGAGTCAAGGACCTGGCTTGTGGACCCCCCTCAGCTGCTTCCCAGATGTACCTGTGAAAGCAAGGAGAGATAATTAGTGCATGGTGGAACAGGGGAACTGACTCACAGCATGGTTGTCTGATGGATGTTGCACTGCTGGATTCTCACTTAGTTGAGCATCGCCAACCTCACCGTCAGCACAGGAATGGTCCAGATTGTCACCGGCCAGCTGGATGGCTCTATTTTCAAAGTCTGTGAGAACCTTGGTGTCAGGCATTCCTCCACCAGTCTGCGACCTCTCCCTTTTGTTGTGTGCCAGCTTGTCCTGCATGAATACACATGGAGAGAGTGTAAGCAGGACACCTGCCAGGCCAGATGAGAAGGATGTCTGGTATGTGTGTGGGTGGTGAGTGGTGCCATGGACAGGATGAGGACACGATCCACAGGGCAGATGAAGGAGTGTGTGAGAGAAGGAATGGTGATGTCCCTTGAACTGGCAGTGAGTGAGATCCCTGTGGATGAGGTGGGACACACCAGTAATGGGATGATATGGCGCAAAAGCCCGCCATTGCAGCCGGCGGGTAAAACGACTTTTTTCCCGCCTGCTACTGCACTTAGTGCAAATGTGGGGTATTTCCACTCATTGAGACATTATGACAAAGTGGGAGGCCAATCAGCCCTTTGAGTCCATGCCAGTTTTATGTAGAGCAATCCAATCAGTCTCAGATCTACAGTTGCTTGCTCTACTTGCTCTGCACGTTTACTTGTCTCATGTACCAATCTGATTTCCTTTTGAAAGCATTGATCAGCTCCACTTCCACAACCCTCGTAGGCAGTGAGTTCCACATCATTACCACTCGCTGGGTAAAAAAGTTCTTCCTCATATCCCACTCCCCCCCCACCCCCCCAACAATGTTCCTTGGCCAAAACCTTCAATCTGGGTCCCCTAGTCCTCATGCCATCAGCAAATATGGAAGAGCTTTTTCTTTGTCTACCTTATCTAAACCTGTCATAATCTTGTACGTCTCTATCAAATCTCCCCTCAACCCGCTTTGCTCCAAGGAGAACAACCCCAGCTGCTCCAACCTAACCTTGTGCCTGAAACCATTCTGGTAAATCTCCTCTGCACCACCGTTTCTTAAAATGGAGAAACTAAAATATTAAAATGATTACACCCGGATCTCCTCTCCATGCACATAACTATTAAACTCTTGGATGGACTTTGGGGAGGGTTAAAGGTTTTTGAGAGGGAAAGACCTGCTAGGCATCAAAGAGGAAACCAAACGGTCGGAGATGTGATCTGGCTGTCCTGACTCTGCATGGAACGATGTTCCCGGTGCGCATCCGTGCTCCCAGAGATCGCTTGACTGGGAAATTATGGATCACCCGCTTTTTTTTTTCTCCTCCATTTATGTTTTAAAAGAGGAGAAACAAAGTATTTGGGATTTTCAGCAAACCAAACTTGCCTAAGCCTTACTTCAGCAGTCAATCTCCAGCGTTAGGCTCCTGTCCCAATCCCCAGAGGCTCTGTGCCCCACCCAACTCTTCCCCTCTTCTCACACTTTGGTGAAACTTGTTTGCATCGATCGGTAGCCAAATTTCAGGCCGCCTTTAATCTGATTCTTTTTTCAAAGCCCAACTTGCTTCGCTATGTAAGTTCCTGATGCTTAATATAATGGGCCAAGAATAGAAGCAAAAAAGGGTGGACAGAGGGGACCCCGACTAACTAGAATCCTCCAGGAGACAGGGAAAAGCAGGAACAGGAATAAAAATCATGAATCATGGGCGAGGAAAGGATAGAAGGAACAAGGAGGGCTCAGTCAATCAGCAATTGATGGGCAGCCTATGGGAGGAGTCTAAGAGAGAGACCACAAAGGTTAAATTATGTTGTTGATTAATGCATGGTATCTAAATGTTTAATGGGGATCAGCGAGAATATGATTAACTTTTATGCATGGTAGAAAAAAAATCTGCATTTGATGTTTGCTGCTTTCTAAAGAATTGCAATATGCAGATAACAATCTACCGATAAGGTGAGATAGAAGAGAGCTTCTTGGAATCCAATTGCACAGAAATCAGCCGAGCTCTTCCTGTTTCATGGGGGAGTGGTGCTGTGTGCGAGCTCTCTGTGCTTTAGAGTTTTGAACACAAGTTACAAATGAGCAAACTAGAGACTGGTTGCTGCAATGCGTACCATGGAAGGATGGGTTTTACTCATTTTTACTTCCAGAATACAACACCGAAATCAGAAGCGTGAACAGAGGTCACTGGGCCTCATCCATAAAGGAAGATTTGTAAAATCCATCCTATACCCCTTTGGGACGACCTCATCTTAGTACCATAACTCAGGACGCCTATTTTCTCCGTAACATCGCCCGACTTCACCCCTGTCTCAGCCCATCAGCTACTGAAACCCTTATTCATGCCTTTGTTACCTCTATACTCACCAATTCCAATGCAATCCTGAGTGTCTCCCACATTCTACCCTCTATAGACTTGACGTCATTCAAAACTCTGTTGCTTGTGTCTTAACTCGCAGCAAGTCCTATTTAACTATCACCCCTGTGCTCACTGACCTACATTAGCTCCTGGTCAAGCAACATCTTGACTTTAAAATTCTCATCCTTGTTTTCAAATTCCTCCCTATCTCTGTAATCTTCTCTAGCCCCAGCACCCTCCCAGATATCTACGCTCCTCTAATTCTGGACTCTTGTGCATTCCCAGTTATAATCATCCCACCATTGGTGGCTGTGCCTTCAATTACCTCAGCTTCAAACTCTGGAATTCCCTCCGTACACCTCTCCGTCTTTCTACCTCGCTTTCCTCCTGTAAGACACTCCTTAAAACCAACCTCTTTGACCAAACTTATGGTCATCTGACCGAACATCTCCTTAAGTGTCTCAGTGTCATACTTTGTTTTATAATGCTCCTGTGAGGCACCTTAGGACATGTCATTATGTCAAAGGTGCTATATAACTACAAGTTGTTGTTGTTACTGCTTGAAACACCCCAAGCCGGTACAATCAGTATCTCCTCTCTCTGCCTGTTTTATGATCCAATCAAACTATTAATTGGGACACAACTGGAACTAACGAACACTGCTCGTCTCCCTGCTAGTCGCCCGCTTGGTTTGAGTCTGAGCAGCCTCCAATGGGAGTAGGTTTGCAGTATAAACATGTCCATAAATGAACATGACATTGTGCTCTCACTTAGAGGCGGTGCAAGGGTGGTTGGTGCTCTGTTAAAGTTGGAGTCGAGAGACACAAGGGGCCGAATTTTCGCTCCCGCGTCGGGAGCTCAAAGTCAGGAAAATTCCCGACTGCGCAAGCCCCACCCGGGAGAAAGTGCCCCGAATCTTCGGATTTTCGTTCTGGGGGGGAGCAAGTGCTAACAGGAATAAACGCAGAAAATGCTGGAAAAACTCAGCGGGTCTGACAGCATCTGCGGAGTGAGAAACAGAGTTAACGTTTCGAGTCCGTATCACTTTTCTTCAGAGAGTCACATGGACTCAATACATTAACTCTGTTTCCATAGTGATTGTGGTTTTATTTAGTGTGTAATATACCTTTAAGAAGAGAATACTTGTTAAGGAAGATCACATGATCTTTAGTACCCAATAGGAGAGTAGCGCAGGCCACCTCAGTAGTTAGTGGTGTCGAGATAGAGTTTGAGTTGAAAGCACGCGTGTAGTTGTTGCTGAGTACCTTGTAAATAAACTTTACGTTTCCACCCAAGAAGTATCTGCTGATCAACTTTATAAATAATATCAACTCAGCCGACATGCACAACAGTTTCTCTCTCCACAGATGCTGTCAGACCTGCTGAGTTTTTCCAACATTTTCTGTTTTTATTTCAGATTTCCAGCATCTGCAGCATTTGCTTTTATTTAAATGCTAACAGGAGTTGGGCCTGCCAACCATGGAAGGAGTTCAGAGGCAGCCACAACGACTGCTGGGTGCCTAGGCAGGTATTTAAAAGGCCCCCCTCGATGCTCTGGGCCTTTGTCCCACTATAATAAAAACAACACAACAAAGACAGCCCCTTAGCCCTCACATCCCCTCACTGCACATGCCCTATCCATGCCAACCCATGTCATCTCATGCCCCATTACCCACCCCATGGTCTCTTATATCCTCCATGCCAATCTTATGCCACTCTGCCCACTCTCATAGCCCCTTATACTCTCCATGCCACCCATGACCCACTCATTCCCAAAGACTTTTATAGCCCCTGTGCCAACTTAGTGCCAACTTATGCCAACCCATGCCTCCAAGCACCATATTTTGCCCTTATACTCTCCATGCCAACTCACCTAATATCCACCATGGACAGACCTCAGGAGCCATGATAAGAGGAAATAAAATTAAGTTCTAAGTGTCCATTGCAGACTTCACTATATTTTAAAAAAACACCCTAATTGATGAGATTTAAACCCCTTCTAGCACTTAATCGCTTATAAAAGCAAACATTTCAAGCACTTAATTCCTGATGAAAACATACATTTGTATTCATAGTCCCACATTAAAGACAACCTATTTCTTTATAACCACTTGGAGCCATCAGTCAAACTGTGAACTTACAGACTGTGATAAGCGCCAATTTTTTTCAACTGGATACTTTTTTTCAAAAATTTAAAGGGCTTATCCACTTTTTATGCACTTAACGTCTGCTCTTAATCCCAAAGGGGCACCTGACCTCTCTCAAATGGCTGCTTACCTCTCCAAAAAGGGTACCCTACCTCTCCAAATAATTTCAGCAGCTTTAGACCTTTTCCTCGACTGCCTAAAGCCCACAAGTCGTGTATTGGAAATCCCAGTAACAAAAATTGGACTCTTACATGTGCGGCTGCCTCTGTAATGTGCCAAGTACAACCTGCCCACATTCCCAGCGCCCCCACCTCCTCCCCACCACCTCAGCAAAAATGGTGGGTGCCGGGTTCAGGGGTGGAACTTGTAGAACCAGGTCTCCGGGGCCATTTTGTCTGAGGAGAGCTCTTCCATCTCCGTGAAAATTCAGGCCTAAGTTAGGAATGTGCTGAGCATGAGGGTGAATGGTGTGCTTCACAGACCAGGAATGATAGCCCTGGGCTTTGGGATATTCACCCACTTTGTTGTGCCTAACCACAGCTACGTTAGATCAAGCACACTTTGGTAGAAAGATAAAATTCTGTATTTTCCCAACAATGACTCTCAGCTGCAAACCTCAGACAGAAGCATATGGAGCCTGCTTAGATTCAAACCAGGACAGGTAATTAGCAGGAACAGGAGCAGCATTTAATAATTCCAGTTGTGTCCCTATTAATAGATTTGTTCAGATCGTAAAACTGGTCATTTTAAACTTGCCACATGTTGGAGTTCAAAGGATAAATAGCACCGTATGCTTTCAATTCTGTTTTTAATTTAATAATAGAGTATTGGTCCCACATAGGTATCAACATTCATGTGTGTGTGTGTGTGTGTGCATGTATGGTGTGTGTGCGCGTGTGTGTTTGTGTGTGCGTGTGTGGTGTGTGTGTGCGTGTGTGTGCGTGTGTATTTGTGTGTGTGTGTGCGTGCGTGCGTGTGTGTGTATGTGTGTAGTGTGTGTGTGTGTATGTGCGTGCGTGTGTGTGTGCGTGTGTATTTGTGTGTGTGTGTGCATGGTGTGTGTGTGCGTGTGTATTTGTGCATGTGTGTGTATGTGTGTGTGGTGTGTGTGTGCGTGTGTATTTGTGTGTGTGTGGTGTGTGTGTGTGGTGTGTGTGTGCGTGTGTATTTGTGCATGTGTGTGTGTGTGGTGTGTGTGTGGTGTGTGTGTGCGTGTGTATTTGTGTGTGTGTGTGTGTGGTGTGTGTGTGCGTGTGTGGTGTGTGTGTGCGTGTGTATTTGTGTGTGTGTGTGCGTGTGTGGTGTGTGTGTGCGTGTGTATTTGTGTGTGTGTGTGGTGTGTGTGCGCGTGTGTGGTGTGTGTGTGCGTGTGTATTTGTGTGTGTGTGTGTGTGTGTGTGGTGTGTGTGTGCGTGTGTATTTGTGTGTGTGTGTGTGTGTGTGTGTGGTGTGTGTGTGCGTGTGTATTTGTGTGTGTGTGTGTGTGGTGTGTGTGTGCGTGTGTATTTGTGTGTGTGTGTGTGTGTGTGTGGTGTGTGTGTGCGTGTGTATTTGTGTGTGTGTGTGTGTGTGTGGTGTGTGTGTGCGTGTGTATTTGTGTGTGTGTGTGTGTGGTGTGTGTGTGCGTGTGTATTTGTGTGTGTGTGTGTGTGTGTGGTGTGTGTGTGCGTGTGTATTTGTGTGTGGTGTGTGTGTGCGTGTGTATTTGTGTGTGGTGTGTGTGTGCGTGTGTATTTGTGTGTGTGTGTGTGTGTGTGTGTGTGTGTGTATTTGTGTGTGTGTGTTTGTGTGGTGTGTGTGTGCGTGTGTATTTGTGTGTGTGTGTGTGTGGTGTGTGTGTGCGTGTGTATTTGTGTGTGTGTGTGTGTGTGTGTGGTGTGTGTGTGTGTGTGTATTTGTGTGTGTGTGTGTGTGTGTGTGTGTGTGGTGTGTGTGTGCGTGTGTATTTGTGTGTGTGTGTGTGTGTGTGTGGTGTGTGTGTGTGTGTGTATTTGTGTGTGTGTGTGTGTGTGTGTGTGTGTGTATTTGTGTGTGTGTGTTTGTGTTTATGGCCTAAATTTTACCCTTGCTGGGTACACGCAATCGGCGGGCCCCCGGGAGCGGGGTCAGGAAACAGGTCCCCGACTGCGATCGGCCCCTAATCGCAATTTCCCACTGACCGGCCGATTACGGCCCACTCAGCATGAAACGTGTCTTCCAAATGGCCGGGCGGGGTCCGGGACCAATGGCGACTTGGCGGGTGGTTTAGAAACAGCAGAGGCAGCTCCCTGGAGGCTGCCAGAGGAGAATCATATCCAGCGGCCTGGAGACTGGAGCTGTGACCTCAACAGCGGCTGGAGATGTCTGGCGGGAGGACAGGTGGGGTGGGCACCCAGCCTCCATTTTTTGGACGAGTGCCTCATGGTCCTCCTGGTGGAGGTGGGTGTCAGGCAGAACACCCTCATTCCCAGGGATGGGAGGAGGAGGCCACCCCACCAGACAAAAAAATAGCTGGGGAGGAAGTGGCAGCTGAGGTCAGCAGCCACGATGTGGTGTGGCGCATGTGGGTGCAGGGGCGCAAAAGGTCCAACGACCTGCTGGGCTCGGCAAGGGTGAGTACCGTGTTGGCATGGACCAGTGTGAAGAGGTGTTAAGGACTGGCCCATGCCAACACGGTACTCGTGGAGCTCAGGGGTGTAGGAGTCTGAGTGCCAACTGTCAATGACGCCGGAGCTGACCAAGGGGCTGAGCCCTGGCTGCTTGAGCTGAGTGCCTTGCGGCTCGGGGGTCACGACCCGGCTGTGCCAGCTGGGGTTGGCCAGGCTGCGATGGCGCTGCAGCTAGAGAGAGTGGACTAATCAATGCTCCTCTGTCCTTTCAGGAGAAGGGGAGCCATAAGATCATCGAGAGGTCAAGGACAGGCGGAGGCCCCCCTAAAACCTCCTAATGTCGACAAGATTTGAACTGGAGACCTTGAACCTGGAGAGCTACCGCCCATCTCGGTCAGCCGGTTGTGGAGAGGCAGGGGTCTCTGACAGAGTTAAGGGTGCGGTGCAGAGAGGTGAGAGTTTCGATTGTGCAAACATTCTTGTGTAGTCTCATCGTTAACAGGAGCCTCAAACCTGGAGTTCCCATTGATCACTGAAAGACGATGGCACCATGTTTCTCCAGAGCGCCTGGCGTGCACGGTGACAGTGTGCTGACTTAAACTAACGACATGTCGTTGTTCTCCCTCAAATTGGCCAGCACTCACTCATTCACAGGACCCCGAAGAGTCACCCCTGCCGCTAGAGGACTGCCAGGCTTCAGATGTACCTGCGTCACACCCATTCTCTGAACCAGGCACCAATGCAGATACCAGCACCTCGGTGGGCATTAGATCAGTGGCTAGAATGTCGGTGTGCAGCAGTGAGTGAACTTCACACTCGCTTGAGGTGCAGGCGGAGGCAGAGAGCCTGTGAAGTCGTCCATTAGGAGGCAGATGCTGAATTTCCAGTGGGATGTGCGGGAGGATCTGGTGGAGATCCATGAGGGTATGCGTGCCATGGTCTGTGTTGTGGAAGAGTCCACACGGAGCATGAACACTGCGTTGACCCTCATGGCCGAGTGCACAGCCTCCTCCATTGAGAGAGTGGTGACTCTCATGGAGAGGCAGCTCCAGCAACAGGATCAGGGGTTCCTGGAGTTGCACTCAGACCTGCAAACCCTCACACAGGCACTGACCTCAAGTGGTCAGTGTCAGTGTGGGAGATGGATGAGGCACACAGTACCCCAGGTAGGTGCCCGACCATCAATGATGAGCAGGGAGGTCCAGAGCGACCTCACGTTGGTGCACGTCGTCTCTGCGGGCTCCTCTAAGGGCGCTCTGGATGACGGCAGCAGCTCCTCCACCCCTCTGCCAGTGACCGTGGCATCTGATGAGGCTGCGGTGACTGAGGAGATGCTAGTTGCAGAACTGACCGCTCCCTCCCAGGCGGGGCCAGCACAGGCTCCACTGGCCAGAGGACGCCCACCAAGGTCGTCAAGGCCAACAGGACAACGAAGTCAGCAGCTGCCTCCAATGCTGGGGGTGGGGGGTGCAGCAGCGAGACACAACACTCACAAACATAAGTTTAAGGCACCATGAGCACAAGAGGGACTGTTCACGGGTGATCTTCTGCTCTGTAATGTTTTGTTTATATGCTTACTGGTGTGGGCATGGACACCAGATATAGTAATGCTAATTTCTTTTGAGCATGAAAATTATATAAATTTTGCTTTTGCCATAATGGCCTGAGTATTTCATTTATTTTGGTGCAGGGTACACCAGGATCTAATACTGGGCCTAGGTGGCTCTAAACTTTATTGCACAGGCACTGGGTGGATTTTGGGTTCAATGAAAGGGTCACTTCAGACATCCAGGATGGAGGCAGCAGCCCTGGTGTGAGGTGGAAGCTGATCTTTGGAAGCCCAGCTGAAGGAGCATCGATCAAGGCATCCCTGGTGTCCCTGCCTCCCTGGAGGTTACAGAGGGTCTGCCTCCACGCCCTCAGGGTTCTCCTCACCGTGCTCCTCTTCTGACTCACTACTGTTCTCATCATCTGTGGCCTGTGCAGCTTTGTCAAGATCCTCTTCCTCCAGTGGGTCCCCAGTTGCCAGTGCCAGATTGTGGAGAGCGCAGCATGCAACCACCATCAGTGACACCCGTTCTGGGGGGTGTTGTAGTGCACCCCCTGAATGGTCCAGGCATGGGAAGCGCATCTTCAGAAGACCTATGGTTCTCCCTATCACCACCCTTGTGGAGGCATGACTCCTATTATAACACTGCTCTGCTTCTGTTCTTGGGTGGCGGAGATGTGTCATAAGCCAACTTTTCAATGGCTAGCCCTTGTCACCCGGCAGCCATCCATCCAGTTGGGCTGGAGCACCGAATAGCCTTGGCACCTGGGAGTGTCTGAGGACATAAGCAACATGGGAGCTGCCAGGGTACCTTGCACAGACTTGCAGAATCTGGGTCTTGTGGTCACAAACTATCTGAACGTTCATGGAGTGGAAGCCCTTCCTGTTGACGAAGGCAACCGGCTGACCCGCTGGCGCCTTGATGGCCACATGTGTGCAGTTGATTGCACCCTGGATGCGGGGGAACCCAGCAATCGCTGTAAACCCTCTGGCTCACTCAGCCTGGCTGGCCTCGTCCGTACGGAAATGAATAAAGGTCATTAAGCCCCTGAACAAAGCATCGTCACCAGCTTGACACAACTGTGGACAGCTGATTGGGAGACTCCACACAGATCCCCCACTGACCCCTGCAAAGAGCCGGAGGCATAGAAATTGAGGGCTACTGTGACCTTCAGAGCCACTGGCATGGGGTGTCCACCCACACAGTCGGAGGTGACCTCAGGCCCAATCATCTGAGAAATGGAGCTCACAGTCTCCCTGGAGAGGCAGAGCCTCCTTCGGCATTGTACCTCAGACATGTTGAGGTAGCTGCATTGCTGCCTGTAAACCCTGGCAGCAGGATAGTGGTGTCTCCTGCAGCCCCTTCACCTTGGACTACCTGCTGGCCCTGTGCACCTTGTGCCTGCACCTCTTCTCCCACAGGAGAGGCTTCCCTGCAAACAGCATTGGGACACCCGGCCTCCTCTCCCTTCTGCCCCTCTCTTCCTCCTCAGAGGATGTGCCTCCAGCGGAGACCACAATCCCCGTTACCAGGGTTACAGAAGGCTGTCTGATACCTGGAAGGGTTCACATGGTCAATACCCTCCGGGGGCCTTGGAGGCACCATCGAGCCCTGAAATGAAGACTGGAAATGCTAAAAATGAAGCTCAGAACAGAGATGAACAGAGAATAAGCAACCAGCAGCAAAGTATCTCCTAAACTCCCCTGTACTCACAATGGTAATACTGTTGGCCCTTTTTATCTCACCCTTGGATGAGGTTTTACAAAATGTGGGCTGCCTGCCTGCCAGTTTTGCCTGTGCGACGAGTGATAAATTGCACGGGCAATGTAAAATCAGGATCAATTGGGTTTTTAATGGCCTTAAGTGGCCTTTTAATTGATGCTGGGCATGGCTCTGATACTTGCGCGCGCCAGCCGACATGAAGATTGCACATGTCATCGATGTCATCTCGTGAAATTTTACACCCAATCGGTGCGCCCGCTCGCAAGGCGTAAAATTCTGCCTTTTGTGTACGTGTGTGTGTACGTGTGTGTGTGTGTGTGTGTACATGTGTGTGTGTGCACGTGTGTGTGTGTGTGTGTACATGTGTGTGTGTGCACGTGTGTGTGTGTACATGTGTGTGTGCGTGTGTGTGTACGTGTGTGTGTGTGTGTGTGTACGTGTGTGTGTGTGTGTGTGTACACGTGTGTGTACGTGTGTGTGTACATGCGTGTGTGTACATGTGTGTGTGCGTCTGTCCTGCATTGCGTAGAATGCTGTATCTTTTGCATTCTAAGCCTCTGGGCGCCTTCTATCTCAGACCACTATCCTGCATTGTGTTATCCACTGGCAGCCTCCATGAGTGGCCATTCTCTTATGTGAACCAGAACAGTGGGTGTCGAGTGGCCTGCCTGACTATGGAGGAAGCGCCAAAGCCTGACCCTCACCCAGTGTCTCTAAGGGAGCCAGCAGGTCCTGATCAGGTCAGTTAACTCAGCACAGATCAGAAATTGGACCTGCCTAACTACTTGGTGCTGGAGCAAATATTCACCAAGCTGTACGACAGATTCTTCAAATGTTACTTTGCCTTCTCCAGTCCTGAAAGGGATGATATTTATATCTTTCCCCTACAGATTCCAGTCTTTTCAAATGCTTCTTATCGCTTGAACTGTTTTGGCCGGTGTTACCTGATAAACAGACTACGTAACAGTCAGGACATGTGTCTCGTGTATGGTTGACATCCCAATTAGAGAATTCGAGGCTATTGAAACCACTCGAACGGCACAAATTAGACAACCTGTCAATGTGATCTTAAAAAAAGGTTTTTTTCTGTAGCCAGGATCAGGAAGCAAATGAACAGCAAGAGTTGCCACTCGTTGTCTCCATCCAGCGAGCTCTCCCAGGTGCCAGTTGAGCACAGGACAGGGTTCAGCTAAATGTGGCTCCCCCCGCACTCCCCCATGGTTTTCCAATAGTCATTTCCTAGGGCTAAGTTTATACTTGTAGAGCGGGCACTGAGGTGAGGTTTTAACACCCGGATTTCATTTTACTGGCTGCTCACTGACCCACTCAAAGCCGCCAGGATTAACATGGAGGCCGGTGTTCAGGAGTGGAAATCACTGCTCACTGTTTGGGACCCAGGGACATGGACCCTGGTAAATGAGGAAGGTCGGGCAGAGGGAGAGAATCCAGGACAATTGTAGCCAGGGGTGCCCGGTGCAGGGGAGTTGGGAACCAGGCTCAAGGTTTGGGAGATGGAGTGTAACTTGTTGGGGACGGGGCTCTTTAACAGATCAGCTTTGTCAGAAATTGGGGTTGTGTGGGCCTGGCTAGAGGAGCAGAAGTTGGAAGTTGGAGAGCAAACTAGTGAAGGAATTGGAGCTGTTTTTGCCGAGGCAGGGAGTATGGATAGCAGGACAATGATTACCTGGTACACATCTGTAACTGTCAGCTGCAGATCACCAACAAAACAATTCAGACTTGACCACCTGCATGACCACACACCTACACATGTACACACACCTACACATGTACACACACCTACACATGTACACACACCTACATATGACCACATACCTACACATGTACACACACCTACACAAGTACACACACCTACACATGTACACACACCTACACATGTACACACACCTACACATGTACACACACCTACACATGTACACACACCTACACATGACCACACATCTACACATGCCCACACACCTACACATGTACACACACCTACACATGTACACACACCTACACACGCCCACACACCTACACATGTACACACACCTACACATGTACACACACCTACACACGCCCACACACCTACACATGTACACACACCTACACATGTACACACACCTACACATGCCCACACACCTACACACGCCCACACACCTACACATGTACACACACCTACACATGCCCACACACCTACACACGCCCACACACAAACACAAAAATGCACAGTCATCGAGATGCGCATATACACACGTGCACATGAATGCATGCACACATGTAGGTTTACATTTACACATGTTTGTGTGTGTGTGCTTGTGTGTATGTGTCTGTCCTGCGTTGCATAGAATGCTGCATTCTATCCCTCTGGGCTCCTTCTATCTCAGATCACTATCTTGTGTTATCCTCTGGCAGCTTCCATGAGTGGCCACTCCTCATGTGTGAACCAGAACAGTGGGTGTCGAGTGGCCTGCCTGACAATGGAATAAATGTCAAAAGCCTCAGCCTCGCCCAGTGTCCCTACGGGAGCCACATCCAGGCGTGTGTACACGCAGGTGAACACACTCAAGCGCACAAAGACAATCTTCTGGAATTACTGTGGAAGCTCCTGTGAGAGATTGACAGAATCCCTGGGGAAACAACATAAATAGCTCAGGATTCCCGGCAAACTCCCACCAGAGTTACAGTGGAGAATCAGGAGAAGCTGATGGGAGTTCTCCCTCTGTGTCCTGTTAACTTGTGACATTATGTGAGAGGAGAGTATTCAGTATTCTTGAACATTAATAGGAGAAGGTTGTGAATACAATTCCGCCTACCACAGAACAGCAGCTGGTGAAATATGCCTGGGTCTCATCTGCAAGTTCAGATGATGCCTCTACGGGACTGGAACCCAGACAAGTCCAGTGATAACAGGTCTTGTTAAGACTAACCTTTCACCCGAAACCTTTGGCTGCAAATCTCAGGCCTTCTCACTACACAGCTTCAGTCTGTTATCAGCTCCTTCTGCCTGTGTGTGTTTTAAGCAACTATTTGTTTCTCTCCTCTCTGTGGTGTTGACCACACATTACCTGCAGCCCCTAGGGTAGGGAACCTGTTCCTGGGTCTGTCCAAAGACGGGAAGACTGGGTTAGAGCAGATATACTTTTTCTTCCTTCCCCCCTCTCACGAATATATATTCTCCAACAGCTAAGAGTGGAGGAGGGCAATAAAATACAATAGTGGATGAGGGATTTGTAGCACAGTGGTATGGTCCTAGTCACATAACACAGAGGCCATGGGTTCAAATCCCACATGGGAAGTTGAGAGATTCACTCGAATGAATCTGTTCAGCTGGCATGACAAAGATGATGGATTGTCATAAGCACAAATTTAGATCAATACTGTCCCTCATTAAAGGGAGCCTGCAACCCTTACCCACTCTGGCCTGCATGTGACTTCAGTGCCATGCTGCATAGCTGATTCTTAATGCCAGCCGTAACGACCTGACTGGCCACTCAATATTAAATACAAATCACTGCTACAGGAAGGCCCTTGACAGTTATGGATGGACAATAAGTGTGACCTTCTCAATGTTGCGATTTGTCGTCAAGGTGTTTGGAATTGTTTTCACCCTCCGTACAATCGTGGAGCGTTAGGAGGATTTGCCTGAGGAAAGCGAGACATGGTGTCACTAAAGATAATTAAGCAACGGCTGGCGGTGAACTTCATGAGTTCACCTTGGACTCGATGGGCCGAATGGCCTCCTTCTGTGCCCTTATGAGTCTACAACTCAAGCAGTGGGTCCGCTCAAATCTGCGGCACTCAGAGTAAGAGGGAGGGGAGTGGTGTGGTGGGAGAGACAGGGAATAAGGGCAGAGCAAAGAAGCGATTGGCCGGATCAAAAGCAGCCGTGCAGAAGTGCCGGGTGGAGGGGGAAAGACAGGAGTTTGGGAGAGTTTCGGAGAGCGGGATGGGGGGTCGATTATCTCAAAGCGCTGGAGGTAAGGATGGGACAGGGGCTTAACATGGGAGTTGAGAGAGCCAAGGAAATGATCACGAGATGGACTGATCAAACATAGGCCCCTTGGAGGTGGCAGGGTCATGTGGAAGGACGAGGGTGAAGGCGAGGCTCCGGGTGGGGAAGGTGATGTTGTGACTGACATTGAGCAAAGAGTGAGCGGAGAAGAAAAAAATTGGTGGAGGTTGAACCCACCAAGGACATGGAAGGGTGAGAACAAATAGGCCAGAATCAATCAAAATAACTTCTTGGGTTTTTTTAAAACCTTGCATATTAATAATTATTACAAGTTTTTTTTTGGTCTCAGGATGTGGGTGAAACAGGCAAGGCTGCATTCATTATCCTTCCCTGGTTGGCCTGAGGAAGAGATGGTTGACCATCTCCCTGAACAGCTGCATACAGATGATACTCTCACTCTGATAGTAGATGGGAGAATCCCAAGGTTTACACCTGACGGCGATGAAGGGACAGCCATACACGACCAAGTCAGGGCGGCATGTGTCTTTGAAGATGATGTTGTTCCCATGACGTTACTGTTCTTGCTGACAGAGTTTCACCCGCCCGGGAGTTGCTGTCAAATTCAGCTCGGTGAGTTGCTGCAGTGCATCCTGTAGATAGCGCACACAGTGCGGTCACCACCGTACGCTGTTGGTGAAAGGGGGGTGGGTTGTCACAGGAATGATAAAACAAAGGGGAATAATTTGTAACCTAAGCAGTCAGACTGGAAACTGACAGGATTGAGTTAGTCACAAGTTTTATAACTGATGCTCGTGGAGAATCAAAGTGAGCAGATTAAAACAGCCAGTTTCCTATCAGTTTCCTGTCAGGCTGGTTACGTTAATATTACACCCCAAGTGTGTCAGCAATAGAATGACTGTACACTATTACAGTACATTTCCATAACATTTATAATATGATGTTTGTTGCAGTACTTCCATAATGGTGTTGTAGAAATTTTGTAGTACATATATAAGTGCAGCACAATACGTTACAGTGGTAGATATACTTTGTAGAACAGTTAACAGTACTACTGGTTTCTTAACACACAGTGAGTGCCATTCCCCTATCACCCCTCTGATCACTGACCTACATATGCTCACAGTCAAGCAACGTCTTGATTTTAAAATTCTCTTATTTGTTTTCAAATCCTTCCATGGCCTCGCCCCCTCCCTCTCTCTGTAACCTCCACCAGCCCCACGACCCTCCGAGATACTGGCGCTCCTCTAATTCTGGCCTCTTGTGTATTCCCAGCCTTTAGGCCCAAGCTCCAGATTTGCCTCCCTGTAACTCTCTGCCTCGCTCTCTCGCTTTCCTCGTTGAAGTCACTTCTTAAAACTTACTGCTAACGACTGGATGTCCTACTTTGTAATGCTCTTGGGAAGCATCTTGGGGCATTTCATTACTTTAAAGGTGATATATAAATATAAGTTGTTGTTGTTGTTGTACAATAGGAAAGCTTATAACAGGATATCCGGTTTGTCTATCCAATCGGTGGCCTCCTGAGATGCCAGGTGGAGAATTGTGTTGCCTCTGCCGCAGATCTCAGTGGGCCGGTCGATGTGATGTGTTCCACGGCCTGACCACGATCGCACTATGGGTGGCCTCCTCGTCTTCCACAGGTGAAGCAGGGGACGCATCGCTCAAGCCCTTTGTGGACTCAGTCGGGCCGCATTCCCACTGTCTCTGAGGGAGCTCAAAGTCTCAGCTGTCAGGGTCAGTGATGAGGTGATGAGTGATGGGGCTGGGTTTTATGGCACCCCCACCAGGTGTATTGTTGTCGGTGGTTGGGGGGGTGGTGGTGGGACCTGTAAAATATTGGGTTATTGGGGAGACATTGGCAAAGTGGTCGCGCTGCTGGACTAGTAATCCAGGGGCCCAGGCTTATACTCTGGGGACATGGGGTTGAATCTCACTGCGGGAGCTGGTACAATCTGAATTCAGTTAATAAACATGGAATATAAAGCGATGGTGACCATGAAACTATCATCGATTGTCGCAAAAACTCATCTAGTTCACTAATGTCCTGTACGGAAGGAAACCTACACAGTCCTCCATGTGACTCCAGACCCATAGCAATGTGGTTGGCTCTTAGCTGCCCTCTGAAATGACCCTAGCAAGGTCGGTTCAAGGGCAATTAGGGATGGGCAACAAAATGCCGGCCTCGCCAGCGACGCCCACATGAAAGAATGGAAAGAATGTTGAGTGTCTAGTCCTGCCCACCCCCCAACCCGGTCCCTACAATATGGAGGGTGGGGTAAGGCACCCACTTAGGCCTATTGAGGCAGGCCTTGAGTGGCCAACTATTGCCCCCTTAAGGCTCCCAATCTGCCATAATACACTGGGCAGTGGCGGGCGGGTGAGAGTGGGAAGGGCGTTTTTCAGACAACTTTGTTGAGAAGGCAGGAAGGAAACATCACTCGGGTGGGGTGACCCCCCCCGTGTGTGTGTCAGGAGCACCATCTCTTTGTGTCTCCCCGCCTGGCATCCGAAACCTGCTCCCACCATCCCCCTCGTCCCCTCCCGAGAATGACCACTCCCTCTCCACCCAAATACCTGAGATTTACCTGAGTTTGGAATCCGTGCTCCCTTCTCCATGGGGCAGCTCGCAGGGGGGGGAAGCCCCCACTCCCCGGCTTGTTTAGGCTGCCGACAGCGTGTGGGGTGACCTTCTCTTCAGTCGGTTGCTAACGATTGGTTTTTGCAATGGGGGTGGGGTGGGGGGGGAGTGTTGGGGGGTGCCACGACCCCCATCCCACCATAATATTCACCCTCTGGATAGCCAGAGTTTACCAAGCATTCTCCCCACACAGTGGGTGGCACCATCCCTCCCCCCAACCCCACCCCACACCCCACCACACCCCCCACACCCCCCCACACACCCCCCTCCCCCCGCCACACCCCCCCCAAACCCCCCTCCCCCACACCCCCCCAACACTGCCTCCCCCCCTACAACCCCCACCACACTCCCCACAGACCCCCACCCCCCCACACCTCCCTCCCCCCACCACACCCCCCCAACACCCTCCCTCCCCCCACCCCCCCAAACCCCCCCCACACCTCCCCACCCCCCCACATCCCCCCCACAGCCCCCCTCCCCCCCACACCCCCGCCACAGCCCCCGCCGCATCCCCCCACACACCCCCACCCTCTCTCCCCCCCCCACACCCTCCCCCCCACACCCCGCCCCTCCTCACACCCCCACCCCTCACCACCACTGGGAGAAGAGGCCTTTATCCCCCCACCCCGCCATTGCAGGGTGGTGTGATCACAGGAAGGCGATGGATATGGTACCTGCCGCCTTCCCAAGCCAAATTGCCAACATTCCCACCTCCAAGCCCTTCCCCAAAGGCTGGTAACCTCCAGTTCGAGGTTAACGTTGCCCCTCCCATCAGGACTCAATTTTGCGTCTAGAATTAAAACTTGAGACCCTGTCCTACCTGAATAAACTACCAAGGCAATAAATCGGGGTACAGAGCAGCATAGATATTTTATAACCACAGCAATTTCTACAGATTGGTTAGAAAACTCTTGCCCTTTGATTTTAATGTTTACACTGGTTTCCAGGGTGTACGTTTTACATTCACACCATTTGCAGAGGATGCAGCGAACCACTGAGACTTATAGCTCAATGGTGACCTGTGTGCTCCACATCCCTTAACGTGAACCCAAAATGTTGCTTCATTTTAAAATGAGGAGGGCAACTCGCTTCTGTTTACAGTCATAGGCCACCCCCTTGTGGTCATTCTACAGTACTGCAGAGATTACAAAGCGGGCATTATTCAGTCCTGGGTTGTGACTATGGATGATGATGGGGTCGGGTACAGCCTTCCTCCCCTGTCGTGTGTGGGAATGTGGTGAGGGTGGGACTGCAGTTGGGGTGGAACTACTTCCCACTATTTGTGCGACCATGTATTGCCAGTCTGCAGCTCTGCTCCAGCGAGGTATGCGTTGTCCAATCTCTAGATCAAAGATTTTGGTTGATTTTTTTTGAATTTGCCAGGATGAGGGGTGTCGTGATGTCTTGCCCTCGAGGGAGTTCAATGAAGGCTCATTAGACTGGTTCCTGGGATGAGGGGATTGTCCCGTGAGGAGAGACTGAGTTGACTAAGCCTATATCCCCTGGAATTTAGAACGAGAGATGATCCAATTGAAACATGTAGGGCAGATATTTAACCTCCTGCCAGCGGGTGTGTGCCCGATCCGGCCGGGCTTAAAATCGCGCAAGATGATATCGGGTGAGAATCCCGACGTCGCCATGCACTCGAGCGATATTTCGGTCGGTGGGCGTGCGCAGCTGTCAGAGTCGCGCCCGCCATTAATTAAGGCCTTTACAAAGCCAAATGACGGCGATTTTTCGTTGCCCGTGTGATTTTGCGCTTGTCGCACGGGCAAAATGGGCAGGCGGCCATTTCAAACCCTCGCCCACGGGCGAGATAAAAAGGGTCAGCGGCATTGCCAGTGTGAGTAGTGAGGAGTTTGGTACATTGTTTGCTGATGGTTGCTTATTGGTACTTGGCAGCTTCATCTCTGTTCGGGGCTTCATTCTTAGCATTTCCAGGCTTCATTTCAGGGCTCCTTGGTCTCTCCAAGGACCCGGAGAGTTCAGACTGTGTGGATCCTTCCAGGCATCAGACAGCCTTCTGCTTCCTCTGGTAATGGGGATTGTGCTCTCTGCTGGAGGCACATCCTCCTCTGAGGCGGAAGAGAGGGGCAGAAGGGAGAGGAGGCCAGGTGTCCCTATGCTGCTTCCAGGGGAGTGACCTGTGGGAGGAGAGGCGCAGGTACAAGCGGCCCAGCAAGAAGTCCATGGCGTAAGGGGCCGCAGAAGACGCCACTGTCCTGCTGCCAGGGTTTACAGGTGGCGATGCAGCTACCTCAATATGTCTGAGGTGCAATGCCAAAGGAGGCTCCACCTCTCAAGGGAGATCATGACCTCCATTTGTCAGGCGGTTGGGCCTGAGATCAGCTCTGACTGTGTGGGTGGACACCCCATGCCAGTGGCTCTGAAAGTCACAGCGGCCCTCAACTTCTGTGCCTCTGGCTCTTTCTAGTGGTCAGTGGGGGATCTGTGTGGAATCTCCCAATCAGCTGTCCACAGTTGCGTCAAACTGATGACAGACGCTCTGTTCAGGTGGGTATTGACTTTCATTCATTTCAGTGTGGATGAGGCCAGCCAGGCTGAGCGAGCCAGAGGGTTTGCAGCAATTGCTGGGTTCCCCCGCATCCAGGGTGCTATAGACTGCACACATGTGGCCATCAAGACACCAGCAGGTCAGCCGGGTGCCTTCATCAACAGGAAGGGTTTCCACTCCATGAACGTGCAGATAGTTTGTGATCACAGGATGCAGATTCTGCACGTCTGTGCAAGGTACCCAGGCAGCTCCCTTGTTGCTTATATCCTCAGACACTCCCAGGTGTTGAGGCTCTTCAGTGCTCCAGCCCGACTGGATGGGTGGCTGCTGGGTGACAAGGGCTAGCCATTGAATATGTGGCTTATGACATCTCTCCGCCACCCAAGAACAGAGGCAGAGCAACATTATAATAGGAGTCATGCCTCCACAAGGTCTTCTGAAGATGCGCTTCCCATGCCTGGACTGTTCAGGGGGTGCACTGCAATACCCCCCAGAATGGGTGTCACTGATTGTGGTTGCATGCTGCGCTCTCCACAATCTGGCATTGGCCAGGGGGGACCCAGTGGAGGAAGAGGATTGTGACACAGCTGCACAGGCCACAGATGGTGAGAACAGTAGTGAGTCAGAAGAGGAGCACGGTGAGGAGAACCCTGAGGGCGTGGAGGCAGACCCTCTGTAACCTCCAGGGAGGCAGGGACACCAGGGATGCCTTGATCCAACGCTTCTTCAGCTGGGCTGCCAAAGATCTGCTTCCACCACACACCAGGGCTGCTGCCTCCATCCTGGATGTCTGAAGTGACCCTTTGATTGAACCCAAAGTCCACCCAGTGCCTGTGCAATAAAGTTTAGAGCCACTCAGGCCCAGTATTAGATCCTGGTGTACCCTGCACCAAAACAAAAGGGTGAAGATTACTCAGACCATTACGGCAGAAGAAAATTTATCTCATGTTGACAGTCAAAACAAATTAACAGAACCTTCTCTGGTCTTCAACCCCAGACCAGTTTAAATAAAGAAAACATTGCACAACAGAAGATCACCCATGACCAGTCCCTCTTGTGCTCATGGTGCCTTAAACTTACATTTGCAGATGCTACGTTTAGGTGCCCCCCCTCGCTGTTACCAGCATTGGAGACAGGCTGCTGACTCTGCTGTCCTGTTGGCCTTGACGACCTTGGTGGGCGTCCTCTGGCCAGTGGAGCCTGTGCTGGCCCCGCCTGGGAGGGAGCGGCCAGTTCTGCAACTAGCATCTCCTCAGTCACCGAAGCCTCATCAGATGCCACAGTCACTGGCAGAGGGGCAGAGGAGCTGCTGCCGTCATCCAGAGCATCCTGAGAGGAGCCCACAGAGACGACAAGCAGCTCGTGCACCAATGTGAGGTCGCTCTGGACCTCCCTGCTCATCATTGATGGTCAGGCACCTACCTGGGGTACTGTGTGCCTCATCCATCTCCCACACTGGCACTGACCTCAGGTGGTCAGTGCCTGGGTGAGGGCTTGCTGGTCCAAGCACAACCCCAGGAACCCCTGATTCTGTTCCTGGAGCTGCCTCTCCATGAGAATCGCCACTCTCTCAATGGAGGAGACAGTGCGCTTGGCCATGAGGGTCAATGGACTCTTCCATGACAGAGACCATGGCACACATACCCTCATGGATCTCTGCCAGATCCTCTGCACATTCCGCTGGACTTTCAGCATCTGCTGCCTAATGGACGACTCCAGAAGCTCATCATCTGCCTTCGACTCAGAATCGTCCTGGTCTCCAGCAACCTTCCGACTGCCGGTGCCCTGGGCACTCTCTGCCTCCGCCTGCGCCTCGAGTGAGTGTAAAGTTCACTCACCGCTGTGCACCGACATTCTAGTCAAAGATTTAAAGCCCATCGAGGTGCTGGTATCTGCGCTGGTGCCTGGTGTAGAGAGCAGGTGTGGCGCAGGTGCAAGTGGAGCCTGGCAGTCCTCTGGTGTCAAGGGTGAGTCTTTGGGGTCCTGTGATTAGGTGCGTGGTGGCAAACCTAAGGAGAGAACAAGGACAGGTCATTAGTTTAAGTCACCACACTGTCATTGTGCATGCCAGGCACCCTGGTGAGACCATGGAGATCTGCATCATGGTGCCATCGTCTTTCCATGGGGAATCCAGTTTTGAGGTTCCTGTCAACGATGAGACTACACAAGAATGTTTGCACCATCTGAAACTCTCACCTCTGTGCACTGCACTCTTACCCTCGTCTGACACCCCAGCCTCTCCGCGGCCGGTTGACCGAGGTGTGCGGCACCTCTCCAGCTCCAAGGCCTCCTGCTCGTAACTGGTTAGGATTAGGAGGTTAGCGGGGCCTCTGCTGGTTGGCGACCTTTCAATGTTGTTATGAACCATCTTCTCCTGAAAGGATAGAGGAGAATTGATGAGTCCATTCACTACCTGCAGCACCATTGCAGCCTGGCCGCAAGGGCACTCAGTCCAAGCACCAGGGCTCACCCCCGCCTTGGCCAGCTCTGGTGTCATTGACAATTGGCACTCAGACTCTAGCACCCCTGAGCTCCACGTGGCGGGTGTTGTGGGGAGGGGGAACAGCCGGACCTCATCATTTCAACACACTGATCCAGGTCAACACGGTACTCACCCTTCCTGAGCACAGCAGCACTGGACCCATGTACATGGATGCTGACCAGCGCTGCCACCTCCAGCCAAGCTCTTTTCGTTAGGTGCGGTGGCCTTCTCCCTCCATCCCTGGGGATAAGGGTGTCCCTCCTGGCAGCCACCTCCTCCAGTGGGACCACGAGGCCCTCATCAGAAAACCAGGGGGGTCCGAGTGTCCACCCGACCTGCCTCCGCCCGCCTGGTGTCTGCAGCCGCACTGGAAGCCAAAACTTTTACTCGCCTGCTGACGGCACCAAAGATGTCGCCCTCGCCGTCCGCCTTCCAGGGCCTGACTGGGTCAGTTTTAAACTGGCTGCCGGGTCGCCATTGGACCAGGCAGCTGACAGGCCCCCGCCCACCCCTTCCCGACCATTGGGGAACCGCCATTCGCGCTCAGTGGGTCTTAATTGGCCCCCGGGGGTGGGGGGAGGGTGGATCGCGGGCAGTGGGCCGTTTCCCGCCCGCCACCAAACTCAAAGTCCTGGTCATAAGATAGTCAAGGGGCTGGACCTGGGTAGATGCTGAGAAAATATTTCTGCCGGCTGGAGAATCTCGGAGGTGGAATCACAGTCTCAGGCTAATGATTGGCCATTTCGGACTGAGATGAGCAGAAATTTCTTCATTGAAAGGGTTGTGAATCTTTGGAATTCTCTACCCCTTAATATGCTCAGTCATCAAGTACATTCAAGACAAAGGTCGATAGATTTTTGGCTGCGAAGGGAATTAAGGGATGAGGGATAGTGCAGGAAGGTGAAGTTGAGGTAGAAGATTAACCATGTTCTTGTTGAATGACAGAGTAGGCTCAAAGGGCCAAATAACTCCTGTTCCTTTTACGTTCTTGTTATTGGAAGAGGATCCTCATGTACGTAGGATTGAAGATCATGGAACTCCTGTATTAATAGAAATCATCGAAAATTTACAACACTGAGGGAGGCCATTTGGTCCATTGTGCCTGTGTTGGTTAGTCAAAGACTAACTGTAAAAGCTGACACCCCTTCTGCTCACGATTCCTTCGTCTCATTTAAAATCTAATGACGTGCAGACGTTTTTTTCTTTTTAAATCGCTCTTAGCTTAGTCTTCTGACATGGTAAGATCAGCCTTACTGCTCATCTCTGCACCGCCTCTCAAGCCCAAATGCCTCCCGCAGTAACCAGAACAGGTTGGGATACTCAAGGTGCTTTTCCATTCGGCGTGCGGGGATGGGCCCAACACACCGACACGTAAAATGACGCGCGATGATGTCAGGCGTGTGTCCCGACGTCATTGCGCTGTCTCCACAATGTTTCGTTCAGTGGGTATGCGCCGGAGTTGGCTGGGTGCCCGCCAATAACTGATAGGCCTATTAAAGCCATTAACGAATTAATTAATGTCATTGTTAACGCTGCCCGTCCAACCTAACAGTCGGCGGGCAGGCGAAAAGGCCAAGCGGCCTTTACGTTTTTAGGAAACCTCATCCACAAGCGGGATGGGGTTTCCTAAAACCTTTATTAATTAAATTTTTTAAATTTTCCAAAATATAAAAACATGTCCCATCTCATGTGACTGTGTCACATGAGGGGACATGTTTAATTAAACTTTTAATCCATTTATTTAATCATTTCAACAGCGCTTCAATCTCCCTGAGGCAGCTCCGTGCAATATAAAATGAATTTACATTTATATAGTGCCTTTCACATCCTCAGCATGTCCCAAAGCATTTTGCAGCCCATTATTGGCACGATTGACGTGTAGTCACCGCTCCGTGCCTCAGGGAGATTGAAACGCTCTCTTGCGCGCGTGCACAGGTAGCGCTACCACACGCGTCTTACGCTGGGCGGGCCTTAATTGGCCCGCGTAAAATGGCGATGCGGAGCTGATCGCAGGTGGTGGTCTGCTCCACGACCGCTCCCGCAGAGCCCGCCCGCCAACTGAAAAATTCAGGCCTATCTGTGTATCGCACCATATAGCTCCAGCTATATATACAATACTATACAATACTATCTATCTATATATACAAGCCATACTTGTAAAGAAGCGACTACACTTCAATCGTGCCAATAATGGGCTGCAAAATGCTTTGGGACATGCTGAGGATGTGAAAGGCACTATATAAATGTAAATTCACTTTATATTGTACTCCCCAGATCGTGCTATGTAAATATAGATGGTTTTGGTTTTGTTGTTAGCTGCTCCTTAATGACCGGACATTTTAAGAGCCAAATCTAATAAATGCCACTCGATATGTTTCAATTCAACTCTTATCTAAAGGACTTGCCCTCATACTTGCAATTCCTGACACAAGTGGTTCCTGGTTTTAGTTCATTCCATTACTGGTGTCTTCCGGAAAGCATGTGTGGGAGTGTGGGATACAAACAGAACTGAGTCAACTGTGACGCCCAGTTGAATAATGGTTGAATTTTGACACTCAAACACTAAGAGCGGCCCCTTGGGGTGAGGTACCAGCAGACATGTCGGCTCCCTGCTTTATAAACTGACAAGCAGCGTCTCAGCCCGTGTGTCACCTTGTCAGGATTTCAGAAGAAATATCCGCTTTCTTCCCCCCCGCCCCCACCCCCACCCGGGGATTGCAGGCTATTGATCTGAACAACTCAGATCAATTGGAAAGCGGTACTATAAGCAATTAGAAACAATCGATGAGACACCATTTCTGGTTGATTTGGAGAAATTTTAAGATGAGCTAACGGGGCAGAGTTTTACATCCTGCAGCGGATGTGCACCTGACCCGATCAGGGCGTGAAATGGCGCGCGATGCCATCGGGTGAGCGTCCCAGCCTCATCGCGCACTCCCGCGATATTTCGGTCGGCGGGCGGGCGCAAGAGTCAACAGTGCGTGCCCCGTCACCAATTAAAGGGGCTTTATTAAGGCCATTAAAGTTTCAATTAGCAGTGATTTTTCGCTGCCCGTCCAATGTGTTATGGTTGGCGGGTGGGTGAATCGGCCTGGCAGCCTTCAGTTTTTTTGAGGAAACCTCATCCAAGGGGATGGGGTGAGGTTTCTGATATCAATTTTTTTAAAATTAAAATGTTGGGACAGAATTTTTATTATCTCTATGTTTAGGTGAGTGAGTCCGGTGTGTGGGGCATTTTTGTTCTGCATTTTTACATCCTTATTTCTTGGTTTTAGATTGTTCAGCTCCCTGAGGCAGCTCTCTGCCTTCGGGGAGCTTCCGTTTCACACTCCGCCCGAGCCCGCGCTGATGTCAGCGCTGGCCCTCCTCCCGCCACACCCCCCCCCCCAACCCCGGCAGCGCTGGGCCTTTAACCGCACCTTTCACGCCTTTAATTGGGCAGCCAGTATGAAATCGCCGGGGGCCCATTTCCCAGCTGCTCCCTGGCCTGCCCACTGACCCCGCCCGACTACCCAAAAATTCTGCCTTTGGTCTCCAATGAGTTGCGGGATTCTTTCAAATTTACCACTTGACCTTAACGTATTTAAAAGTGCTAAAAGCCAGCATTGACCAGGGCAGCACACTTGCCTCTGAATCACTCGTTTCTGGTTCAAGTCCCTCCTCGAGGGCTCGAGTGCAAAAGTCAAAGCCAACGCTCCGGTACAGTACTGAGAGGGTGCTGCGGTGTCAGAGGTGCTCCCTCTGGGGTAACAAAACACAAGAGTTAGGAGCAGGAGTAGGCTATTCAGCCCCTCAAAGGACAGTCAGCCAAGAGGGCTCCGACACTCTTCCTTTAAGGGAGGATCTTCAGAATGATCTACTGAATACGCCCCAACATTCTGGACCAGCATCATTTCTCTATGGACACCTGTGATATGCATTTCGCTGCGGCAAGTTCTTGCCTGAACCTGGACCTCCCAGACACTAATTCGGACAATATGGACTGGCTGAATCTGACGATGCCGCTTTCAAATACGTGACTCACTCCCATTAAAAGCGCTGCTCTTAGTGTGCTTTCCACTGATTTCCTGGATGGTAGTGATCTTCAGCTACATTGGGAATAATGCAACCAGGCTTTTACTGGCACCCGAATAAAATCAATACGCTTTCTTGGCGTTGCGTGTTAAGCCCCTCGAGCCTGCTCACCCATTCATTAAGATCATGGCTGATCAGATTGTGGCCTCAATTTCACTTTCCTGTCCATGCCCCATAACCCTTGACTCCCCTGCCGATCAAAAATCCATCTCACTCAACTTCGAATGTATTCAATAACCCGGCCTCCACTGCTCTCTGGGGAACAGAATTCCATAGACTAACAACCTTCTGAGAGAAAAAAATCTTCTCATCTCAGTCTTAAATGGGTGACCCCTAATTTTTAAACTGTGTCCCCTATTTCTAGACTCCCCCATAAGAGGAAACAGCCTCTCATCATCCACCCTATCAAGTCCCCTCAAGATCTTATAGCTTTCAATAAGATCACCTCTCATCCTTCTAAACTCCAATGGATATCAGCCCACCTGCTCAACTTTTCCTCATAAGATAGCCCCAGAAATCAGTCTAGTGAACCTTCTCTGAACCGCTTCTAATGCAATTATATACTTTCTTATGTAAGGAGACCAACACTGTACACGGTAATCCAGATATGGTCTCACCAAGGCCCTATACAGCTGCAGCCCTACTTTTATACTCAACTTCCCTTTAATTTAGCACCAACATTCCATTTGCCTTCTTAATCCCTTGCTGTACCCGCACACCAACTTTTTGTGATTCATGTACCAGGACAACCATATCCCTCTGTACTGTAGAGTTCCACAGTCTCTCTCCATTTAAATAATGTGCTGCTTTTCTATTCTTCCTGCCAAAGTTCACATATTCCCACATTATACTCCATCAGCCAAATTTTGGCCCATTCACTTAACCTATCGATATCCCTTTGTAGGCACTTTATGTCCTCTTGACAACTTACTTTCCTGCCTATCTTTGCGTCATCAGAAAATTTAGCTACTGTACATTCAGTCCCTTCATCCAAGTCGTTGATATAAATGATAAATAGACTGGATGAAATGTTAAACTGAGGCCCCAAGCGCCTGCTCTGGTGGATGTAAAAGGTTCCCGTGGCATTATCTCAAAAAAGAGCAGTGGATTTATCCCCAGTGTCCTGGCCAATATTTATCCTTGAATTAACATCACGAAAACAGGTTATCCGGTCATTAGCGCATTGTTGTATGTGGGATCTTGCTGTGTGCAAATTGGCTGCTGTGTTTCCTACATTACAACAGTGACTACACATCAAAAGTGTTTCATTGGATGTAAAGCACTTTGAGATGCTCTGTGGTTGTGAAAAGCACTCTATAAGTGCAAGACTTTCTTTCTTTCTGTTCCTCTCAGGAATTTTCTGAGGTGTGGTTGGCTGTTGCCTGATGCCAAGTGACTTAGGGCAGAATTTTTCATCTGGCAGGTGGGCTTGCTGGGAGCGGGCGGGGCGGGCGCGGAGCTGATCATCGCCATTTTACATGGACGGGCCAATTAATGTCTGCCCAACGTAATACACGGCCGGTAGTGTGCAGGTGGGGGGAGGAGGGAGAGTCGGGGCCTGCGCTCTTTCGCGCGCATGCTTCAATCTCCCTGAGGCACGGAGGGAGATTGAATTAATGTTCAAAAAATTAAATAAAAGGTTTATAAATTGATGTAAACATGTCCCCTCATGTGACTGTGTCACATGCGTCGGAACACGTCTTTATATTAATGGAAATTTTCAAATTTATTTAATAAAAGCTTTAGGAAACCTCATCCCGCTCGTGGATGAGGTTTCCTAAAAAACGCGAAGGCCACTTGGCCTTTTCGCCCGCCCGCCCACCGTTAGGTTGGACGGGCAGAGTTTATAATAACTTTAATTAAACCCTTAATGGCCTTGAGAGGTCATTTACATATTGCTCGCCGACCGAAATGTCTGGACGCACGCCCGACATCATCGTGCGTCATTGTACACGTCGGTGTGTCCGATGGAAAAATCTTGCCCTTAGTCGCAGCCACTTTTACTGAGCTGGAGTGAAAGATCCCCAGTGTGAACTGGTTTAACTTGAGCGTCCCTCCCACAGCATTCGCAGAATTACCACCGTTTAGAAATAAAATAGAAAGTATGGTTTTGAGGCCATGGAGAACAAGTAGAGAGAAACTGTTCTTCTGGGAAGTGGGTCAGTGCCACAGGTCATAGGTTATAAATGGTTGGCAAAAGAACTAGGGAGGAATTGTGGAAAACAGGAACTTTGAAAAGACAATTGGATATGCATTTGAAGAGAACTAATTTGCGGTCATGGGGAGAAAGCCGGGGTGCGGGACCATATTGGACAGCTGCTTCAAAGAGATACCACAGGGCCGATAGGCTGATCTGTGCTGAAAGAGTTGAGGGCCGGACTGATGATGAGTTGTGGTCAGACTAAGGGGTCGGTGGCGTAGTGATAGTGTTGCTGGACACATGTGGAAGTCGGTTAGCTCAGTTGGCTAGATGGCTAATATGCGGTGTGGAATGATGCCAACGGTTGGGTTCGGTCCCCGTACTGGCTGTGGTGCAGACCTTGTGGAGGGCTGCCCCTGTGCCTGGTGCAGAGAGGCGACGCCTCAAGTTATATCACGGGTGGAATTTTCTGGCCCTGTCGTGGCGGGGGAGGGGCTGGAAAGTGCGGCGAAAAATTCAAAAGTTTGGCGAGGTGGGGTGGAAAATCCTGACGGTGGGAGGGGCTGTAAAATTCCACCTAACCTCTTGTCTCTCTCTCTCTTTCTCTCTCTCTAACAAAGAGATACGCCTAGTGGACTATGGCTAATTACCTTAATGGACTAATGCTCCTGGGACAGGAGTTCAAACCCCACCACAGCAGTTGGGGGAATTTAAATTCAATTAATACATCTGGAATAAAATGCTAACCTGATTAAATAATGATCATGAAACTACTGGATTGTTCTAAAAACCCACCTGGTTCACTCATGTCCGCCATGGGGAGGAAATCTGCTGTCCTTACCTGGTCTGGCCCGCACTCCAGACCCACAGTAATGTGGTAACTACCCTCTGAAACGGCATCTCAAGCCACTCAGTTGCATCAAAATGCGACTGAAGAAAGCGCCGTGTGAGTGTACCTACACCACGCGGACTGCCGTGGTTCAAGAAAGCGTCTCACCAACAACTTCTCAAGGGTAAATAAGGATGGGCAATAAATGCTGGCCTCAAACTGACCCAAGAATTAATCCCAAAAAAAAAAACTTGGCCAGTTTTAGTGTGTGGCGCAGAGCCTGATTGTGGTCAGTAACTTTTAAAAGTTGTTTGCGATTTGTTTGACGCGCATTGTAGGTCCTTTTGTTATTCTGCAGAAGCTGGGAAAGAGTCTTCTCCCATCTGTGTGGGAGCATGGGAAAATGTGAAAGATCACATCAATGGAGTTCATTCTCTGCACGGGAGTCACACAGTCAGGCTAACCCGATAGTACCAAATGTAACTCGTCCTATCTGTTCCCGCTTCTTGTGCATGTCAGTCTTTTGTCAATGATTGTAGCATGCGATGCTTTTTTACTTCCAGTGCATGAAAATAAACCCTGACAAGTTGAAAAGAATGTCAGAGAGATTACTGTTGGTGGCAAAAGTGCAAGCTCAGCATATTTTCTCAATATTTCCCTGATCTTAACAGCAGGACTTAACCCACTCATTTTAACTTTGCTCTGTAGAGCTGTATTGGAGGCTGTGAAACTATCTTTATTTTCATATGTAAAAATATCTGTGTTCCTCTGGGGGGAAACTTATTTTTGGCTTGAAGGAGAGAATTACAGTAGGGGGCAGCATTTTCCCGCCGTCAGGGGATGGGGGGGGTTATGCGGCAGTAGATTCCCGATCGGCGCCCCCTCCAGTTGGGGGGCGCGCCGCCATTTTACGCGGGCGGGCCAATTAAGACCCGCCCAGTGTGACATCCGCCTGGAAGCGCTGTGCCCTCCCTGTGCGGGCAGGAAGGGGGATTCCCTGAGCCGGGAGTGATTCCCTGAGCCGGGAGTGATTCCCTGAGCCGGGAGTGATTCCCTGTGCGGGCGAGAGGGGGATTTCCTGAGCCGGGAGTGATTCCCTGAGCCGGGAGTTATTCCCTGAGCCGGGAGTGATTCCCTGAGCCGGGAATGTCCTCTTTCATGCGCACTCGGCTCAACCTGAAAACTTTATTAAAGGGAGAAAAAAAATATTCCTGACGTGTCCCCTCGTGTGACACTGTCACATGGGCAGGGACATGTCAACTACTCTTATTTTAAAAATTTTATACACATTTTAAATCCCTCAAGAATCCTCATCCCGCCCGCGGATGAGGTGTCATGTATTTTCTGAAGGCCGCCTGGGCTCTTTGCCTGCCCGGCCAACTTGGTCCATTAATTGGGTTAATTACCTTTTTAAAGGCCTTCAGCAGCTGTTGACAGTTCGGCAGGCGCACAGCCGATTCCGGTGCGCACCCGCCCAACTAGAGACCAGAATGACATGCGGTGACGTCAGGACGCACACCCGACGTCACCCCCACATCATTATACGCGTCGGCGAGCGGGCCCCGCCCCCCCACTCGCCGGACCGGAAAACGCAGCCCTAGGTCCCAAAATATCATCAAGTTTACCTAATAAAGGGATAGAGGTTTCTTTGAGCCATTAGTGCACACTGGACCTTACAGTAATGTCCGCCTGGTATAGCCAACGGAACCGAATATCGGGCTGGTTTATAAAGAGCGGCCCATACGATTCCGCCCATTTTGCTCTACCACCCAGGAGGAAATTCAACCCTTAGGTGTCCAAAAATCAAAACTTCCATCAGGAGGCCTGAGCCTGGGTGTCGATGTACAAAATACATTTCCTTTCTTCAGCGCTCACATTCCCCATCAATAGTTTCTAAACTCACCACTTCTGCACATGCAGCTTTATGAGCTTTGTTTTTGGCATTTCTGCCCTTCTTGCCAATCTTCTACTGAGGTTACGGTGTTGAGATGAGAAAAACCCTCTGCGCAAATTATCTGTCTTCCTATTTGGCAGAACATTTGTGGGATAAGGTGTGTACCGAATAAAAACCATCTCATTGTACAGCGCTAACCTCAATATCCTCCTGTTTGATATAAATCGACTTTGATGCTCAAAATGGATCAAATTCAATTTGAATTGCGTTGGTTTTCATTGTTATGCCTGGATTCTTGCTGTGCACACATTCAAGATCAAAATTTGGGCGTTTTGGATTATTTGCTACTCTTCGATTGCCCAACAGAGGAGGGAATGAATTCCTCCCATTCTGACAGATAATAAAGTTTGCACTGTGCAATTGTTTAAATTGCCTTGAACACACAGTGATCATAACTCGTTACACTGAGAGTGAATATATAGACTGATTTATTTAAATAACAAATGGGATTGATTTTAAACCAGCTATTTATTTGCAGGATCAATATGAGTTATGTGTGGAATGACAATTAATGACAATAATCTAATCAAGGGGCTCAAAGAGCATTACAAGCCAAAGAGACTGAAACTTGCGTGGTTTAAATTTGCTAACATACCATTCAGAAGGTCTCATTTCTTAATATAAATATCTAAAGTTTGAAAATGCAATACTTGACTCATGCTTGAGGAAGGCAAGAGAAGAGAAAACTTAAAATTGTTTGATAAATAAAAAGACTATTTGTAAAATAAGTGCAAGTTTCACTTATTCAAAAATTCACTTCCCAATAATTGATTTCGCAGCTTGTAGCTGATGATAACTGGAACAGTGATATTCTTTACAGAGGAGAAGGGCATGCGGGGTAAGAAGATAGGCAGATTTACATTCAGTGCATGAGCATTGTCTATTGAACAACTCAGGCTGCTCCCAATGTTTTCCGTCTGTCGGTTTACTTTCAATGTCAGAATCCTCTCCTTGAGACACCATTTTATCCCATTTTATGATACTTTATTCATATGATCCTTAAGGCATATATCAACACCGTATCACCTTAGCTGCTTCCATTCAGACATTTCGTATATAATCTGACAGCAAAGCAATATTCCCTTCACAAAGCTGTCTGAAGGTTTCCTTATCATTTTAAGTTTGAAGAAAATTGCAGTGCCAGACCCTGGAGCTCTGGTGAAGCAAGCGGCTGTTGAATTATTGAGGGTATAGAATGTTTATCACTGCTTCTGAGTTAGAGCCACAGATAAAAGCTAAAGGCTGCTGAGCTGTTGATTTGCTGCGTCTTTGATAAGGGATTATTTGCTGTCAACATACAGTAACTTTAAATTGTCCAGTAAGTATTTAATTGAGATTGTGGACAGTGTCTTAACTCTCAGTAATAATTTTCATGTCACTAATTTACCAGTCAAGTAGAATAAGGTACATCAAAGGGCAGGGCATGTCTTTTGAAGCCAGAATGCTATTAGAATGAGTCACCAGTTGGTTGAATAATTGACTGCAATTGATTGTTCAGTACTTTGCTTATTCTGGGAGCATCCGCAAAGCTAGATCCACGCTTTTTAATGAGGATATTCATGGAAATAAAAGCCACACACACTGTTACATTGCTTATCAACAAACCCTCTACAAATCATGATGGACAGGAATATGGAATAGAGTCTTGCATCTTAACAAAACTTTGCCAACATTAATGACGTTTGAAAGAGGGCTTGCCTGTTAAATATCAACCTTGTTTCCGACTATATTTCATGTCGGTATCACTGGAAAGGCCATCATTTATGGCCTATCTGTAGTTGCCCTGAGTTTGGTGCAGCTGAATGGCTTGCAAGGCCACTTCAGAGGGCTGGTTGAGTTTAAGCTATTTGGTGGGCGACTGGAGTCACATATGGGCTATACTGGATAAGGATGGCATGTTTCCTTCCTTAAAGTGACCTGGTGACCAGGCTTCTGGATCGTGTTCCCAGTGCTACTGTACCCATCTGAAGGTGGTGGGATAAAGCCCCACTCTGGAATTTGAGTACATAATCTAAGATGATACGTCAGTGCAGTATCTTTGTTTTTCTTTTCATAATGCATGGGGAAATGCACCTGGATATAATGTGGCACATACAATGTTTCAGTATCTGTCTCCCTCATAAGTGATTGATCTGCACATCCAACAATGACCATCAAGTTATGGATGGAACTTTAGTGTTAATGTAACTTTATCTCGGTAAAATATCAGCAGCAGTAGGTTTTGGTCTCCATTGCTTTTACTCCTTGATTTGTGGATTGTATCCAAATCTATATGCCTGTAGGTGACAGCTCCAAAGTAAGAATTGCTCCTTCTTTCCATTCTGCTCCGTGGAATTCCCTGCACGCTGTCCTTTTGCACGCTGCCCACTTCCTTGCTCACATCTTCTATGGTGACTGAACATCTTGCCAACCAACAGAGGCATGTGGAGCTAGTGGAAAGCCTGAGGACCCTCCCTAGCACCTAGACCCTGGGGTAGGTTGTGCTGCCTGGCACAATGGCCTCAAATATTTTCTTTAGCCCCTTCACCGACACCCAAGGCCACGTGGCACATTTCGGGGTCTGGACTGTTTTTCAAATCTGCATACAGTGCCAGAGCTTGTGCCCGCTTTTCCATTAGCTTAAGGGTCAGCTCCTCAATTTCTGGTTGCACTTCACAGCCACACTCCTTTTGTGGGCTGATGGAAGAGCAGATCGGAGGGCCTACTGATGGATCTGCTCCTGGGTTGGTGATCTACAGGTCCAGGATGCATTCAATTGATGGGGGTGGGGGGGGTTGCTCCGACTGCTTGCTGCTGTTCTTAGACCCAATACATACTCAGGTGAGCGTGGAGTTAAATCATGCATGTGTCCATTGATTCGCCTGATGCCTTCTGTGACCAATGGGCACTGAATGACATTATTGACCTCATTGGTAACAGAATATGTATCATTAACTAATACTCATTGCAGCATGTTTACTTGATTGAGCCACTTGTTAATGCATTAGTGGAGCCCTCCTCTTGAGGGGCACTTAGAAATCATAGCAATGGCACATATTTCTATCATAGCAATCATAGAATAGTTACAATACAGAAGGAGGACACTCGGCCCTTCATGCTTGTGCTAGCTTTCTGCCTGAGAAGGTCAACTAGTCCCACTCGCCCGCCCTTCCCTGTGGCCCTGCATTTTTTTTGTCCTTTTCAGATGCTTATTCAATTCTCTTTTGAAAGCCTCAACCGAATCTGCCTCCACCACATTCTCCAACAGCATTCCAGATCCTAACCACTCATTACGTAAGAAAGTTTTTCCTTAAGTCACCAATGTTTATTTTGTCAATCACCTTAAACCAGTGTTTTCTGGTTCTGGATCCTTCTGCCATTGGGAACAGTTTCGCACTATCTACTCTCCCCAGACCACTCATGATTTTGAACACTTCTATCAAATCTCTCAACATTCTCTTCTCTAAGGAAAACAACCCCAGCTTCTCCAATCTATCCACGTCTCTGAAGTCCCTCATCCTTGGAACTATTCTCGTAAATCTTTTCTGCACCCTCTCCCTCACATCCTTTTTAAAGTGTTGGACCTAGAGCTGGACACAATACATTAATTGAGGCCAAACCAGTGTTTTATAAGGGTCCATCATATCTTCCTTGCTTTATTGCTCTATGCTTCTATCCATTTATTCAAGGTCCCCTATGTCTTTTTAACCACTTTCTCAATCTGCCTTAACACTTCAACTAGTGCACATGTACCCCCAGGTCCTATGCCCAGTCTAGAATAGTATTCTTTATTTTGTAATGCCTTTCCTCATTCTTCCTACCAAAAGTATCACTTCACACTTCTCTGCATCAAGGTTAACCTACAATATGTCCGCCCATCCCGCCAACCTGTCTATATCCACTAGAAGTTGAACACTATCCCCCTCAGAGTTCACAATACTTCCAAGTTTTGGGTTATCCTCAAATTTTGAAATTGTGCGCTATACATCAAAGTCTAGGTCTTAAATGTATATCAGGAAGAGCAGCGGTGTCTGATCACCAGATGGGAATTTCAAAATTGAGGTTTTGAAGATATTTCCTTATCATAAAGTTACTGTATAAATTACAAGCTGCTGTTGGTGTTGGTGTTATGTCAGTGTCACACTGTTGGTTCAGATCCAAAATAGTCCAAAGTAGGAATCCCATAGAGAAATCTCATAGATCCCATAGAGATCCATTATTTAACTGTAAAGCATTTATCTCTGTCCCATGTCCACCTTTGTGCTTTCATTGGCTCCGTTGCCTGTCCAATATGACAAACTGTAAGCACTATAATCATAGAATGATACAGCACAGAAGGAGGCCATTAGTTGCACCCCCCCTTTCTCCATCCCCTGTAAATTTTTGCCCTTCAAAGACTTAAGGCATATTTTAATCAATTCAGGATTAACACGATGAATTTGTTTTCTTCTTGCAATAATAAATAATCTGAAGCTTTAAAAATATGAAGAAAAGTAGGTACGAAAAATGACAAACAGGGCAATTAGGGACTGGGGACAAGGGGCAATTAGGGACTGGGGGTGGTGGATTGGGGACAGGGGGCAATTAGGGACTGGGGTGGTGGATTGGGGATGGGGGCAATTAGGGACTGGGGTGGTGGAGTGGGGACAGGGGGCAATTAGGGACTGGGGTGGTGGAGTGGGGACAGGGGGCCATTAGGTGGTATTTGTGGATTTCAAAATAGTGGAGAATACACAAAAAGCACAAATCTGAGTTTTGCAGGAGTTTGGGATGAATCCCTCTCCCCATTGTATCCCAGTGTGTCCATCAGCTGACGCTGCAGTACCGCTCCCGGCCACCAGGGGGCGCGATCGGCAGCGGATGTGTGGCCACTTCCCGGCATGCAACGGCCGGCCTCCCCCCGGAAGCAGATGATGGCGAGGTGCCCGGATGGCGGAATGAGTGTCCGGCTCAGCGCCGACATGATCAAACATTATGAAGCGCTGGATTTCCAGTTCTGCGACGAGGTTGGGAAGTACGAGAAGCTGGCGAAGATCGGGCAGGGCACCTTCGGGTGAGGCCGGTTTGGGGCCTGGTGGGTGGAGAGGGCGGAGACTGGAGACCCGGGGGTTCGGGGAGGGCGGATTGGGGACAGGGGGCAATTAGGGACTGGGGGGCGGTGGATTGGGGACGGGGCAATTAGGGACTGGGTGGTGGATTGGGGACAGGGGGCAATTAGGGACTGGGTGGTGGATTGGGGACAGGGGGCAATTAGGGACTAGGGGCGGTGGATTGGGGACAGGGGGCAATTAGGGACTGGGTGGTGGATTGGGGACAGGGGGCAATTAGGGACTGGGTGGTGGATTGGGGACAGGGGGCAATTAGGGACTAGGGGCGGTGGATTGGGGACAGGGGGCAATTAGGGACTGGGTGGTGGATTGGGGACAGGGGGCAATTAGGGACTAGGGGCGGTGGATTGGGGACAGGGGGCAATTAGGGACTGGGTGGTGGATTGGGGACAGGGGGCAATTAGGGACTGGGTGGTGGATTGGGGACGGGGGTAATTAGGGACTGGGGTGGTGGATTGGGGACAGGGGGCAATTAGGGACTAGGGGCGGTGGATTGGGGACAGGGGGCAATTAGGGACTCTGGGTGGTGGATTGGGGACGGGGCAATTAGGGACTGGGGGGCGGTGGATTGGGGACCAGGCAATTAGGGACTGGGGTGGTGGATTGGGGACCGGGCAATTAGGGACTGGGGGGTGGTGGATTGGGGACGGGGCAATTAGGGACTGGGGGGGCAGTGGATTGGGGACGGGGTAATAAGAGACTGTGGTGGTGGATTGGGGACGGGGCAATTAGGGACTGGGTGGTGGTGGATTGGGGACGGGGCAATAAGGGACTGCGGTGGTGGATTGGGGACGGGGCAATTAGGTACTGGGGGATGGTGGATTGGGGACGGGGCAATTAGGGACTGGGGGTGGTGGATTGGGGATGGGGCAATTAGGGACTCTGGGTGGTGGATTGGGGACAGGGAGCAATTAGGGACTCTGGGTGGTGGATTGGGGACAGGGCAATTAGGGACTCTGGGTGGTGGATTGGGGGTGGGGCAATTAGGGACTGGGGGATGGTGGATTGGGGACAGAGGGGGCAATTAGGGACTCTGGGTGGTGGATTGGGGACAGGGAGCAATTAGGGACTCTGGGTGGTGGATTGGGGACAGAGGGGGCAATTAAGGACTTTGGGTGGTGGATTGGGGGACTTTGGGGGCGATTAGGGACTGGGGGTGGTGGATTGTGGGAAGGGATCTGGGCCCCATCTGGGATGATACTGGGACCTGGTGGGTGTGGGGAACGGCCTAGGAGAGTTTGGGGAACCAAACAGGGGACCTATTGTGGATGGGGGCTGGGACAGCTCTCATCTCAGCTGAACTGAGCCTCCTGCATCTTTGAAACATCTTATATGGCCTCAGGACATCCCAAAGTGCTTTACAGCTAATGAATTGCTCCAGTGGCTTCTGTTGCTCCCCCTGTATCTGTTGATACAGATCTTGTACCTAAGTCAATTTGATCCACTCCAATCCCCTTATCTCCTTCTTAAAACCTGCATCTTTTACAAATTATTAACCCTAATAGCCCCTTAATGTGGCTCTATCAACTTTTGTTTGAAATTGCTCCTCTGAATTGCCTTGGGACAATTTGCCACATTAAAGGTGCTACATAAATGCAAGTTGTCTTTGACGGATGGAGTATAATGTCGGAAAATGTGAGGTTGTTGACATGAGTGGAAAGATTAGAAATGCGGAATATTATATAAATTGAGAGAGACCTCAGCATTCTGCAGTACAGAGAGATCTGGGTGGCCTTTTACATGAATAACAAAAAAATTGACGTGCAGATACAGCAGGTAATTAGGAAGGCAAATGGAATTTTGGCCTTTATTTCAAGGGGTTGGAGTATATAAGTAGCGAACTCTTATTACAGCTGTGCAGAGCATTGGTGAGCCGGCACCTACAGTACTGTGTAGAGTTTTGGTCTCCTTATTTATGGAGGTTTATACTTGCACTGGAGACAGTTCGGACAACGTTCATTAGGTTGATTGCTGGGATGAAGGGGTTGTTTTATGATGAAAGGTTGGAGCAGGTTGGACCTATGCTCGTTGGAGTTTAGAAGAAGAGGCGATATTAAAACTTAAGATTCTGAGGAGGCTTCTTAGGGTAGGTTCAAGGGAATTTTTCTTCTTAGGGAACCTAGAACTAGGAGTACCTTTTCAGAATGCAGAATTCCATTTAAGAGGGAGATGAGGGGGAATTTCTTGTCTCAGAGGGTTGTCAGTCTTTGGAATTCTCTACCTCAGAGAGCAGTGGAGGCTGGGTCATTGAATATATTCAAGGCTGAGTTAGATAGACAAGGGAGTCAAAGGTTATGAGTGTCAGGCAGGAAAGTGGAGTTGAGGCTACAATCAGACCAGCCACGATTTTTAAAAAAATTCATTCACAGGATGTGGGCTTCGCTGGCTGGGCCAGCATTTATTGCCCACCCCTAGTTGCCCTTGAGAAGATGGTGGTGATCTGCCGCCTTGAACTGCTTCATTTATTGAACGGCAGAGCTGGCTCAAGAGGCTGAATAGCCCGCTCCCTATTTATTATTATGGGTCACTTAGATATTTCCATCCAGCAGAATAAACAACAACCATATTGTCTTGTTGTTTGGCGGTGGGGGGGGTGGGGGGGGGGTGGGTTTGGTGGAAGCCTGAACCAGCCCCTGAATCTCTCCTAAAGTATGACTGTACCCTGAGCCTTTGGTTGAGTCTTCGTCCCCTTCACTCTAAAGAGTTGTGGTGAATGGTTGTTTTTCAGACTGAGGAGAAGTTTTTGCATTAGTGTTCCCCATGGATTGGTATTAGGACCACTGCTCTTTTTGATGTGAACTGAACTTGGGTATACAGGGCACAACTGCAAAGTTTGTAGATTACATGAAATTTGGGAATACAGTAAACAATTAGGAGGGCAGTAACAGAGCCCGAGGGAGACAGAGACTGATGAAGTGAGCAGACACGTGGCCGGTGAAATTTAATGCAAAAAGTGAGAGGTTCCATTTTGGTAGGCAGAAACCGTCTCCAGTGCCAGAAGGGAAACTAACCAGCGGGGTCATACTTAAGGTAATTGACAAAAGAACCAGGGATGACACAAAGGGAAAATTCAGTGATCTGAAGTGTATCGCCTGAATCGGCGGTGGAAGCAGATTCAATGGTTACCTTAAAAAGGGAATTGGATAAATACTTGAAGGGGAAGATTTGTAGGGTTAGAGGGAAGGAGAAGGGTTGTGAGACTAATTGGATTGCTCTTGAAAGAGCATGCGGAGGCATGCAACTTCCTATGGTAAATGAAAGCCTTGGAGGTGGTGGGGGGTGCATCCTAAAGTGGAATAGAAAATGTTGGAAGTGAACAAGTAACTATATGAGGAAATACAATTTTTTGGGTTTTGTCTCTTTATTGAACCTCTCATTGTTAGACCGCACATGCTAACTGGGATTTTTTCTCTGTTGCTGATGGACTTGTCTATTTTCAATATGTTCAGGTTTAATTTTAGGGATTGCCAACTAGCTCATGTAAATCAGTGGCAGGGAATGGGGGTTATATGGATTACTGGGGCTAGCGGCTATGGATTAATATATTTATGGGTGGATATATTTGGAAACAAATTGCTGTGATTGACTGGCTTGGGTATGTCTGACACTGTTTTTAAAATGTTTGATTGCTAAGTCCTATCTGATTATTAAAGGTGGTGTAAAACATCCATAAAAGGGGGGGGTGGGGAGAGGTCGGTCGAAGGGAGGTTTAGAAATCTACAGAGAAAATTGAAGGCGATAGAGCAGTATTGTGATTTGAGTAAAGGCACCCAGAGTTGGACAGGAAGGGCCAGGGAGTTTAAAGGTAATAGTGCATCAGCAAATAAGGTCCATGCAAAGTATAGTAGTGAAAACATAAAATTAAAGGCTCTTTATCTTAATGCACAAAGCATTTGGGACAAGGTAGATGAATTAACGGCACAAATAAAGAAAGATGGGTTTGATATAATGGCCATTATGGAGACTTGGTTGCAAGGTGACCAAGGTTGAGAAATAAATATTTTAGGGTATGCAGTGTTTTGATAAGACAGAATGGCAAAGAAGGACTGGCCCTGATAAAGGATGACATTAGGACAGAGAGAATCTTGGCTTAGAAGACCAGGATGTACAATCAGCATGGGTAGCAATTAGGAGTGACAAGGGTCAGCAAACACATTGGAGGGGAGTAGCTCACAGATTCCTTAACAGTAGCTATACCGTTGGACAGAACTAGAAATAATTGGAGCTTGTAACAGAACCAATGTTAGCATCGTGGGGGTACTTTAATCTTCATATAAACTGGACAAATCAAATTGACAAAGATGAGTTTGTTGAATGCTCTCTCAATAGCTTCCTAGAACGATATGTTGTGGAACCAACTAGAGACAAAGCTGTTTTTAGATCTAGTATTGTGTAAGGAGGAAGGGTTAGTTAGTAATCTCGTAGTAAAAGATTCTCTCGTGATCATAATACAATTGACTCCATGTTAAGTTTTAGAGCAACGTTCTTGAATTCAAAGCAAGGATCTTAAACTTAAACAAAGCCAACTACTTGGAAGGAGGGGAGTGATGGTTAAGGTTGATTGGGTAAATAGACTAAGAGGTATGGCAGTAAATAACCAGTGGGAAACATTTAAAGACTTACTTAGACTTAGTTCCTCTGGTTCCGTGTGGGACTATGGACAACAAATCTCTGCCGCTGGCCTCGGTCCATTGTAATCCCTTACGCTCCAGCCCAGGTGGTGTTCCACTCTTGAAAGCCCTCCTCAAATGTACTTCACCAGGTCATCTTTGGCTGGCCCTGTTGTCGTCTTTTGGTGGTGTCCATTTTACTGCCACTGTACGTACATCCGAGAGGCAAAATACTGTCCTTCCACTCTCAGTCACGATGTCCTACAGGCGTATCTGACCAGTTCTTTATAGCACCTCTTTGTTGGTTATGTTGTCTCTTCATCTCGAGTAGGCAGTGCTGGTGAAAAGTGTCCCAACTTATGTGGCACCTTTGCTATTTTCTTCCATGTCTCGCAGTCATAGTTTGCAGTTGGCACCACTATAGACACGTAGAATCACAGATTCATGGCCATGTTGATGGTGTTGGATGCCCACGCCGTGTGGAGCCACTGGTAGACCGATGCTACTTTGCTGATTCATGTGTGGATGTTGATCTCTATTTTGCCCTCCCTGGAAATGTTGCTCCCTAAATAGGGGAAGTGGTCGTCGTCTTCGATGTTCTGTTCCCCGATGGTGATGGAAGGACCTTGGCACTGCTCGTCTCAAGACTCTTGGTCATGTCTTGGAGCATGTGATTCTTTAACCAGCAAGGCAGTGTCGCCTGCGACATCCATGTCTGTCAGCTGGTGGTGTTGCCATGAGATGCCAAAGTCTGCATCCACCGTCACCTTCCTCATGATGAAATCAATAACCAAAAGGAATGGGGAGAGTATGCAACCCTGCCATACTCCCGATATAAGGCTTTTAAGATGTTAACATATCGCTGTGGGATGCCATACTCTCTTGCGATGTGCTGAGTGACTGCCAATGGATGTTATCCAAGTCTTCTTGAAATCAATGAAGTTGATAACAAGCTCCTTCTGATACTCGAGGCTCTGCTCTATGATGTTCCTGAGCGTAAAGATCTGTTCGCAGTATGACCTGCAACCCCAGAAACCTGCCTGTTCTTAATGAGGGGTACCGTCTACTTCTGCTTTCAAACTGTTGAGGAACATCGTACTGAAGACCTTGCCAGGTACTGACAGCAACGTTATTCCCATCCAGTTGCAGTCATTGAGGTTCCTTTTCTTTGGTAGCTTGACAATTACTCCTCGGCTCCAGTCCTCTGCAGTCCAGATCTTGTTAAACAGGCCCTTGAGCTCTGTTGTGCCGGTGTTCATGCCGTGTTTCAATAGCTGTGCTGGCATCTCGCCTATCCCAGGTGTCTTGCTGTTCTTCAGGCTCTTGATGGCTTTTTGGATCTCTGATCTAACAATTTGTCCCAGGTTGATGCACAGCTGTTGAGATGCGGTGTTGGCATCGAACTCAGACTCGGGGCTGGGCTCATTGAGGATCTCCCAGAAATGTTCCACCCACCTCGCCTCATTTGTCAATAGCATCCTGCCGTCCTTCCTTTGATTGGTAGAGTGCTGCTGCTTCTTGTACCAGTCAGTTCCTGTGCAGCATCTTGGATTGGCTCTGATTTGCTGCTGCTTGTGCCTCTCTGCTGTTTAACTCTATCCATTCTCGTTTTCCTCTCCTGCATTTCTTTTTCACAGCTTTGGCCAGTTTTCTATACTTCTCATCTTGTCTTTGTTCATTGTTCTTTTCCTGGTCCCTCTTGTACTTCACCAGCTTTCTTTCCTCAATCAACTTCCACATTGGGCCAATGATCCATTTTCTTTGTTGGTTCCTCTCCTTCGTCCAATGGTGACTTCTGTACTCTCTTTAATCCCTCTTTTGACAATTTCCCACTGTTCCTCAATATTGCCTGACTTCGTAAGTACTTTGAATCTGTTGGAGAGAGCCAGCCGGAAACTGATTGACGTGTCCTTGTCCTTTAGTTTCTCCATTGCAGGTGGCCTTTGTGACTTCGTGGCCTTCAGCTTCAGGTGAATCTTGCCTAACACAAGGTGGTGGTCCAATCCTACATACGTACCTGGATAGATGTGGACATCTTGTGGGGATGTCCTCCATCTGCTGCTGATGAATATATAGTCACTCTCATTCAGGAGACCTCCATGTCTTTTTGCCGCCGAAGCCAGTCCCAAGCCTGGTCGGTAAAGGAGGAGGGTTGGGCATGGGGCTAGCACCCTCTGGACAAAACCATCACTGCTACAGAAGCAGCCATTCCGGCAAACCCCGGCAAGAAAAGGACGACATTGAGAATGTACGTATGATGGGAGTGGATGAAAGTCAAAAAGAAGACTGATCCTTGACGAGCCCAGTCTTCAACACAAAAACCATCACCAGGATTGGCACCGGGAATGTCTGAACACACTTCCAGTGTTAGAAGATGTCCCAGGTGTTGCGAGAAATGAGAACCTATCGACTTGATATCTTCGTTACCAGCGAAATGGTAGGCAGGCCAAGGATAAATCAGCAGCGAGGGCACAACAATCCCGTACTCTGGGCAAGAAGAACACCACACCCATGGAGTTGACCTCATACTCAACAGATGTTTAGCACTATTGTTAGTGGGGTGGAAGCCAGTAGCCATCGCATCATCACCACCAGATTCCACACAAAAGTCACTGTTATGCAAGTTTGTGCACCAATAGAGGCAGGCACAGAGGAGGAGAAAGATACATTTTACCACCAATTGCAGGACACATTGGACGAGGTACCCAGCTGTGATATCAAGCACCTGATCAGTGACCTCAAAGCTAAGCTTGATGGCAACCGGCAAGGACTGAACAGTACAATTGGGCCTCATGGGTCAGCCAGCATGCTTAATGGAAATGATGAGTGCCTGCTGGCCTTCTGCAACAGCAAACATTTTTTTAAAAATTCAATGTTCAACAGAAATACACTCCATTAAAAACCAAAAACATGGTGAGAAAGATCCATATGCGGCTTACTGGGGAAGTTAAGGATAGTACACGATTAAAAGCAGCTTATAACTGTTGCAAAGGATTGGGGGTGTTTTAGAAACGAGCAAAAGGCAACGAAAAAGTTGATAACTGAAAAAGTAGAATGAGAGTAAATAAGCCAAGAACATTGAAACAGATTGTCAGAGCTTTTACAAGTATATAAAAAGCTGGAGGTTAGCTAAAGCAGATGTTGGTCCCTCAGAGGTAGAAACAGGAGAAATTATGGGGAATGAGGAAAGGGCAGAGACATTGAACAAATATTTTGTGTCTGTCTTCACAGTAGAAGACATGCTGCATACCAGGAATAGAGGAAAACCAAGGAGTTACTATGAGTGAAGAAGTTAAAGTAATTATTATCAACAGGGAAAATGTATTAGAGAAATTTAGGGAACTAAAAGTTGGCAAAGGCCCAGGACCTGATAGCCTACGTCATAGGGTTCTAAAAGAGGTAGCTGCAGAGACAGTGGATGCACTGGTTGCGGTTTTCCAAAATTCCCCAGATTCTAGAGTGGTCCCAGCAGGTTGGAAGTTTGAAAATGTAGCACCGTGATTCAGGAAAGGGGGGAGCGAGAAAACAGGGAACTACAGGCCAGTTAGCCTGACAATCACTGGGATCTATTATTAATGAAATCTTAATGCACTTAGAAAATCATAGTATGATCAGACAGAGTCAGTGAGGGTTTGCGAAAGAGAAATTGTGTTTGACAAATTTATTAGAGTTTTTTGGGGATGCAACTAGTACGGTAGATAAAGTTGGGGGGTGCCATAGAAGTAATATACTTGGGTTTCCAAAAGGTATTCAGTAAGATGCCAAGTGTTACACAAGATAAGGGTTCATGGAGTTGGGAGTAAGATATTAGCATGATTGGAGAATTGGTTAAAGGACAGGAAGCAAAGAATAGGGATAAATGGGGCATTTTTAAGCTGGCAGGCTGTAACTGATGGAGTGCTGCAGGGATCAGTGCTGGGACCTCAGCTATTTACGATCTATATTAGTGACTTGGATGAAGAGACTGAGAGTAACCTATCCAAATTTACTGAGGATACAAAGCAAGCTGGGAATGGAAGCTGTGAGGAGGATACAAGAGGCTGTAAAGAGATATGGACAAGTTAAGTGAGAGAGTGTGGCGTATAAAATGAGGAAGTGTGAGATTATTCTCTTTAACAATAATAGAAAAGCAGAATATTTTTTTAAAAGGTGTGAAAATGTTAAATGTTGTTCAGAGAGACTTAGGTGTGCTCAAACAAGGAACACAAGGTTACCATGGAGGGGCAGCAAACAATTAGGAAGGCATTTATTGCAAGGGGATTAGAGTACAAGAACAAAGAATTCTTCCTACAGTTATATAGAGCTTTGGTGAGACCCCACCTGGAGCACTGTGCATAGTTTTGGTCTCTGCACCTAAGGAAGGATATACTTGAAGGCAGTCTGGCAGAGGTTTACTAGATTGGTTCCTATGAGAGGCTGAGTAAATTGGATCTATTCTTTCAAGTTTAGAAGAATGAAAAGCGATCTCATTGAAACATACAAGATTCTGTCGGGGCTTGACAGTGCAGGCACAGAGATTGTTTCCCCGGCTGGGGGATCTGGAACACAGGGACACCGCGTCAGGAAAAGTGGATGATCATTTAAGATTGAGATAAGAAAATGTTTCTTCATGCAGAGGGTTGTTAATCTTTGGAATGCTCTAACCCAGAACACTGAGGATGCTCCATTGTTTGGCATATTCAAGGCTGGAATAGATGGGTTTTTGAGATATCAGGGAATCAAGGAATATGGGGAGCGGGCTGGGAAGTGCAATTGAGATAAAAGATCAGGCGTGACTGTACCTGTTTCTTATGTTCTTTATGTACGGTTGCTGCCCTTGCCCAGCAAACCTCCCTCAAATAACAATAAGAATATTCACCTGACTCATCTCGTTTAATCTTTGCAATGCACAGAATTGGCAGTAGTTGCCAATAAACCAGTGATTGCACTTCAAAAAGTATTTTATTGTGAAATCTTTGGGATGTCCTAAGGAAGCACAAAGCCTTGATGTGAAAGTTTTGTTAATCAGCTAGCTCATATTCAATGTCTCCATTGCAGATAGACACTTACATAACTATGGTGAACTTTCAAGAAATATTTCTGTGGCCATTAAATGACTGCATGAAGAAGAGTAGAAATGGGAAGACAACATTTTATTTTCTGTGATGCTTATAGCACTTAGCAGTTCTACATTGCAGTTCTGCTTAATTGATTTCAGGACCTATAAGTATACAAAAATGTTGACTATTGGAATTGCTTTACAAAATTGTGACTGCTCTGACCCATTTACATTACTATGGAATCGGATCATATTGTTCTGGGCTAATCTGTTGGCAGCTGGAACTTTTGGACTGAAGATGCTGTGATTGTTTTTACAGGGAGGTTTTTAAAGCACGGCATCGACAGACAGGCAAAAAAGTGGCTTTGAAGAAAGTCCTGATGGAAAATGAAAAGGAAGGGGTAAGTAGGGTTAAGTCAGCCTGGATATTAAAGTTAATTTTGTCTCCTCTGAAGGCTCAATGGTAGGTTGAGTAACAGGAGTGTGACATCCGCATATACAAAATCTACTGGTTTAAAGAGTAATAGGCTGTTCCTCAGGATTCAAGAATTTTTTGCAGAAAGCTGTCCTTTCCCTGCAGGCTATGGCTCATGTTGGCACACAACCATGGGCACTGACCTCCCTTGCTACTTCACCTAGGTCAGAGTCTGGGTTTTCTGTGGTGAGTCACTCACCTCCTGCTTCCCTGTAGTCTTTCCACCACCTTGAAGGCACGTCAAGAATGTGATGGAATACTCCCCACCTGCCTGCATAAGTGCAGCTTCAACACTCAAGAAACCTGACACCATCTAGGATACAGAGCCCAAATGACAGGCACTCCAGGCACCACCTGCTTCTGCCATTACCAGTGCAGTGCATTCCATCTACAAGCTGCATTACTGCAAGGTGCCATGGCTTCTTCAATCATGGATCCCAAACCTGTGATCCCTATCACCTAGAGGGGAAAGGACTGCAGATGCATGGGAGTATCACCATCTGCACATTTCCTTCCAAGTTGCATATGGTCTAACTTGGAATAATATTGCCAGTCCTTCATTGTTGCTGGATCAAAATCCAGGAACAAAAATTAAAATTGCTGGAAAAACTCAGCAGGTCTGACAGCATCTGTGGAAAGACAGAGTTAACGTTTCGAGTCCATATGACTCTTCTTCAGAACCGTTCTGGAGAAGAGTCGTACGGACTCGAAACGTAAACTCTGTCTTTCTCTCCAGCAATTTTTGTTTTTGTTTCAGATTTCCAGCATTCGCAGTATTTTGCTTTTACTAAAATCCAGGAACTCCCTAACAGGACAACCGTGTTACATTACATTACATTACACAGTGGTTCAAGAAGGTGGCTCACACACCTTCTCAAGGACAACTGGGGGTGGGCAATAATTGCTGGCCTTACCAGAGACGCCCATATCCCATTAACAAATATTAAACACAGAGGGCTGCTCTTGTGATATTGTCTAGCCAGTAGTCTTTTGCCAAGAGTAAAAATTCCAAGCCTTGACCTGAATGAATTGCATGCAAATCCTGCAGTCATCTCCACCTTCACCCTATCTAATGGACTAGGGGCTAGACATTGAGCTCTGTGAGGCCCAGTACAGCACCCGGCAGTCTTTTATCAATTGATCTCTGCATCCTGCTGCAGGGATTTTTGAGTATTGCTGAAAGAGACATGTCTAACCTTTTTGCCACGCACTCATCGGGACACTCGCAAGAATACCAATATAAGGGGAAAACTACAATTTATACAGTATGTGAAGAGAGTGCTGATTGGTTGGCAAGTGGCATTGCCGTGGAGGATGCACCGCTGATGGTGGCTGACAGTTAACTGCCAAGCAATGTTAGAAATTTAAACCAGGCAGCTTGACCCTAATTGGTCAAGGCATTGCCCTGAGGAATGAGTCAGCCAATGGCTGTCACTTATTTTGTTTAGCTGAAACAGGTGCAACATATGTACATGTCCTTCTGTCTGCAAAGAACGGGGCCCTGTGTATTAATATATATAACTTCCAGTACACGCAAATGCACCACATTGCAAACCCGACTTAAATTGGTTGTCAGCGTAATTTTTAGCACATTGAGGATTATTTAGCAAATGTTGTCCAATCACAATCACATCTGATGTTGGACACTGTGTTTTGAGTTTTACAAACACGGGCCGGTTGGGTGTGGCCATAGTAGCGCAAAACAGCTAGCTTCACCTTTCGCAGTAGCAACACGAGTGGTATTTGCCACGAACAGGATGCTGCCGTCAAATGGCTCGGACCCTATTTACAAGGTTGCCAATAAGACCAATCTTATAGCGTGTGGGACTGTAAAAATCTCAACGTGTAAATTGACCAACGAAGGTAATCTTGCGGTATACTGTGGTAGAGAACCCTCTGGCAGATTTCCGATATGTGGATGATATGTTTGCCGTATCTAAATACGCAGCTGTATGTAACAATTTCCTTATTTAATGGGCTCCATCCTGCGCTCAAATTCATCTATGAAATGGATCAGTCAAATTAACTCCCCTTCCTTGACTTACTAATTGAGAAATCTGCCAGGGAGTTCTCTATCATGGTCTAGTCAAGCCTACCTTCACTGGTCAATATACGCCTTACAGTTCCACATGCTATAAGATTGGTCATATCAGCAATCTTGTAAACAGGGCCCAAGCCATTTGTTCACCATGCAAACTTGATGCTGAAAGGCAAAGGCACTGTCTGGAAGATATAATAATTTTCCTAATGTCATTGGAATTTATTGTAAAGTAGAGTAATAGCGGGATTTATATCAATGGGTCTATATCTGTGTGTGTGAGATTTAATTGAATTAAAGGCAGCTGTCCTGAAGGCTTTGATGTATCAAAAGATAAGCCAGGTTTGAAATGTTAAGTAGATAGACATAGGTGTATTGGGAACATTTGCATTTTTAAATAAACCAGACTCCTTGAATTCAAAAGAGAGTGTGAAATGTTTCACTTAGCCAGGAGAAGTTAACAAACAGTGTGTATATTTTTCCCAAAGATTACTGGAAAAATTGGTACTATGAGAGATTTTTAATATTAGAGAGGCGAGGTCCAAAGTCATAGTGAAACAATGGGAATTTGCATTCAAAGGGGAAAATATGTATGAAGGAGCGAATGCTCTGTTTAAGGGTAGGCATTGTAAGGTCTAAAACGTGTGAAAAGCCTCCAGCATCTAAGCCCCAAGTTGCTGTCTACAAAGAACTGAACTTAAGAAAACTCACTTTGAATTGGATTGTTCAGGGTAACGTGTTTCTTTGCCTGGGTCTTTTAAAATCTATGTCTTACTGTTGCCTTAACAAAAGTGTAACTGGGAGTTGGATTAAGTAGGGATTTAGAAGTTATCATAGTAATTTGTGGATCTATGTATGTACTTAAAATCATTTATTTTATTAATAAAGGTTTAATTTAGTTTTGTGAAAAACCTATAAGACTCAGTGGTCTTATTAATACTGCATTCAAGGCACACATCTCAAAATTTATACAAATTGCAAAATAGTTGTGGCAGTTGTTTCAAGTTTCCCTTTTGGGATTTGAGCAGCTCTGCATTTACTATCGGCTGTGCTGTAACAGGCATCCTGCAGGATAATGGCTAACCTGATCAGTTCATTTTGTGCTGTATATCACGCAAACTCATGAACGAGCCTAAGGCCGTCACCTTCAGCCCTGAAAAGTGCCCAGCCTGCCTCAGATTACCCTGGAAGGACAAGGTATCTCAAAATTTTGAGCAACAGGTGAAGCTAACTGTTTCATTCTGCTACTATGCAGTAGCAACACAAATGGTATTCGCCACTAACTACCGCCAAGCCAAAAAGACATTCTGCCTATCTCACAAATGAGTAATGTGGTATATGAATTTCAGTGCCAGTGTGATGCTAGGTATGTAGGCCGTACATCCCAAAGTCTGGCAGATTGTATCAAACAACATGTCCCTTCCACTGTTCGCAACAGGCAGGGTACAGACCATACCCAACCAGCCCATTCTTGCAAAACTCAAAACACAGTGTCCAACCTTAGATGTGACTCCGCAGTTGGACAACATTTGTTAAATAATCCTCAGTGTGCTAAGAATTACGCTGACAACCAATTCAAGATTATCAGCCGGACTTGCAACGAGGTCCATTTGCGTGTACTGGAAGTCAGATATATTAATACACAGGGCCTTGTTCTTTGCAGATTTAAAGAACATTTACATACATTGCGCCTGTTTCAGCTAAAAAAGAAATAAGTGACAGCCATTATAATAAAGACAAAATACTGCGGATGCTGGAAACCTGAAACAAAAACAATAAGTGCTGGAAAAACTCAGCAGGTCTGACAGCATCTGTGGAGAGAAAGACAAAGTTAATATTTTGAGTCCATATGACTCTTCTTCAGAACTGTTCTGAAGAAGAGTCATATGGACTCAAAATGTTAACTCTGCCTTTCTCTCCACAGATGCTGTCAGACCTGCGAAGTGACAGCCATTCGCTGACTCATTCCTCAGGGCAACACCTTGACCAATTAGGGTCAAGCTGCCTGGTTTAAATTTCAAACAATGCTTGGCAGTTAAATGTCAGTCACGATCAGTGGCTCGTTCTCCATGGTAATGCCACTTGCCAACCAATCAGTGCTCTCTTCACATACAGTATAAATTGTAATTTTCCCTCCCTCATATTTGTAGTTTTCCCCCTTCTTTGGTATTCTTGCGAGTGCCCTGATGAGAAAAGTTTAGACATGTCTCTTTTTTTCAGCAATACCCAAGTTATGTACTACCAAACAACTATTTGCAGGGATTTTTATTTATTTTAATTAGACATCCCTCAGTTAATTTGTGATACATGAACTATTTTCCTGTGATTTGCTTTTTCTTACTATAGTGTATTGGCATCGGACCCCTCCTATGTGCTGCCTTTGATCACTAAGATGAGGTGGAAACATTTTCCTCATCCATGAATCTGCTTTCTTCTGTTCCTGGTTATAAATTAACATTTTGCGGTATAACAATTTGTGAGCTCTGTTAAGATATAGAAGTGTTTACACACAAGATTGTGATGCGAATAATTTTTTTAATCAAATGTTTCTGGTAGTTTCCCATCACGGCCCTGAGAGAGATAAAAATCCTACAACTGCTGAAGCATGAAAACGTGGTGAATCTGATTGAGATCTGTCGCACTAAAGGTGAGTTCACATCTCAAACTGCAAATCAGTCAGGAATATATTCACGTCATACGAACATACTTGCAGTTATAAGTCCAGGCACATCCTGTCCATACAGCTCAAAGACACATGTAATAGGTTGGCCTGATGGGACCATGCATTGGTGAGGGAAGTATCATTACATTTCTCCATCAGGAATAAAAAGAATAACTCCTTTCCCAACTCTACTGGCCATTCTTCAGCTACAAAGCTAGACAGTTGTTCTGACAGGCTCATCAAAAATGGGTGGCATGATAGCCAAAGAAATCTGGTCTTCCCCTGAAATCCACAGTGCTGCATTTTCCCAGTGAGCAGCAAGCACGGATGTTGTCTCTTTCTTTCATCATTATATGTATAATATATATATATCTATAAATAAATAATTGGGCTGAACACCTTACTGGCTTGGGAACAGTGTTTCGTATTCCAGCTTGCGACCTGAACTAATGGCAGTTGAGGAAGACTCCACAGAGGTTTTGGTTTTCTCCCAAATTGGAATTTGAGTATTGCTTAATAAAGAGAGGTGCTGTCTAAACTTTTCGCCTTGTTCTCATCAGGGCAGATCGCAAGATTACTAACAGTAAAGAGAACAACAATTTATGCTGCATTAGAAGAGAGTGTTGATTAGTTGGCAAGTGGACTCTGGTTGAGGCATTGCCATGGAGAATGCAGCAGGGAAACTGGAATTGCTTCACCTGCTGTCTCCTTGCTTGGCTTATAGTCTTTTTTGTTTTGGGCCTAACAAACGAAAGTGGGTGCTAGCACCCGGGATAGTGATAGTTAAAGGTGACAGTGATGTATATTTCTGTTTAATTTCTGCAGCCACGCAGTATAACCGCTACAAGGGCAGCATCTACCTGGTATTTGACTTCTGTGAGCATGACCTTGCTGGACTGCTCAGCAATGCCAACGTGAAGTTCACATTGGCAGAAATCAAGAAGGTGATGCAGATGTTACTGAACGGGCTCTACTACATTCACCGGAATAAGGTGAGAAGCAGTGAAATGGGATGACCTCGGTTGGTTTGATTTGTGTTTTGCTGGACAGGTGGGTTTTGGTTATAGTTGAGCCCACAATCTTGGTCACAGCTACATGGTTATCTGAGCACTGTAAAGATAAATACATTATGGTGGTTTACATGCTTCCTTGTACTTAAAAGGAATTGGAGCTCTGGTAAATGGGGATTATTTCAATCCTTTAGGGCGCTGCTTCTAATATTGACAATTAATCTAATACTGATTAAATGGTCTGAACCTTGTTGGCTGTTAGGTGCTTTGAGATGTCCTGAGGCAGTGGAAGGTGTTGTACAAGTGTCAGTTCTGTCTGCCTTGTAGCTGTGTGTGGCACCTTGAGTGCAAGGTTGCTACCACATTATTTTGTGACATTGCACTTCAGCATAATCAGGAGATGAAAGGGAGGGAGGAACTTAAAACAATTACAATAGGCAGGGAAAAGATACTAAGAAAACTGATAGAACTAAAAGCTGACAAGTCCCCAGGTCCAGATTGACTTTGTCCTTGAGTTTTTTTTATTCATTCATTTATTCATTCCCTAATTGCCCTTAAAAAGGTGGTGGTGAGCTGCCTTCTTGAACCGCTGCAGTCCTTGTGGTGTAGGTACATCCACAGTGCTGTTAGAGAGGGGGTTCCAGGATTTTGACCTAGCGACAGTGAAAGAACGGCAATATATTTCCAAGTCAGGATGGTGAGTGGCTTGGAAGGGAACTTCCAGGTGGTAGTGTTCCCATGTGCCTGCTGCATTTGTCCTTCTAGGTGATAGGGTTTGGAAGGTGCTGTCTAAGCAGCCTTGGTGAGTTGCTTTTTTTTAAAAATTCATTTATGGGATGTGGGCTTCGTTGGCTGGGCCAGCATTTATTGCATCTTATAAATGGTGTACACCGCTGCCACTGTGTGTTGGTGATGGAGGGACTGAATGTTTGTGGATTTGGTGCCAGTCAAGCGGGCTGCTTTATCCTGGATGGTGTCAAGCTTCTCAAGTATTGTTGGAGCTGCATTCATCCAGACAAGTGGAGATTATTCCATCACACTCCTGACTTGTGCCCTGTAAATGGTGGACAGACTTCGGGGAGTGAGGAGGTGAGTTACTTGCCACAGGATTCCCAGCCTCTGACCTGCTGTGTAGCCACAGTATTTATACGGTGAGTCCAGTCCTGGTCAATGGTAACCCCCCAGGATGTTGACAGTGGAGGATTCAGCAATGGTACTGCCATTGAAAGTTAAGGGGCGATGGTTAGATTCTCTCTTGTGGAGATGGTCATTGCCTGGCACTTGTGTGGGCCGAATGTTATTTGCCGCTTGGCAGCCCAAGCCTGGATATTGTCCAGGCCCTGCTGCATTTGGACATGTAATCTTTAAAAAAGTGGCTACTGAGATAGTAGATGCATTGGTTTTAGTTTTCCAAAATTCCCTTGGTTCTGGAAAGGTCCCATCAGATTGGGAAATAGTGAATGTAACTCCTATATTAAAGAAAGGAGGGAGACAAAAAACAGGAAACTACAGGCCAGTTAGCTTAAAATCTGTCGTAGGGACATTGCTGGAATCTATTATTAAGAAGGTTATAACGGGCCACATAGAAAATCAGTGGTTTATATATTAGCATGGATAGAGGATTAGTTAGCTAAGAGGAAACAGGGTAGACATAAATGGGGCATTTTTGGGTTGGCAAGATATGACTAGTGGAGTGGGATCAGTGCTGGGGCCTCAACTATTTACAATTTATATCAATGACTTGGATGAAGGAACTGAATGTATAGTTGCTAAATTTGCTGATGACACAAAGATAAGTAGGAAAGTAAGTTGTGAAGAGGACATGAGTCTGCAAATAGGCATAGATAGGTTAAGTGCATGGGCAAAGATTTGGCAGATGGAGTATAATATGGGAAAATGTGAACTTGTCCACTTTGGCAGGAAGAATAGAAAAGCAGCATATTATTTAATTGGAGAGTGATTGATGAACTCCAAGATACAGAGAGATCTGGATATCCTGGTACATGAATCACAAAACATTAATATGCAGGTGATTAGGAAGGCAAATGGAATGTTGTTGTTTATTGCAAGGGGAATGGAATATGAAATTAGGGATGTTTTACTACAGTTGTATAGGGCATTGGTGAGACCACATCTAGTGTACTGTATACAGTTTGGTCTTATTTAAGAAAGGATATAAATGTGTTAGAAGCAGTACAGAGAAGGTTCACTTGACTGATACCTGGGACAGGGAGGTTATCTTATGAGGAAAGGTTGGAAAGGCTGGGCCTGTATCCATTGGAGTTTGGAAGATTGAGAGGAGATCTTATCGAAGCATATAAGATCCTGAAGGGTCTTAGGGTAGATGCTGAAAGGATGCTTCCCTTTGTGGGAGAGACTAGAACTAGGGGACACAGTTTAAAAATAAGGGGTCTCCCATTTAAGATGGAGATGAGAAGAATTTTTTTCTCTTGAGGGTTGTGAAACTTTGGAACTTTCTTTCCAGGGGAATGGTGAAGGCAGGGTCATTGAATATTTTTAACACAGAGGTAGATAGATTCTTGACTAACAGGAGAGTTAAAGGTTATTGGGAAGAATGTGGAGTTGAGGCCACAATCAGATCAGCCATAATCTTATCGAATGGCAGAGCAGGCTCGAGGAGCCAAATGGCTTACTCCTCCTAATTCATATGTTCATATGTAACGCATCTTAAAGGTGTTGGGTAAATGCAAGTCTTTATGTCTTCAGGCAAATTCTGTAACACACTACGCAACATTATTGAGCTACAAAGGGCTCAGTATTTTGAATGTGAGCCTCAGGATGAACTGCAAAGGAATTTCTGCTCGGGATCCTGTCTTTGGAGAAATAAATAGTAGTGTAAACTACTCTGATACCATTTGCTTTATGCTGATTTTTTTTCCAGATCTTGCATCGAGATATGAAAGCAGCTAACGTCCTTATCACTCGGGATGGTGTGCTGAAATTGGCTGACTTTGGTCTAGCTCGAGCATTTAGCCTGGCCAAGAATAGCCAGCCGAACCGCTATACCAACAGGGTGGTGACACTGTGGTATCGACCACCGGAGCTGCTGCTAGGTAGGTTATCTCAAACTCTACTGTACATGACCAGCTTGGCAGAATTTACCAATTGTGATAGTGAACCCCACCTGCCCTTAGGGTTTACAGGTGAATATTTGAGGGGTTTGGGGTGGAATATTGCTGTGGAACCTCATACGTCCCAGGTTCTCTTCCTCCCACAGCCTATAGGTTTTAAAAACTGAACTTTAGTGTCACCTAGTCATAATAACTGACTTTAACTTGTCATCAACTCATTTCAGTCTTAGTTCCCCGCCCCCTCCCCTCCCCCCAAACCAGTTCTGAATAAATAAACTAATTTGTCTCTTCCCATCTCAAATGACTGTGTTAAAGGACTATCCCCATCATGACAAAAGTTTAATAAACCTTTGTTTAAGAGTAAATACAATAACAAGAATTGTGTTGAAAATGTCAGTGTGTCACTTGTGTAATGTGGGCATCATGTGTGGCTCGTCTCCCTGTTCCAACACATGACTGAGGACTGTTCCATGACAGGCTGTTCAGAATCAGAGCCGACACGTCCGTATTTTAAAGGACACAAATGTTTGGCAGTGTGCTGAATATTTAGGGCTTATGTAGTTTCCATGAAAGGTGCAAATACTGATTGAGAAGCAGAATTTGAAGGTGCTCAGCCTCTTGTGGCTAGGAGAGATCGCTATCAAGTGGGAACTTTTCATCTTTTCTCTCTAGTTTTCTCGTTCTTGGAGGAGTTGACTCTGCTGGGACACAGTGCTGGAGGATGGTTTCTCACTGCTTGAGAAAGGGTGATAGAGCCAGAAACCTTCATTGCGTTTAAAAAGGGCTTAGGTGTATGAAGTGCTGTAACTTACAAGGCTGTGGACCAAGAGTTGGAAAGTGGGAATGGGTTGGATAACACTTTTTTAGGCTGGCGTATAGTTGATGGGTTCTATGATTCTGGTTGCTTTCTGATGCCAGGCCCAAATGGCATTGTGCAAACAAGCCAAGAATAAAGAAAGAACGTTAAATCACTATGGATTTTAGGTTAGCTATCCTGTAATTACCCATTTGAATTGCATCCTCTTTTTGTGAATATTTGAAGTAGGATTATAATTCTCGAGCTAGGTGCCACGGTATTTATGGAGGCCTGGAATATATCTTCTATTGTTTTGCTGGTTTTGCCTTGTCCCTGGACATTCCAGGGTGTACCCCCACCTGATCCATGAACTAGGAGGACATATAATGCTTACAGCTTCAGTATAACATATTCCTGGCAAACTTTGTGTTATCGATTTGCTTAGCTGCCTTTGCAGTGATGGAATACCACGTGATATAGTATTAAATCTCATCCCTCCCACCCTAACCTGTACTCTGAACCAGTCTAACCAGGGGAGTAGTGGTGGAAGCATATATTTGGCTTCAGTGCCCCCTGTCAAAGGAAGAGATAACTGAGTCAGGGTGGTAGTATTTAATGATTCCAATGAGAAGTGTACATGTTTGTCTGTTGGATGAAGATAGAATTGGGCTGAGCTGTGATATCCGATTGGTCTGATGGCATTCATCGTGTGGGTTTGCATGTGAGGACAATCGCCCGGGTGAGGTAAGAGGCTAGGGATCTTACCTCAGTACCTTCGAGTGGATAATAGAAGACTAGGGAGTACAACAGTCCTGCAAGTTGTGCCCTGCTTCATCATTAGTAATATTATTTGTTTACCTTTGTCCCCACAGGTGAGCGAGATTATGGACCACCCATAGATTTGTGGGGAGCTGGGTGCATCATGGCTGAGATGTGGACTCGGAGTCCTATAATGCAGGGTAACACAGAACAACATCAGTTAACCCTGATCAGTCAGCTCTGTGGCTCTATCACAGCGGAGGTAAGGCCAGCTGGTTCTATGTTGACAGGTGAGGCTTAACCTCGCCTATTGCGAACAGCAGAATGGGCATGTTGTTTGATACAATCTGCCAGTCATTGGGACATACGGCCTACATACCTAGCATCACACTGGCACTGAAATTCATAAACAACATTACTCATATGTGTGATAAACAGAATGTCTTTTTGGCTTGATGGCAGCATCCTGTTAGTGGCAAATACCACTTGTGTTGCTACTGCAAGAGATGAAGCTAGCTGTTTCACACTGCTACTATGACCATACCTAACCAGCCCGTGCTTACAAAACTCAAAACACAATGTCTAACATCAGGTGTGATTCTGCAATTGGACGACATTTGCTAAATAATCCTCAGTGTGCTAAACATTACGCTGACTACCAATTTAAGATTGTCAGCTGGGCTCGCAGTGTGGCACATTTGCGTATATTGGCAATGACATATACTAATACACAGGGCCCGGTTTTTTGTAGACAATTTCAAACAATGTTTGGCAATTAACTGTTAGTCACCATCAACTGGTGCATTCCCCATGGCAATACCTCTACCAATCAGAGTCCACTTGCCAACCAATCAGCACTCTCTTCTCACAGTATAAATCTTGTCTCCCTCAGATTTGTATTCTTGCACAATGTCTTGATGAGCGTAATACAAAAACCTTCGCTAAAAATATCTCTTTTCAGCAATATATGACTCTATGATTTGAGAGGAAAGAATTTAGCGATTGGGTAATAGTTTACAAAGACAGAGGTTTTATGGGGTTTTTTTTGCTTTTGAGGGTTGATGATGGTAAATTTGAAGGGGAGGGTCCAGTTCACTATAAGCTAACATGACCAGGAAAGGCAGTTGGGTGGTCAGTCTTTGATGAAAATTGATTTGAGACCAGGGGATGGGTCTAAAGGAGAAGATGAGCTCTGATGGCATGAGAAGAGAAACTAGTGAAAGAGGTGAATTCAGGGCTACAGGTTGGGGAGATTTGACTTGGGCAATGGGAAGTGAGGGGATATGGCAGAGGCAGCAGAATGTGTGTAGTCTCAATCACAATGCATGAAAATCTGAGATCCTTGCACTTGTTTGAGATGAGGGTGAGGGGAGAGAGGCGAAGGGACACTTCATAGAAGAAAAAAAGATGCTGGGAATAATCTTCGCATTCCAGATGATCCTAGAGCAGTAAGAAATTTTGGGGTATAGTAGCTTAGTGGACCGGTAATCTGGAGTCCTGGACTACTGATCTGGAGACATGAGTTGAAATTCCACCATGGCAATTGGGGAATCTAAATTCAGTTAATTAAATAAATCTGGAATAAAAAGCTACTATCAGTAATGGTGACCATGAAACTATGAGATTGTTGTTTTAAAAAAAAACTATTTGGTTCACTAATGTTATTTAGGCAAAGGTCTTGTGGCACAGTGGGTAGCATTCCTGCCTTTGGGCCAGAAGCTCTGAGTTCCACTTCAGGACTTAATGGCCAAGGAAGGTGCATCCATAACATGGCCAAACATGTTTTTTTTATCAGTCTGCAAACCCTTCCAATACACCTGATGGCCGGTGGTAAGAGTGAGAGTTTCCTGGTCAGCCATACCGCAGAAGGCAACGGCAAACCACTGCACCCTCTTAGGGCATAGTAACTGAAGGAGGAGGAGGAATGTCCTTTAGGAAAGGAAACCTGCTGTGGTTGACTTTTAACTGTCCTCTGAAATGGCCTAGCAAGCTATGTAGTTGTATTCAAGGTGGTCACTTCTTGAAGGCAATAAATGCTGGCCTTACCAATGTCACCCACATCCCATGAATGAAGTAAAAAATTGGCAGAGGAGCAAATAATATTTTTGGACAGTGAGTCATTTGAGATATGCCATGTGGTAAGTGCATTGAAAATGTGATGATGAATCACAGGGAAAATGACTTGTCTCATATATTAAATTGAGCAATTTCAACATTTCCTGTTTTAATCTCGGATTTCCAACATTTTCTAGTTTAGTGTGTTCCACATCTTATAAAATTGTGTTCTGGGAGTTTTACTGGTCACTTGGGGATCACTTTCCATGATTTTGCCAATTTCTTTACAAAAATAGCAAACCCATGGCTGTAACTCTATTTTTGTGCAGTCTCTCATTAGATATTAATAAAATATTGACAAAAGCAAATCTTGCATTTTTAATGAAAATGAAACTTTGCTTGGTTTCAGGTTTGGCCTAATGTTGAAAAGTATGAACTCTACCAAAAACTGGAACTGCCCAAAGGTCAGAAGCGAAAGGTCAAAGACCGGCTGAAGGCTTATGTAAAAGACCCTTACGCACTGGACCTCATTGACAAGCTGCTTGTCCTCGACCCTGCCCAGAGGATTGACAGTGATGATGCACTGAACCATGATTTCTTCTGGACTGACCCCATGCCTTCTGACCTCAAAAATATGCTCTCGACGCACAACCAGTCAATGTTTGAATACTTGGCTCCTCCCAGGAGGCGAGCTAGTCACATGCCTCAGCAATCAACCACTCAGAACAAGAATCCTGCTGCTGCCAACCAGACAGAGTTTGATCGAGTGTTCTGAATGTGTTTAAGGAGGTAATGGATCAAAGAGACGGGTTATTTTATTTATATGATGGTGCCATATTTGAGGTCTTATGATTGAAAAATATTGAACAGTCTACACGTTAATTGTGCCTAGTATCGATCGGATATTGATTCCTTGACAGAGGTGATACTTCAGAAACCAAGAGCTGAACTGAGGGTCCAGAAGTGAAATCCTGAGGTTCTATTGGGTTAACCTTAGGTTAATTTTCGTTTTTCCCCAGGGATCTTGAACATCAGTTTAGAATTGTTGTAGAGCTCTTTGTTCATAGCCTGCAGTCGTTTCATCATTGTCTGATTGCTGAATTATCTTCATGTTAGTAGCTTGGGCAGTATGGGTGGCTCAGTGTATGGGCCAGCAGTGGAGTGTGTGGGTTTGTTCCTTGATCTGCACGGAGTGAGTTGCCTGCCTGTTGAGACCTGATAGTGCTCCACAGGGAGGGAGGGAGGGAAGCAGTAGATTGTGACTAGCTTGCCCCTTGTACCAGTCGTGAGATACTGGGACCTTGGGGAAGGTTATGATTTATATTCATTTAATTTTACTGAGGATCGGGCAGTCAGATCTTTGAATGCTAAGACGATTGCTTTTAAAAGATGTGTATCTTTACAATAAATCATTTGAAAACTTTATTCATAAATACATTCACGTTGAAGTACCACAGCATCATTTATCAGTGAGAGCATCTTGATGGGGATATGGTTGTGTTTCCCTAAAACCAAAATAGCCAGAAATTTGCTACTCTTTAAGGGATTGATACTGTCAGCAGGGTTGTGCTATACATTTGTTGAAGGTTTTTAAAAAATATATATATATTTTTAATTATAGTAAAACGTGTTTCTCACAGGGCAGCTGATATTTCAGACAGGTTTGCAGTTACTGCCATTTTGTGATGCATTTCATTTGTCATGAAGGATTTCTGATTTCCTGTTCTATTGTTGCCTTGTTTCTGATAGTCTGTCCACCAGTCTGCCTGTAGCTGCATTACGGTGAACTGAGTAGATTGAGTTTGTTCTTTCAAGTTGCATCTTTAATTTCAACCTCAATGTTTTGAGAAACGCAGTCCCTTCTCCTTCCACCCCAAGCGGTCTCTCTGTCTCTCTTCCCTCAAACAATCCACCTCCCCCCCCCCCCCCCCCCCCCCCCCGCCCGCCTCCCTGGATGATCCACGCCTCCCCGGATGATCCAGCGGTGCTTACCTTGCTGGGTCATGTGATCAAAAGGATCTTTTATTCCCCCCAACACCACACCACCCGCTTATGCAAGTGCATCAGTTGGCAGATTGTTCTTCATAGTCTGGCCAACAGTATTGCACACTGTAGACTGCAATGGGGAGACCTCATTTACGTGCTTTTGAATTGGTGCATTTGGAGACCAGTGTTGTTGGCCAACCTGTTTTAATAAAACAGAAAGCTTGCTTAAGTAATCCCTTCATTGCAATTTCACTAATCATCCAGACTTCTGTTAATGTCAGGAGATCAAATTGCCCACTGGCAGTATAAAATATTACTTTGTTATCATTGGTACTGCAAGTATTTTGCCTCTGGATACATTTTACACTGCAGTGTTGGAATATCAATTAAGATTCAGCTCTGAGGGGGTTTAGGAAACACAGTTAAGGTGCAATTCTTCAATATAAGCAATTTCAGTGAAAAGATTCTGTTACATTGTGCAGTGCAAGATTAGTGCATATGCAAAACGTTTAACATTTTGTGATAAAGTACATCAGTGTTGATTATGAATTCTACCTTGTTGCAGATTTTTAAATAAACTGTTGTAAAAGAGCCCTGCTTTTCCGCTCTTCTATTTGTATCGTATGAGGTCCATAGCTGTCTTATTGAGTGGCCTTTGTTTTTATTCAATGTCACAATATTTTGCTTATTTTATGTCTATTTATTTTGGTAAATTTTTTTTTTAAATCTTATTTTCCTGTTCAGAATTGTTCCATCCTGACACATTCTCTAGCAAGTACCCATTGCTTCAGCCAATTTCTTATCCATTTTGCAAGATTTACCCTGAATCAGCCATAGCTTTGAGTTTAATAGCCTATCATGCTGCAAAGCGCTTTGGGACATAAAAGGCATTATTTTTATTTGTTCAGACGATGTGGATGTCGCTGGCCAGGCCAGCATTTATTGCCCATCCCTAATTGCCCTTGAGCGGAGGGTGGTGAGCTGCCTTCTTGCATTACAGAAATGCAAGTTGATTCTTTCTTTTATGTTGGATATCTTTTCCAAATCAATGTTACAACATGTAGGGATTTTCACTATCAATTAGGGGCTGTCACTTCCAAGTGAGGAAGGAAGGAAACTGGTTAGGCAGGATCTCCCTCCACTTTCCCTACCCTGTATGAACATGCTGACTGCTTTCAGCTGTACATCCCAAGTGCAGCTGTGATTTTATCCAATTACGTATTTTAAATTACATTCTGGTTTTCTCCCTCCTCGCCTGAAACTGGGGCATTTTTTTGAAGGTCATGGCTGGCCCCCAACATCCTACCCAAGGACTTCATGACCCCAAAGCAAAATGCCTGTACTGGGATGCTGGAAACCTGAAATAAAACCCGAAAATGCTGGAAATACTCAGCAGGTCTTGCAGCGCCTGTGGTGATACAAACAGAGTTACCAATTCAGGATGTTAACATTGAACCATTCTTTGTGTGTGGGCCAAAACCTTAAATGTCAACAAGCTGTTTGACGGTGCAAGGTGTCCCTGTGAAATTCAACCCTCTCCTTTGCTTAGTGTTCACATACAGGCGTTCTTCAAGCATCATTGATTCTGGATCCTTGGCCTACCTAGCCCAGGGATGGTAAGGCCCAATTTGTAGCTTGCGACCCTGGTTGAAATTGAATAACTAAATACAGACCAGGAATGAAACCTGCAATCATCCTGGATTACATGACTGAAATCTGGAATCATCCTGAATTACATGACTGACAGAAGTGCATTTAATCACTAAAATTGGAAGAACTCTAAATAACATACATTGTATTACACCTGTGTTTCTCTTGTTGGTATTTATCATTTTCCACTCATATAAATATCAGTTTTGTTCTGAAGAGTCTTTATTCAACCATGAAACAGAATGCTATAATTTCCAGGTACAATTCTGTTGTCCAGCAGACCCTGACTAATCTATTCCATTTGATTGCAGTGATAAAATGCCAAATCACACTTCACATCATTTCGACTGATACTGCCTGTTGAAATAACGGATAATGGAGCTCTGATCATCCTTTATTTGAGTAATTATCACACCTAACACTGAATCGTACAGACCATTGCCCTTCTTCAAAAATAAAAGATGGGGAGAAATGTATAGTCAAAAGTTTGAAAAGAGATTTGGATATAAATAGTCGTTTGGTAGTCCAGAACTTGAGTATTGCGGGGGGGGGGGAGAAAAATTGTTCAAGTTTTTCATCTTGCACTCATCAGGACAATCGCAAGAATACCAATGTCAGGGGAAGCAACAACTTTATACTGTATGAGAAGAGAGTGCTGATTGGTTGGTAAGTGGACACTGATTGATAAAGGTGTTGCCATAGAGAATGCACCAGTAAATGGTGACTGACAGTTAACTGCCAAACATTGTTTGAAATTTAAACCAGGCAGCTTGACTGTGGTCACGGCATTGCCCTGAGGAATGAACATAAGAACTAGGAGCCGGAGTAGGCAACTTAGCCCCTCGAGCCTGCCCCGCCATTCAATACAATCATGGCTGATCTCATTTCCGCCTCAACTCCAATTTCCCGCCCTCTCCCCATAACCTTTCAACCCATTACTAATTAAAAATATCTATCTCCTCCTCAAATTTATTCAGCGTCCCAGCATCTACTGCACTCTGAGGTAGTGAATTCCACAGATTCACGACCTTTTGAGAAAAGTAATTCCTCCTCATCTCTGATTTAAATCTACCACCCCTTAGCCTAAAACAATGGCCTCCCGTTCTACAATGCCCTACAAGGGGAAACATCCACTCCACGTCTATTTTGCCTATCCCCTTTAGCATCTTATATACCTCAATTAGATCTCCTCTCATCCTTCTAAACTCTAGCGAGTAGAGGCCTAAACTGCTCAATCTCTCCTCATAAGACAAGCCCTGCATCTCTGGAATCAATCTAGTGAACCTCCTCTGAACCGCCTCCAATGCAACCATATCCTTCCTTAAGTAAGGGGACCAAAACTGCACAGTACTCTAGGTGCGGTCTCACCAATGTCTTGTACAGTTGCAACAACACTTCCCAATTTTAAACTCTATTCCTTTAGAAATAAATGCTAAAATTCCATTTGCCTTCCTTATTACCTGCTGTACCTGCATACTAGCTTTCAGCGATTCATGCATGAGGACACCCAGATCCCTCTGCACTGAAGCATTCTGAAGTTTCTCTCCATTAAATAATAAGTCGACTTTTTATTCTTCTGGCCAAAATGGATAACCTCACACATATCCACGTTAAACTCCATCGGCCAAATTTTGGCCCATTCATCTAGCCTGTCCATATCCATTTGTAAATTTCCTATTTCTTCATTGCAACTTACTTTCCCAACTATTGTGGTGTCATCTGCAAATTTAGCTATAGTGCCTTCTATCCCTGAATCCAAGTCATTAATATAGATTGTAAATAGTTGGGGCCCAAGGATCAAACCCTGTGGCACCCCACTAGTTACAGCTTGCCATCCAGAAAAAGACCCATTAATCCCGACTCTCTGCTTTCTGTTGGTTAGCCAATCCTCTATCCAAGCTAATATATTACCCCTAACTCCATGTGATCTTATCTTGTGTATTAATCTTTTGTGCGGCACCTTATCCAAGGCCTTCTGGAAGTCCAGATATACTACATCTACAGGATCCCCATTACCCACTTTGCTTGTCACATCTTCAAAGAACTCAAGCAAATTAGTCAAACACGATTTACTCTTCATAAAACCATGCTGACTCTGATGGATTGCATTTTGACTTTCCAAATGCCCCATTACTACTTCCTTAATAATGGATTCCAACAATTTCTCAACAACAGACATTAAACTAACTGGTCTATATTTTCCTACTTTCTGCCTCCCCCCCTTTTTGAATAAGGGCGTTATATTAGCATTTTTCCAATCCACTGGAACCTTTCCAGAACTCAGGGAATTTTGGAATATTAAAGTCAATGCATCCACTATCTCTGCATCCACTTCCTTTAAGACCCTGGGATGTAGGCCATCAGGTCCTGGGGACTTGTCACCCTTTAATCCCAATAGTTTGCTCAGTGCTTTTTCTCTAGTGATGGTGATTGTTCTAAGTTCCTCCTCTATATCCTCTGCGCTACCTGTTACTATTGGGGTGGTACTAGTGTCCTCCACCGTGAAAACTGAGGCAAAATATTGATTAAGTGTCTCTGCCATTTCTGCGTTCCCCACTGTTAACTCCCCAGTCTCATCCTCCAAGGGACCAACATTCACTTTAGCTACTCTCTTTCCTTTTATACACTTGTAGAAGCTTTTGCTATCAGTTTTACGTTTTGTGTTAGTTTTCTTTCATAATTTACCTTTGCTCTTTTTATTATTTTTTTAGTAACCCTTTGTTGATCTTTAAAAGTTTCCCAATCTTCCAGCCTGCCACTGACCTTTGCAATTTGGTATGCCTTAGTTTTTGCCTTTATGTTATCTTTAACTTCCTTGCTTAGCCATGGATGCTTTTTTTCCCCTCTTACCATCTTTCTTCCTCTTTGGAATATATTTTACTTGGGAGGAATTGGATATCTCCTTAAATATCTGCCACTGTTCATTGACTGTCCTACCTTGTAGTCTTCCTGCCCAGTCCACTAGGGCCAAATCTGCCCTCATGCCTATGTAGTTACCTTTGTTTAACTCCAGAACACCAGTGTGTTCAAGTTTCTCGCTCTCAAACTGAACTTGAAATTCTAGCTTGCTATGATCACTTTTCCCTAGAGGATCCTTTACCATGAGATCATTAATTAATCCTATCTCATTACACAAAACCAAATCCAGAATAGCCTGCTCCCTGGTTGGTTCCACAACATATTGCTCCAATAAACAACCTCTAATGCACTCTATGAACTCTCCCTCAAGCCAACGAATAGCTATCACTTATTTTGTTTAGCTGAAACAAGCACAATGTATGTACATGGTTTTTCTGTCTACAAATAACGGGGCCCTGTGTATTAATACATGTAGCTTCCAGTACACACAAATGCACCAAACTGTGAGCCTGACTGACTATCTTAAATTGGTTGTCAGCGTAAGTCTTAGCACACTGAGGGATTATTTAGTAAATGTTGTCCAATTGCAGAATCACATCTATTGTTCGACACTGTTTTGAGTTTTGCAAGCACAGGCCAGTTGGGTACAGTCTGCACCTTGCCTGAAGTAGACTGGGCACTTTTTAGGGCCAAAAAATCAGCCTTAGGCCCGTTATATAGCGCGAAATGATCTGATCAGGGTAGCCATTATCCCGCAGAATGTTTTGATGCACCCTATTTTAGCATCAAGCTTGCATGGTGAGCAAATGGCTTGGGCTGTATTTATGAGGTTGCCAATAAGTCTCATCTTATAGTGCGTGGAACTTTTGAGTCCCAACATGTGTATTGGCCAGCGAAGGTAGGTTTGTGGTAGACCGTGGGATTTCTCAACCAGTACGTCAAGGAAAGGGAGTTTATTTAGCTGCTCTATTTCAACGGTGAGGAGGCCATAGATATTTGCGCTGCAGCACTATACTATGGCAATCTAGACCTGCCACCATTGCATGAATCAGTATTCAATGAACTTATGAACTTGGCAACTTGCGCAGTTGAGTTCGGCTTCAATGAAACCATGTATGCCCAGATAAGATAGTGTTGCCATGGGAATCCTCTCAACTAGTATGTCAAGGCAAGGGAGTTTATTTAGCTGCTCTATTTCAACAGTGAGGAGGCCATAGATATTTGCGCTGCGGCACTATACTATGGCAATCTAGACCTGCCACCATTGCGTGAATCAGTATTCATTGAACTTATGAACTTGGCAACTTGCGCAGTTGAGTTTGGCTTTAATGAAACCATGTATGCCCAGATAAGAGTGTTGCCATGGGAATCCTCTCTAGACCCAGCTCTCGCAAACATCTTTTTTGGGGTTCCATGAGAAATGTGTCTTTGATGCAATGACACCGAACCTCTTACCACTTGTATACTTCCAATATGTGGATGATACGTTTGTTATATTTAAATCCATAGCAGCATGTAATAATTTCCTTGCATGCCTTAATGTGCTCCATCCTGCATCTATCGCACAAATTCATGAGCGGGCCTAAGACCATCACTTTCGGCCCTGAAAAGTGCCCAGTCTACCTCAGATTACCCTGGAAGGGCAAGATATCTCAAAAATTTGAGCAACAGGTGAAGCTAGCTGTTTCATGCTGCTACTATGCTGTAACAACACAAGTGGTATTCGCCAAAGACTGGCGGATCGTTTCAAACAGCATGTCCCTTCTGCTGTTTGCAATACACAGGGCCCTGTTCTTTGTAGACAGAAAGCTAAGACAAAAATGTCTTTTTTCAGCAATGCAAGAGATTTTGATTCTTTTGGGGAGGAGGGGCGGGGAGAGGGTATAAAATGTTTTGAGAAACAATTTTTATCTGAAGTTATGATTTTCGGGTCAAGTAGTTTCTGATCTGAATTGTGTTGAGTGAGAAGTTGCCATGTGAACTTATGTACCTCCCAGTAAGGAATAATGAGAGACGATTCTTTCCCACCTGATGGCCTTGGTTTAACATCTCATCTGAAAGACAGCATCTCTGACAGTGCAGCACTACCTCAGTAATGTGCTGAAGTGTCATACATATGAATATAGGAGGGTACTAGGCCACTCAGCCCCTTGAGCCTGCTCCCACCATTCAATAAGATCATCACTGATCTGATTGCAACCTCAACCCCACATTGCCACCAGAGTACATTAGGTACTCAAGTCTCTGGATTGGGGCCTGAACCCACAATCTTCTGACTCAGGTGAGAATCATACCTCTGAGCCAAGGCTACCACTTTGGACAGTATATACAAGCGAGCCAAACGATGTCCAGTGAAACTTACTGCCAATGTTTGAAGTATTTAAAAATAGAAAAATGGATGACACGTGGTATTGAAATTGTGAAACAGATCCAAGAATCTTGGCAGATTTGATATTTAACCCATCCGCCCAATGCAAACCAGCAATATTGAACCATGTGTAGAATTTGGTAGGAAGACTTTCCCAAACTTTGTAATGTTCCTGTCGGACCACATCCTCTTACTGCATCCAATTCTGGTCACAGAGACACAGGAATGACATTCCAATGCTGGAGGTAGTACAAAGGGGAGCCATGTGACTGATCCCCAGTGTTAGAAGGATGAGATATGAGGCAACACTGGAAAAACCTGAGTGTTTCCGCCACAGATGGAAGCATCTGAGAGGTAAACTTAGAGATTTATAAGATATTAAACCATACGGATAAGTAAATATGGAAAATTGCTTTAAGCTAAACTGAGTAAGGGAATAAAAGGTAGGCTCAAACCAATATGAGACAAATTTAGGAGCTATGATGGGAAGTTCTTCACACACAAACTGATCAACACATGGAATAAGGATCCCGGGCAGAGCAATGCAGGCAAAAACCCTGAATTTATTTTTAAAAATACTGTTCAATGCTGGAATAGGGGAACTGCAGATCCTTCTGAATACACGATCAGGGTAGGTACTGGCCAACCACATCTTTAATTATCTTATGTTCTTGGAATAACTCCTCCACAGTTAGATTGCGTTAACATTGTAGAAGCCTGGAGTTGACATTCCAAGAGAGAATGATGGTAAGGAAAACAGTGACATATTTTAAATGACTGCATAAATCTTCTGCAATTGTTAATTCTGAATGTGGGTTTAGATTTTTGTTAGGCAAAGGTATTAAGGAATGGGGGGCGTGGGGGGAAGCAGTGGGAATAGGGAGATGGTAGTGTAGTGGTAATGTCACCAGACTGGTAATCCAGAGACCCAGGCTAATGTCATGCGGACAAAAACAAAATGTTGGAAAAACTCAGCAGGTCTGACAGCATCTGTGGAGAGAAAGACAGAGTTAACATTTTGAGTCCATCTGAAGAAGAGTCATATGGACTCGAAACGCTAACTCTGTCTTTCTCTCCACAAATGCTGTCAGACTTGCTGAGTTTTTCCAGCACTTTTTGCTTTTGTTTCAGATTTCCAGCATCTGCAGTATTTTGCCTTTATCCTAATGTCATGGGGACATGGGTTCAAATCCCACCACGGCAGCTGGTAGAATTTTGGTGTTTGCTGCAGTTTTGTGCCTTCTCCATGGCAACACCTCTACCAATCAGAGTCACTTTCCAAACAATCAGCACTCTCTTCTCATACAGTATAAATATGTTGTTTCCCCTGACATTGGTATTTTCTTGTGAATTGTCCTGATGAGTTCAAGACGAAAAGCTTCAACATAAAAAGTCTCTTATTTTCAGCAATACATGAAATCTGGAATATAAAGCTAATCTAAGTAATGGTGACCATGAAACCATCATCAACTGTTGTAAAAACCCATCTGGTTCACTGATGTCCTTTAGGGAAGAAATTTGCTATCCTTACCCTGTCTGGCCTACATGTGACTCCAGATCCACAGCAATGTGGTTGACTCTTAAATGTCCTCTGAAATGGCCTAGCAAGTCACTTGGTTCAAAGGCAATGAAGGCGATGGCGTAGTGGTATTGTTGCTTGACTAGTAATCCAGAGACCCAGGGTAATGTTTGGGCACCTGGGTTCGAATCCTGCCACAGCATTAAAAGTCTAATGATTATTGTAAAAACCCATCTGGTTCACTAATGTCCTTTAGGGAAGGAAACCTGTCATCTTTATAAAAACAGAAAGCTAAAAGCTACTGCGGATGCTGGAAATCCAAAACAAAAACAGAATTACCTGGAAAAACTCAGCAGGTCTGGCAGCATCGGTGGAGAAGAAATCGGTTAACGTTTCGGGTCTTCATGACCCTTCGGCAGAACTGAAGCATAGTTAGGAGAAAGGTGAAATATAAGCTGGTTTAAGGTGGGGGGGGGGGGCGGGGGGAGAGAGAAGTTGAGGGTGGGGTGATTGTGGAGATAAGCAAGCAGTGATAGGAGCAGATAATCAAAAGATGTCACAGACAAAAGGATCAAAGAGGTGTTGAAGGTGGTGATATTGTCTAAGGAAAGTGCTAATTAAGAATGGAAGACAGGACACTCAAGGTACAGCTCTAGTGGGGGTGGGGTGGAAAGACTAACAAAGTTTTAGTTTTAGATTTAAAAATAATGGAAATAGGTGGGAAAAGAAGAATCTATATAAATTATTGAAAAAAAAGGGAGGGGGGAGAAACGGGGTGGGGATGGGGGGAGGGGGAGTTTAAGATCTAAAGTTGTTGAATTCAATATTCAGCCCGGAAGGCTGTAAAGTGCCTAGTCGGAAGATGAGGTGCTGTTCCTCCAGTTTGCGTTGGGCTTCACTGGAACAATGCAGCAAGCCAAGGACAGACATGTGGGCAAGAGAACAGGGTGGAGTGTTAAAATGGCAAGCGACAGGGAGGTTCGGGTCTTTCTTGTGGACAGACCGCAGGTGTTCTGCAAAGCGGTCGCCCAGTTTGCGTTTGGTCTCTCCAATGTAGAGGAGACCGCATTGGGAGCAACGAATGCAGTCGACTAAGTTAGGGGAAATGCAAGTGAAATGCTGCTTCACTTGAAAGGAGTGTTTGGGCCCTTGGACGGTGAGGAGAGAGGAAGTGAAGGGGCAGGTGTTGCATCTTCTGCGTGGGCATGGGGAGGTGCCATAGGTGGGGGTTGAGGAGTAGGGGGTGATGGAGGAGTGGACCAGGGTGTCCCGGAGGGAACGATCCCTACGGAATGCCGTCACGGGGGGTGAAGGGAAGATGTGTTTGGTGGTGGCATCATGCTGGAGTTGGCGGAAATGGCGGAGGATGATCCTTTGAATGCGGAGGCTGGAGGGGTGATAAGTGAGGACAAGAGGGACCCGATCATGTTTCTGGGAAGGAGGAGGAGGCGTGAGGGAGGATGCGCGGGATATGAGCCGGACACGGTTGAGGGCCCTGTCAACGACCGTGGGTGGAAAACCTCGGTTAAGGAAGAAGGAGGACATGTCAGAGGAGCTGTTTTTGAAGGTAGTGTCATTAGAACAGATGTGACGGAGGCGAAGGAACTGAGAGAATGGGATGGAGTCCTTACAGGAAGCGGGGTGTGAGGAGCTGTAGTCGAGGTAGCTGTGGGAGTCGGTAGGCTTGTAATGGATATTGGTGGACAGTCTATCATCAGAAATTGAGACAGAGAGGTCAAGGAAGGGAAGAGAAATGTCAGAGATAGACCATGTGAAAATGATGGAGGGGTGGAGATTGGAAGCAAAATTAATAAATTTTTCCAGGTCCCGACGAGAGCATGAAGCAGCACCGAAGTAATCATCGATGTACCGGAGAAAGAGTTGTGGGAGGGGGCCGGAGTAGGACTGGAACAAGGAGTGTTCCACATACCCCATAAAGAGACAGGCATAGCTTGGGCCCATGCGGGTACCCAGAGCCGCACCTTTTATTTGGAGGAAGTGAGAGGAGTTAAAGGAGAAATTGTTCAGTGTGAGAACAAGTTCAGCCAGACGGAGGAGAGTAGTGGTGGATGGGGATTGTTGGGGCCTCTGTTCAAGGAAGAAGCTAAGGGCCCTCAGACCATCCTGGTGGGGGATGGAGGTGTAGAGGGATTGGACATCCATGGTGAAGAGGAAGCGGTTGGGGCCAGGGAACTGGAAATTGTTGATGTGATGTAAGGTGTCAGAGGAATCACGGATGTAGGTGGGAAGGGACTGGACAAGGAGAGAGAGAAGGGAGTCAAGATAATGAGAAATGAGTTCCGTGGGCCAGGAACAGGCTGACATGATCGGTCTGCCAGGACAGTTCTGTTTGTGGATTTTGGGTAGGAGGTAGAAGCGGGCCGTCCGAGGTTGGGCGACTATCAAGTTGGAAGCTGTGGGAGGAAGATCTCCAGAGGAGATGAGGTCAGTGACAGTCCTGGAAACAATGGCTTGATGTTCAGTGGTGGGGTTATGGTCCAGGGAGAGGTAGGAGGAAGTGTCTGCGAGTTGACGCTCAGCCTCCGCGAGGTAGAGGTCAATGCGCCAGACAACAACAGTACCACCCTTGTCAGCGGGTTTGATGACAATGTTGGGGTTGGACCTGAGAGAACGGAGTGCAGTGAGTTCAGAGAGAGACAGATTAGAATGGGTGAGAGGAGCAGAGAAATTGAGACGGCTAATGTCACGCCGACAGTTCTCAATGAAAAGATCAAGAGAAGGTAAGAATCCAGAGGGAGGGGTCCAGGTGGAGGGAGAATATTGGAGGTGGGTAAAAGGATCCATTGAACGGGGAGAGGACTCCTGCCCAAAGAAGTGAGCACGGAGACGAAGACGGCGGAAGAAGAGTTCAGCATCATGCCGAGCCCGAAATTCATTGAGATGAGGGCGTAAGGATATGAAACTAAGTCCTTTGCTGAGCACTGAACGTTCAGCATCGGAGAGGGGAAGGTCAGGGGGTATAGTGAATACGCGGCTGGGGCTGGGATTGGAAGATGGGGTGGGGACGGAGGGACAAGCAGGGGTGGAGGGTCCCAGATGGGTGTTGGTGTCGATGAGTTGTTGGAGCTTGCGTTCCTTAGCACTTGAGAGAAAGAGAAAAAGTTTCTTGTTGAGGCGACGGATGAGGCAAAGAATAAAATGAAACTGGGGGCACGCGCAGCTTTGAAAAAGGGTGTGGCGGTGCTGCTGGAGGGAGAGGTCGAGTGTGTTCAAATGGCGGCGCATGGCACTGAGTGTGGATCTCAGAATGCGATGGGAACAGCAGTCCGAGAAACGTTTTATGTCCCGGAGATACCTGTAATCCTGGGTGGGTTCGAAACAAGAGGGATGGAATTTCAGTTGAAATCCATGTGGGGTGAGTCGGAGACGGAGACAGTCACTGAGAAAGGAGATATGGCTATGAAAGCGGGTTTTAGTAAACACCTTGTCAAACACCAGGAGAGAAATGGAAAGCAATGAAGGTGAGCAGGGCAGAAGAGACAGGCGGAAATCCTGTCGGAGAACAGAACCATACTTCTTCAGAGAGGGCATTTCTTGAAGAGAGGTGGCAGTCAATTAAACACAGAGATAAAAACAAAAAGCTAAAAGCTACTGCGGATGCTGGAAATCCAAAACAAAAACAGAATTACCTGGAAAAACTCAGCAGGTCTGGCAGCATCGGTGGAGAAGAAATCAGTTAACGTTTCGGGTCTTCATGACCCTTCGGCAGAACTGAAGCATAGTTAGGAGAAAGGTGAAATATAAGTGGGTTACAACAAACACTCCTTTCAAGTGAAGCAGCATTTCACTTGCATTTCCCCTAACTTAGTCGACTGCATTCGTTGCTCCCAATGCGGTCTCCTCTACATTGGAGAGACCAAACGCAAACTGGGCGACCGCTTTGCAGAACACCTGCGGTCTGTCCACAAGAAAGACCCAAACCTCCCTGTCGCTTGCCATTTTAACACTCCACCCTGTTCTCTTGCCCACATGTCTGTCCTTGGCTTGCTGCATTGTTCCAGTGAAGCCCAACGCAAACTGGAGGAACAGCGCCTCATCTTCCGACTAGGCACTTTACAGCCTTCCGGGCTGAATATTGAATTCAACAACTTTAGATCTTAAACTCCCCCTCCCCCCATCCCCACCCCGTTTCTCCCCCCTCCCTTTTTTTTCAATAATTTATATAGATTCTTCTTTTCCCACCTATTTCCATTATTTTTAAATCTAAAACTAAAACTTTGTTAGTCTTTCCACCCCACCCCCACTAGAGCTGTACCTTGAGTGTCCTGTCTTCCATTCTTAATTAGCACTTTCTTTAGACAATATCACCACCTTCAACACCTCTTTGATCCTTTTGTCTGTGACATCTTTTGATTATCTGCTCCTATCACTGCTTGCTTATCTCCACAATCACCCCACCCTCAACTTCTCTCTCCCCCCCCCACCCCCCCCACCTTAAACCAGCTTATATTTCACCTTTCTCCTAACTATGCTTCAGTTCTGCCGAAGGGTCATGAAGACCCGAAACGTTAACCGATTTCTTCTCCACCAATGCTGCCAGACCTGCTGAGTTTTTCCAGGTAATTCTGTTTTTGTAACCTGTCATCTTTACCTGGTCTGGGCTCCAGACCCACTTCAATGTGGTTGACTCTTAAATGCCCTCTGAAATGGCCTAGCAAGCCACTCAGTTGTAACAAACCACTACCGGATGGACCACCCGGCATCGACCTAGGCATCAACAACAGCAATTACAGCCCTGTCGACCCTGCAAAGTCCTCCTTACTAACATCTGGGGGCTAGTGCTGAAATTTGGAGAGCTGTTTCACAGACTAGTCAAGTAACAGCCTGACATAGTCATCCTCACGGAATCATACCTTACAGATAATGTCCCAGACACCACCATCACCATCCCTGGGTATGTCCTGTTCTACCAGCAAGACAGGCCCAGCAGAGGTGGCGGTACAGTCGAGAGTTGCCCTGGGAGTCGTCAACATTGACTCCGGACCCCATGAAGTCTCATGGCATCAGGCCAAACATGGGCATGGAAACCTCCTGCTGATTACTATGTACCACCCTTCCTCAGCTGATGAATCAGTGCTCCTCCATGTTGAACACCACTTGGAGGAAGCACTGAGGGTGGCAAGGGCGTGAAATGTACTCTGGGTGGGGGACTTCAATGTCCATCACCAAGAGTGGCTCGGTAGCACCACTACTGACCGGGCCGGCTGAGTCCTAAATGACATAGCTGCTAGACTGGGCATGGTGAGGGAACCAACAAGAGGGAAAACATACTTGACCACATCCTCACCAACCTGCCTGCCGCAGATGCATCTGTCCATGACAGTATCGGTAGGAGTGACGACCGCACAGTTGTTGTGGAGACGAAGTCCTGCCTTCACATTGAGGATGCCCTCCATCGTGTTGTGTGGCATGGGATAGATTTCGAACAGATCTAGCAACTCAAGACTGGGCATCCATGAGATGCTGTGGGCCATCAGCAGCAGAATTGTACTCGAAACACAATCTGTAACCTCATGGCCCGGCATATCCCCCACTCTACTATTACCATCAAGCCAGGGGATCAACCCTGGCTCAATGAGGAGGGCATGCCAGGAGCAACACGAGGTATACCAAAAATGAGGTGTCAACCCGGAAAAGCTATAACACAGGACTACTTGCGTGCCAAACGGCATTAGCAGCAAGTGATAGACAGAGCTAAGCGATCCTACAATCAACGGATCAGATCGAAGCTCTGCAGTCCTCCCACATCCAGTCGTGAATGGTGGTGGACAATTAAACAGCTCACTGAAGGAGGCTTCACAAATATCCCCATCCTCAATTATGGAAGAGCCCAACACATCAGTGCAAAAGATAAGGCTGAAGCATTTTCTACAATCTTTAGCCAGAAGTGCCGATTGGATGATCCATCTTGGTCTCCTCTGGAGGTCCCTAGCATCGCAGATGCCAGTCTTCAGCCAATTTGATTCACTCCACGTGATATCAAGAAATGGCTGAACGCACTGGATACTGCAAAGGCTATGCACCCTGACAACATTCCGACAATAGTAATGAAGACTTGTGCTCCAGAACTTGCCGCACCCCTCGCCAAGCTGTTCCAGTACAGCTACAGCACTGACATCTACCCAGCTATGTGGAAAATTGCCCAGGTATGTCTTGTACACAAAAAGCAGGACAAATCCAATGCAGCCAATTACCGTCCCATCAGTCTACTCACCATCATCAGTAAAGTAATGGAAAAGGGTCATCAACACTGCTATCAAACAACACTTGCTTAGCAATAACCTGCTCACTGACGCCCAGTTTGGGTTCCACCAGGGCCACTCAGCTCCTGACCTCATTACAGCCTTGGTTCAAACATGGACAAAAGAGCTGAACTCCAGAGATGAGGTGAGAGTGACTGCTCTTGACATCAAGGCAACATTTGACAGAGTGCGGCATCAAGGAACCCTATCAAAACTGGAGTCAATGGGAATCAGGGGCAAAACTCTTCGTTGGTTGGAGTAATACCTAGCACAAAGGAAGATGGTTGTGGTCGTTGGAGGTCAGTCATCTCAGCTCCAGGACATCACTGCAGGAGTTCCTCAGGGTAGTGTCCTCGGCCCAACCATCTTCAGCTGCTTCATCAATGACCTTCCTTCCATCATAAGTATAGAAGTGGGGATGTTTGCTGATGATTGCACAATGTTCAGCACCATTTGCGACTCCTCAGATACTGAAGCAGTCCATGTCCAAAAGCAGCAAGACCTGGACAATATCCAGGTTTGGGCTAACAAGTGGCAAATAACATTCACGCCACAAGTGCTAAGGAACGCAAGCTCCAACAACTCATCGACACCAACACCCATCTGGGACCCTCCACCCCTGCCTGTCCCTCTGTCCCCACCCCATCTTCCAATCCTAGCCCCGGCCGTGTATTCACTGTACCCCCTGACCTTCCCCTGTCCGACGCTGAACGTTCAGTGCTCAGCAAAGGGCTTAGTTTCATACCCTTACGCCCTCTTCTCAATGAATTTCGGGCTTGGCACGATGCTGAACTCTTCTTCCGCCGCCTTCGTCTCCGTGCTCACTTCTTTGGGCAGGAGTCTTCTCCCCGTTCAACGGATCCTTTTACCCACCTCCAATATTCTCCCTCCACCTGGACCCCTCCCTCTGGATTCTTACCTTCTCTTGATCTTTTCATTGAGAACTGTCGGCGTGACATTAGTCGTCTCAATTTCTCTGATCCTCTCACCCATTCTAATCTGTCTCTCTCTGAACTTACTGCACTCCGTTCCCTCAGGTCCAACCCTAGCATTGTCATCAAACCCGCTGACAAGGGTGGTGCTGTTGTTGTCTGGCGCACTGACCTCTACCTCGCGGAGGCTGAGTGTCAACTCGCAGACACTTCCTCCTACCTCTCCCTGGACCATGACCCCACCACTGAACATCAAGCCATTGTTTCCAGGACTGTCACTGACCTCATCTCCTCTGGAGATCTTCCTCCCACAGCCTCCAACCTGATAGTCGCCCAACCTCGGACGGCCCGCTTCTACCTCCTACCCAAAATCCACAAACAGGACTATCCCGGCAGACCGATCGTGTCAGCCTGTTCCTGCCCCACGGAACTCATTTCTCGTTATCTTGACTCCCTTCTCTCTCCCCTTGTCCAGTCCCTTCCCACCTACATCCGTGATTCCTCTGACACCTTACGTCACATCAACAATTTCCAGTTCCCTGGCCCCAACCGCTTCCTCTTCACCATGGACGCCCAATCCCTCTACACCTCCATCCCCCACCAGGATGGTCTGAGGGCCCTTAGCTTCTTCCTTGAACAGAGGCCTGAACAATCCCCATCCACCACTACTCTCCTCCGTCCGGCTGAACTTGTTCTCGCACTGAACAATTTCTCCTTTAACTCCTCTCACTTCCTCCAAATAAATGGTGTGGCTCTGGGTACCCGCATGGGCCCAAGCTATGCCTGTCTCTTTATGGGGTATGTGGAACATTCCTTGTTCCAGTCCTACTCCGGCCCCCTCCCACAACTCTTTCTCCGGTACATCGATGATTACTTCGGTGCTGCTTCATGCTCTCGTCGGGACCTGGAAAAATTTATTAATTTTGCTTCCAATCTCCACCCCTCCATCATTTTCACATGGTCCATCTCTGACACTTCCCTTCCCTTCCTTGACCTCTCTGACTCAATTTCTGGTGATAGACTGTCCACCAATATCCATTACAAGCCTACCGACTCCCACAGCTACCTCGACTACAGCTCCTCACACCCCGCTTCCTGTAAGGACTCCATCCCATTCTCTCAGTTCCTTCGCCTCCGTCGCATCTGTTCTGATGATGCTACCTTCAAAAACAGTTCCTCTGACATGTCCTCCTTCTTCCTTAATCGAGGTTTTCACTCACGGTCGTTGACAGGGCCCTCAACCATGTCCGGCCCATCTCCCGCGCATCCTCCCTCACGCCTCCTCCTCCTTCCCAGAAACATGATCGGGTCCCCCTTGTCCTCACTTATCACCCCACCAGCCTCCGCATTCAAAGGATCATCCTCCGCCATTTCCGCCAACTCCAGCATGATGCCACCACCAAACACATCTTCCCTTCACCCCCACTGGCGGCATTCCGTAGGGATCGTTCCTCCGGGACACCCTGGTCCACTCCTCCATCACCCCTTACTCCTCAACCCCCACCTACGGCACCTCCCCATGCATACGCAAAAGATGCAACACCTGCCCCTTCACTTCCTCTCTCCTCACCGTCCAAGGGCCCAAACACTCCTTTCAAGTAAAGCAGCATTTCACTTGCATTTCCCCCAACTTAATCTACTGCATTCGTTGCTCCCAATGCGGTCTCCTCTACATTGGAGAGACCAAACGCAAACTGGGCGACCGCTTTGCAGAACACCTGCGGTCTGTCCGCAAGAATGACCCAAATCTCCCTGTCGCTTGCCATTTTAACACTCCACCCTGCTCTCTTGCCCACATGTCTGTCCTTGGCTTGCTGCATTGTTCCAATGAAGCCCAACGCATTCCCCCCTCCCCCCCACCCCCAACTAGAGCTGTACCTTGTGTGTCCTCCTATCCATTCTTAATTAGCACATTCTCTTAGATAATATCACCACCTTCAACACCTCTTTGTTCTTTTGTCTGTGACATCTTTTGATTATCTGCTCCTATCACTGCTTGCTTATCCCTACAACCACCCCACCCTCAACTTCTCTCCCCCCACCCCCCACCTTAAACCAGCTTATATTTCACCCCTCTCCTGTTTCTACTTAGTTCTGCCGAAGGGTCATGACGACTCGAAACGTCAACTTTATTCTTCTCCGCCGATGCTGCCGGACCTGCTGAGTTTTTCCAGGTAATTTTGTTTTTGTTTCACGCCACACGTGTCAGGCAATGACCATCTCCAACAAGAGAGAATCCAATCATCGCCCCTTGATGTTCAATGGCATTACCATCATTGAATCCCCCACTATCAACATCCTGGGTGTTACCATTGACCAGTACTGTGGCTACAAGGTCAGGTCAGAGGCTAGGAAATATGCGATGAGTAACTCACCTCCTGACTCCCCAAAGCCTGTCCACCATCTATAAGGCACAAGTCAGGAGTGTGATGGAATACTTTCCACTTGCCTGGATGAGTGCAGCTCCAACAACACTCAAGAAGCTTGACACCATCCAGGACAAAGCAGCCCACATGATTGCCACCACATCCACAAACATTCACTCCCTCCACCGCCGACACACAGTGGCAGCAGTGTGTACCATCTACAAGATGCACTGCAGGAATTCACCAAGGCTCCTTTGACAGCACGTCCCAAACCCACAAACACTACCATCTAGAAGGACAAGGGGCAGCAGACACATGGGAACACCACCAGCTGGAAGTTCACCTCCAAGTCATTCACCACCCTGTCTGGGAAATATGTCACCGTTCCTTCATTGTCGCTGGGCCAAAATCCTGGAACTCCCTTCCTCACCGCACTGTGGGTGTACCTACAAGAAGGCAGCTCACCACCATCACAACCTCAAGGGCAATTAGGGATGGGGCAATAAATGTCGGCCCAGCCAGCAATGCCCACATCCCGTGGATGAATTTTTTTTTAAAAACGGGGGATGGGACGGGCAACAAAGGCTGGCCTTGGCAGTCATGCCCACCATCCCATGGAAGAAGAGAGACAAAAAAAAGGGGTCATTGGACTCGAAACGCCAACTCTTTTCTTCTCCACCGATGCTGAGTTTTTCCAGGTAATTCTGCTTTTGTTTTGGATTTCCAGCATCCGCAGTAGTTCTTTGTTTTAAAAAAAATAGAGAGTTTGATGAAGATCGACCATGATCTCCATGGGATGGTGGGGAACAAGGGCTGCAGGCAGGGCCTGAGCCAGTCAGTCCTCTCCTCCTGCTCATACAGATGGGCACGTGTTGCCTTTGCCAGGACCAATGATGGCGGCGCCCTCCCTGTGCTCGCCTGCCAGGAGGTCAGAGGTCGGAGTTGGCGGCGTCGGAGCCACGTGTTACGGGTGCAATGATGGCGGGGCTGTACCGCGCTCTGCCGGCGGCCCGGCTGATTATTCACAGGAGCCTAATGAGCGGAGCGGAGGGGAAAGGGGCGGGACGCAGAACACTAACAGGCGGCTGGAGGAGAAGCTACAACACGGCGCCGACTAAAGCGGCTCTGCGCCTCCCCAGCATGGAGTACCAGGTATGGCCGGGGCCCGGAGGGCCGGGGGGCCCGGGGGGGGAGCTGGACACGACCCCGGGGCGGCCTGGGGGGGCCGGAGTCTGGGTCACAAACCCCTGGAGGATGACCAGCGTCCGGGGACTTTTCCCGCGCTTTTCCCCGGTCCTGGTCAGTCAAAGGGGTTCGGCCGCTCGGACACGGGGTTCGGCCGCTCGGACACGGGGTTCGGCCATTCAGGGTCCAGATTATTTCCCCCCCCCCCCCCCACCTCGTGGCCGCCTCAGGGAGGGAGGGAGTGAGTGACCCATCGTGTTGAATGAGTAACTTCACCTCAGCTTCTCCTCCTGCCCTGATCCTCCCTCAGATCCTCAGCTCCCAGCTCTCACTGGGGAGTATCTCAATGTCTGGGTGTCAGGGGGGGGTCCCTTTCCTTGGGTGATCCTGACAGGTGGTCCTGGTACAAGCCTGGGGAGGAGACCCTCCAAAAGGATCCCTGACCAGCTGCCCTCTCAGGTTTAAAATCGTTGCCCCAGCTCCTATAGTATTTTTGCTGCTTTGCTGGTTAAACGTTTCTGGTTTAAAAGTTATTTTCTCCCTGTTTTTCACAGCGTGGATGAAACACTTCACAGACTTGCCCTGGTAGTTTGATCACTTTTACTCTTTTTCGACCCTGGACCAGATAGACCGTGCAAGGTATTGCCAATCCGCTGGGAAGGTGCCAGGTGCGAATAAGAAACAGAGTCGCAGCATTCTTACAGCACAGAAGGAGACCATTTGGCCCATGGTGTCTGCACTGGCTCTTTGTTGGAGCAATTCGCCTAATGCCGCTTCCCCCCTGCCTGTTCTCCGCAGCGCCGCACGTTCTTCCTTTTCAGATAATAATCCAATTCCCTCTGGAACACCTTGATTGAACCTGCCTCCACCACACTCTCAGGCAGTCCATTCCAGATCCTGCCCACTCCCCGTGTGCACAATCAGATTCCTGAAAGTTGCTGCACGCTTGGTAGGAAGGTGAAATTAGCGCCAATATTCCTAACCTCCCTTCTACAGCGCTGGATTAGTATTTTGTTAGACTGTTAGGGGTGCCATTTGTGATTTCTATTTGCAGTAACAGTTCTCGTAACAAAAATAAATTGCATATGTGGAGCACCTTTTGGGGCAGAGAAATGTAACACGCTGTAAGGAAAAATGGATGTCAAGCCGAAGAAGGAAAGATCAGGAGGGGGTAATGAAAAGCTTGGTCAAAAAGGCTGATTTTGAGAAGGGAAGGGTGGTGGGATTGAATATGCTGGGGCTCTTTTCCCTAGAAAAGTGAAGACTGACGGGTGACCTGACCGAGTACTTCCAAGATTATAAAAAGACAGAGTTAGGGAATGTGTTTCTGCTTGTGGGGGAGACTAAAACCACAGGACGATAGTCACTAATAAATGAAATAGCAAACTTAGGGAAAACTTAACTCGGGGTGGGGGGGTGAGAATATGGATCTCGCTATCACAGACTTGTTTGAGGCAAATAGCATAGATACTTTTAAGGGGAAGCTAGATAAACATATGAAGGAGAAAGGAGTGGAAGAAACTATTAGGGTGAAATGAGGGAGGGTAGGAGGTTGATGTGGAAGGTTGGGCAGAATGGCCTATTTCTGTGCTGTAAATTCTGTAATTCAGTGAGCACTCACTGGTGTTTACTGTCCAAGAGAAGTGGAGCATTTACATTTCCAGCTGGATGTTGGCAAAGGTTTGGAAACAGGTTCAACCGGACGCACATAACTGAAGTTAATGATAGAATGAATACAGTTCGAGGATCACCCATTAAGCTGCATTGGCTCAGCATCAAGTGTCAGGTGGTGATGAACTTGATTTGGGTTTATCTGAATTTGGAAACATTTGTTTATATTTACAGCCACCAGGGTACTAATGGACTTTGTTCCATAATAGTTGGCTGATCTGTGGTCACTTTTCGGTTCGTATGTGAACCTAAATGTCTGATTTGCACACCTTACAGCAGGGATCATCAGATGGCAGCCACGAGTGGGATACTTCCCGAATTTTTCACAGTTCCAACCCAGCCAGTTACGACCCCCTTTCCTAGATTAACATGGTTCATTTAGCACAGACTGTCAGTCAGAATTGCGACCTGCCTGATCCGTATGTGCCAGCATCAAAGCTCTTGGGGAGCATAAACTCCTTGTATAAAAATGATGGTCCCGATTCTGAAGTCTCTCTATGTTCCATGGTTGGAGGATCAGGCAGGTGGACCTTCCTCTTGGCTCAGGCACTGCCAACAAGTGACTAGACCGCATTGCTGGCTGACTCCCTTTCCACACTTTTTTAAACAAGCCATCTAACACCACCACCACTGCAAGTTCCCTTCCAAGCCACACACCATCCTGACTTGGAACTATATCGCTGTTCCCTCACTGTCTCTGGAACAAAATCCTGAAGCTGCCTTCCTAACAGCACTATGGGTGTCCCTACAGTTCAAGAGGGAAGCTCACCACCACCACCCCATGGGCAAGAAGGGATGGCCAATAAATGCTGGCCTTGCCAATGACACCCATGCCCCAGGAACAAATAGTTAAAAAAAAACTCCTACCCCACTCCATTATATGTCATGGTTTATAAATAATTCCCCCAGTGTTTCAGTAATTGTGCCACAGAGGTTCATCAATCAGGTTTGATGCATGGTCTGCACTGAAATAGTTGATTTGAGCTGTATTGGCAGTTGTGGGTCGTAGTTTAAGGCAAGAACCTGAGCTAGGAGGGTGTAGAAATCACTTGGCTGGCTCAGCCTCTGATTGCTATCCAGTGATCCCTGCTGTAAAGTGTGTGTATGATGACCCACATGGTTCAATGGCCTGCCAGGGCTCAACGGTCTACAGTGGGAATTTGAATGAGACATCAGAGGGCGGCTGGGATCCATGGAATAGTACCCAGCGAGAGTCAGCACCCTTCAGCATAGGACAGGAATTGAACCTGGGATTGCCTTGGTTATGTGGCTCCTCTTCACACCAGATTAATTCACCTAAAAAAAAAAATTGGATTATGGAGAGTAGTAACCGGGAAAGATTAATCTACTCCCTCATCATTAACCCAGTAACTGGGGTAACACACTAGAGGTAGTACTGCACAAAGGGTGTTGTAGATGAACACTTTATACCTCGTGTGCTTTAGGCTGGAACCTAATTGAGAAGGTTGGATGGTTATGGATATCCAGGAATGTATTACAGACTGAAAGCTAATCTTAGGGTTCGTATTACGTTATCATGAGAACTGATCTCCTCTTTCATATTACATTGCCCCTCCCTGGTGGCTGAATGTGTGCTCATGTGTTGTCACTGGACATATTTTGGGCAAAGTGCACTTAAACCACATTAAAACTTGATTGCCTTTCACAGCTAGTCCCCAACCTGCTGTGTGTTTGCAGCAATGTCTGATTTTTATCACACTTTTAACTTGATGAGACTCATTGATCACTTCAAGTAGCCCCCAGCAATATGACTACCAGAAGCTCCATTGACAGACTAATAAGCAGCCACCATGCTTTAATGCTCAACCACACTTTGGATAAGCAAAATCTGTAACTGTATGGCTGGGACACTATGAAAGTTCCACACTTCTAGAATTTGAGCCTATGTTGTCTAGGACAGTTTGCCCTTGTCCATGTGACTGTTGCTTATCATTTCCTTTTGAATGGAGTGGTGTCAAGTGACCCTTTTTGTTCAGTAATGGGTGGGGAGTGTGGGCGTATAGGGACCCTGCAGTGTGCCCTCTCCAACTTGCCTTTCCAGAGGGCACCCCAGGGCTTGTTGTCTTTCTGTCTTGTAAAATCACCTTTTGTAAGCTTCTAAGCTTAGATGTTGGGCTTAATGACCTCCTGTGCTGTTTGATACCGTTAAGAAGTGGGGAGGATTTTTTAATGTTTAGTTGACCCATGCCTTTGCGTTTGGTTCCAGGATGCAGTACAGGCACTGAACACCCTCCAGACCAATGCCAGCAGCCTGGAACAGATCCGGCGGGAGCAGCAGCTTGGTCGAAACCAGGGCACTCTGGAAGCAATGAAATCTTTTGTGTACCGAGCTGGAATGACGGTAAAAAAATAGAATTTTCATTGGTTGAGTGGGGCGATTCTGGGCAATACACCTCGCCAAACATCCACCGAAATGATTGACTTCCAGTGAAGGTGTCCAGTCAACCCGTCGCCTTCTGGGTGGGATGGGGAGATTTACTGGGTGGATCCACCCCATCCATTCTTGTGTGCTTCCCGATGGCAGTGACCTGAAAGCAAGAGATGTGATGGGTGAAGGACAATAGAATGAAGACGATTGGCACAATCTGGGGCAATAGGGACTCTACAGTTGGCTTCAGTGACAATGGACATCTCAAAGGAAAAATCAACCAAGGTTACACTTGCTGGAAAAGATGGAGATGTGGACATTGGGTGGATTAGTGTTCACTTTTCAGACTTGTACACCAAGGTTGGCCATTTGGTACTATCTCAATGGCGGTGGGACCTGTGGTCAGCACCTTCAGTGCAGGGGAGAGGAAGGGGAAGAAGAATGAAAGGTGGCAAGTGTCCCAATCTAACAGATCCTCGTGAGAAGGTTTCCATGATTGACATGATTTGTGCTGTCTACTTAGAAGCTACATTATTCCAATAACCTGGTTGTTTCTTTTGTTGATGGTAGATTGAGGAGTTGGACCAGCTTGCTATCATCCATGTGACCGGGACAAAGGGCAAGGTCAGTCCTTGACTTAAATCCATGTACTTTCAAAAGGACAGACACAGCTGTAAATATTTCAATATACAATGTGGTTTGTTTTCTTTTACACTGAAACTCTGAGGGTTTTACACTTGCAGTTGATGTGCTGGAGGTCTGGGTTGAGAGTTGTTCCCTCAATTTCCCTCATGTTGTTGTAAGCTTTCCTGATCCTGTGTTCCTGGTTGATGGGGGAGCAGTGCAGGACCCTGAGACTCCCAGATACTGAGTACGGGCATCACTTTTAGCTCTTCGCTCAGGACAGCCAGCTGAGGAGTGAGGTCAGCAAAAGCTTGGAAGTTTACTACAGGGTCGGTGTCTCGGTGGGTGATCCATGATGTGGGGAGGGATGGGCTAGATAGAAAAAGGGAATGCTGAAAAGCCCTTTTACTGCTGTAACAGACCACCTGCTCCCCTTTGAGACAAAGGAAATGGGACAGCATGTTTGAGGATAGAAGTCAGAGGGCAGGATTGTTTTGTGAATTTTTTAGCATCTGTCAGTGATGTGAAGATGTCAGGAACTTGTCAGCAATCATGGCTTTCTGTCCGTTAATTGCTGGAGGCTATTATTCAAATATCACATCATCCATGGCCTCGGATGTCCGCAAAGCACTTCACACCCAACAAATTACTTTTGAAGTGCAGTCACTGTTTTGAAGGCAAACACAGCAGCTAGTTTGTGCACAGCAAGCTCCCACAAACAGTAAGGAGATTGGTATGATGCTTCCTTAATAAAGTGCCATCTGGTTCTGAAGTGTTATTGTTTAAATCTTTAATAAGGACCGTGATGACAAAAATCTGGAATAGGAATTTGTGCTTAGTGTTAAATGGGTTCTTTTGCAGACCAGCATTTCTCTAGAATGTATGTTCCAGAGTGTCTTACTTTGTTTCTCTAATTCTCTTTTTAGCGTCCATCCTTTGAATGGTGACCTGAGTTTTCTTTTGCTTATTTTAGGGCTCAACGTGTGCTTTTTGTGAAAAGATATTACATAATTATGGATTAAAGACTGGCTTCTACAGGTAAGATGAAGAACCTTTCTCTGCATGTCACACAATGATAACCTCTGGGTGGCAGGGAGGGTTCGTGTTGTACCTTTTGAGACTTTTACATTAGATCATTTAATTGTTCAGCATCACCTCCTTTGCCCCACCCCATGCACCACACAGATAAGCAGTTGACCTGAACCTTGTGACAATATACCTGCTATGGGATATATCTCGCAATGCCATGTCATTTCTGCACATTGTGTAGGAATAAACATATGGTTGCTTAAGGCTACAAACTATTGTTAGGTTTATTGAATGGTAAATGTGCAGTTGAACAGATAATGGCACAAACAGTGAATTTACGATAATAACTTAAATTTTTATAGTGCTTTTAATGTAATTAAAAGCATTATTATTCCTCCTTGGAATATTGAAAATAATGAAAATACTTCTCGTACTCCCTTTTATTTTGTAGAATTTAGAAGAATGAGAAATGATCTCGTCGAAACATAAAGTTCTTAAGGGGCTTGACATGGCCGATGCTGGGAGGATGTTTCCCTGGCTGGGGAGTCTGGAACTGTGGGTCATAATCTCAGGGAAAGGGGGCAGCCATTTAAGACTGAGATGAGAAAACTTCTTCACACAAAAACTTATGGATCTTTGAAATTCTGTAGCTCAGCAGGGTGTGGATGTTCTGTCATTGACTGATTTTTGGATACTGAAGGGATCATGTTAGGAGTGTAGCTGAAGTAGATGAGCCATTATCTTATTGATTTGACTCAAAGGGCCAAATGGCATACTCCTCTTATTTTTTATGCTATTACTCAATGCCAAACTGCCTCAATGCTTGGTCCTGATAACTTTGTCTTTCTCTTTGTGCTATTTCACAGTCTCTGGGTAGACTGTGGACTGATTGGTGGAGGTTGGCCCAGATCCCGATGATAGTTCAATTGAATATTTCCAGACTGGGATGAATAAATTTTTATTGGGGAAAGGTATCATGAACAAAATTGGGTAAATGGAGTTGAGGTACAGATCAGCAATGATCTAATTGAATAAAGGAATAGTCTCAAGGGCTGAATAGTGTACTCTACCTCCCATGGTTTTAAACCAATCAAAAACCTCTGGCGATATCTCATAACAAAGAGTAAATGTTTAAGATGGTAAATGGGATGTCAATAAATGGGCTGGTTTGTGCTAGATGGTGTCAAGCTTGAATGTTATTGGAGCTGCACTGATCCAAGCAAGTGAAGAATATTCCATCATTCTCCTGGCTTGTGTCTTGTAGATGGTGGACCGGCTTTGGGGAATCAGGAGATGAGAATTACTTAATTGCTGCAGGACTTACAGTCTCTGACCTGCTCTTGTAGCCATAATATTTATATGGCTGGTCCAGTTAAGTTTCTGCTCTATGGTAACCCCCCCCAGGATGTTGATGATGGGGGATTCTGATACCATTGAATGTCAGGGGGAGGTAGTTCGAACCTCTCTTGTTGGAGTTGTTATTGCCTGATACTTACATGGCATGAATGCTCTTTGCCACTTATCACCCAAACCTGAATCTTGTCCAGACCTTGCGGACAGGGATTGCTTCAATATCAGTGGAGTTGCGAATGGTGCTGAACATTGTGCAATCATCAACAAATGTCCACGCTTCTGAATTTATGATGGAGGGAAAGTTATTGATAAAGCAGCTGAATATGGTTGGGCAAGGGCACTAGCCTGAGGAACCCTTGCAGCAATGCCCTCGGATGCGATGATTGGCTTCCAGCAACCATAACCGTCTTCTTTTGTGCTGTGTATGACTCTAACCAGTGAGGACTTTCTCCCGGTTCACATTGACTTCAATTTTACTAGGGCTGCTTGAAACCACACTCAGTCAAATGCTGCCTTGATGTAAAGGGTAGTCACTCACATCACCTCTTGAATTCAGCATGTTTGGATCAAGCCTGTAATGAGATCTGGAGCTCAGTGGTCCCCTTAGCTGGTTGTTGCTGAGTAAATGCTGCTTGATAGCTTCTGCCACTTTACTCATGATCGAGAGCAGACTGATGGGGAAGTAATTGGCCGGTTGGATTTGTCCTGTGTTTTATGAACAGGACATGACCTGGGCAATTTTCCACTTTGTTGGGTAGATTATAGCTGTGCTAGAACAGCTTGGCTAGCGTTGCAGGTACTTCTGGAGCACAAGTCTTCAGTACAGTCCGGATATTTTTGGGGTCTGTAGCTGTTGTTGTATCCAGTGCGCTTAGCTGTTTCGTGATATCACATGGAGTGAATTGAATTGGCAGAAGATTGGCATCTTTGGTGCAGATCTCAGGAGGGGGCCGAGATGGGTCATCCATTCACTTAGCAGTTCTGGCTGAAGATGAATGCGAATGCTTCAGCCTTGATTTTTTTTCTTTGCACTGATGTGCTGGGCTTCCCCCATCATTGAGGATGGGGTGTTTGTGGAGCCTCTTCCTCTGGTTAGTTGTTTAATTGTCCGCCACCATTCACGATTTGATGCAGCAAGTTTGCAGAGGTTCTGATTTGTTGGCTGTGGAATCACCTTGCTGTGTCTACGGCATGCTGCTTCCGCTGTGTATCACGCATGTGGTCCAGTGTGTGTTTTCACCTCAGTTTTTGGCAGTTTACAGCCATCAGCACTCACATTGAGTTTAACAATTTCAGACCATGAGGCCTGCCCTCTATTTTGTATTTTTTTCCCCTAAGTGCAGGCTGTATTTGTTCTCATGTTTTTGCTTTCAGACAGTGCTGATCTTTATTCTGCTATTGATTCCTACTTTGGACCAATGCTTTGTGTCTTTAATACTAACATTAACATTCCCTTTGCCTCGTGTTCTGTGACATCTTTGACATTGCTTTTCTCTAACCCCCTAACCTTTTGTTATGACCACAGCAGATGTTAACACAGCTAAACACAAATCCCAGAGAGAAACTTGGCTTACAGGCCATACCCTTTTTTTGTATTCTGGAATAGAGAAGACGATGTATTGATCTCAGCAGTAAGAAGTCCAGTGATACTTTTAGGATTTTAAAAATTAAAAGTAAAAGTTTTATTAACAAGAATAAAAGAAAACTTAACCACACACGATTGCAGTTGCACAATTAAGGTTCGTCTTCCAACACATTCCCCAAAAAGACACTCTACTTGGTCAGACCCACAAGTAAACACCTTATAGACAACACTCCCATATAGATGTTTAACTATAAAAATCCAGTAATATTACTCAAGGCAAACTGCTGTAACTTAATAGAGGCATACTACACGACCCCTTAAAGTATCTTTCACTCTGCCATGGAAACCCAAGACTTTAGAACCAGTTTGTGCAGCCCAAGACTTTTCTGGCTTGACTGGATGGCTGATTCAAGCTGTATCCTCTCCCAGCCCAGATCTCCAGCTATAGCTCCAGCTGCTACATGTCAACAACTATAGCTCCCAGCTACAGTAATTCTAAAATACCTTTTTTACCCTGTCATCATTGGTCTCACACCATTTGAAATTCAAATCCTTGCAAATATGAGATCTTCCATGTCTCAATTTTGTCTTTGCTTCTGGGTCAATAAAGTATAATACCCCACTTCTGTTTACCTATGGAACTCCTGCAAAATGCAAACATGTTTCTTGTCATCTTTGACTTCCCTTTGATATTCAACCAAACTCTCAAACTAACAAACTCTCAACTTATCTAAAAATGCAAATGTTAGACCTAACCTATTCATTTGTACCTCAAGCCTAACACCTCTATTCTTTTCATGTTTTAAAGCCCCCAGACAACCTGTCTACTCTTTATCTCTGCCCAGCTTAATTAAATAATTCACTCTGTTAAGGAACATATCTTTTTATTTCTGTTGGACTGTTGTAAAGAACATATCTTTTTATTTTCTGTTGGACTGTGAATTAAAATTACAATGACTGCAGTTTGAAAGACACGTCCACTGGAACAGGATGAGAGATATATAAAATGTTGCAGTCCTGGAGCAGAGTGTACTATGAAAGACAAGTGCCGGAAAGGAGCCCTGGACCAAGGGAGCTGCTAGGCAACAACAACCTGGCTCCTGACCAGGTTTTGTGTGAGGGCAGAGCCAGAGAATAGCTCCTAGTCTGAAAGGAAAAGACCTAAAACCTCTTTCTCCTGTGTGTGGAAGATTCCAGTAATTCCATAATGATAGCTAGCTAGCTTTCTCTTCTCACATCTCTATAACCTGCTGTCTCTCTGAAAACCCCTGTCAAGAGGCAAAGTGGAAAATCACTGTTAGAGACATTGAAAGGCAAGTGCTCAATTAGTGACCTAAATACTGAAAGTGCTGGAAGACCATATCGTGTCATCAACAAGAGCTGAAAGGAATTTGGAAGATATCAATCAAAGTCAACCTATTGAATCCTGTACTCCGGAACTGGTGCTATTGAACTGTTTTATCTCATCCTTAAAATCCATGTTTTTTTGTGTCTTGCGTATGTGTATAGGGATTTAAGAAGGAGTAGAGTTTAGGTTACAGAGTTAAAAATTAGTAGTTCATATTTCTTCCTTTTGCCACCGATTAATGACAGTTTGTTCAATAAACAGTTATTTACTTATTAAGCTTACAAACCTGGTGCTCGTATTTTGTTAACCTAAATTAAACTGTTAGGTAGACTTGGAGCAATCTGGTGGTTTGATCAAACTTTTTGCATTTGTCGTGGCTCGGGGAACAGTAGGGCTTGATATTACAGCGCACTATCCCCAGTGAGTCATAACAACACACACGGACGTGCCCTTCTTCACAGAATAGCACAATATTCCCCAAAAATATCTTTAAAAAACATCCATTTCTCACACCTATCTCTGACTTCTCTTGGCTCCACCTGTCTCCCCCCCCCCCCGCCCCCTTCAACAGCATAAAGCCCATGACACCCCTACGTTCCTTCAGTTCTGAAGAAGAGGCATATTGGACTTGAAATGTTAACTCTGTTTCTCTCTCCACAGATGCTGCCAGACTGGCTGAGTTTTTCCAGCACTTTCTGTTTTTATGCCAGGCTGTTGCTTGGCTAGTCTGTGGGACAGTTCTCCCAGTTTTGGCACAAGTTCCCAGATATTGGTGAGGAGGACCTTGCAGGGTTGACTGGGCAGAGTGTGCCTTCGTTGTGTCCAGTGTTCTATCTGGTTGTATTTTTATTGGACTTTCATGTAGTAGGTTTGATACAATTAAGTGGCTCGTTAGGGCTTCAGAGGGCAGTTAAGAGTGAACCATATTGCTGTGGGGCTGGAGCCACATGTAGACCAGACTGGGTAAGGATAGGAGATTCCCTTCTCTAAGGGACGTTGGTGGGCCAGGTGGGCTTTTACACCAATCCGGTAGTTTCATGGTCACGGTTACTGGAACTAACTTGTAATTTCAGATTTATTTAATTGAATTTAAATTCCCCAGCTGCTGTGGTAGGATTTGAACTCGCGTCTCTGGAGCATTAGTCCAGGCCTCTGGATCACCAATCCAGCAATGCAACCACTATGCTACCATTTTCCTCCTCTATTGTTCATCCTAATATTCAAAAGAAAAACTATACTAGTATGGCACAGAAGCCAATCATCTCATGAACTGATTACGATATAAGCCTGCAGCGTCCCCTGAATTGTCTCTGCGCAGTCACGGGTTTGGAGCTGGTTTTCCAAACCTGCCGACAGAGATAATTTCTGAACAACTGGACGATTGTGTTACCCATGACTCCGGTTGGTTATTAAACATGGATTCTTTCCACTTTGTCACGGATAGTGGAATCTTACTGTTGAAGCTTTGTGTCAGGAGTTTTCTCAAGGCGGTCACAAGGCAGTAATTAACCACAATCACTGTGGGGAGTGGAGGGGGGGCGGGGGGGGGGGTGGAATCATTCACTTATTCTTCCTTCTTGCTTTTCATTCATTCATTATTTCTTTCTCTCTTCCCCCCCCCCCAGCTTTCTTTGTCCCTTCCCATGATGCATGGATTGAATGCTTTGCTCTCACTGGTTTCTTTTCCTCATTTTATTCCCTCCTTGTCACTCCTTTCACTTTTCTAACTCTGTGCCTGTCTTTCCATTTAAATCTTTACCATGCTCGTTCTCTCTTTCCATGTGCTTTGACGTGCAATTCCTGTTGAATTCTCTCCCCGGTCTGCCTTTTACCAGGTGGTGTGTCCTAACCATCCTCTCCTTGTATCTAGCTCCCCACACCTGGTGCAAGTAAGGGAGAGAATCAGAATTAATGGCAAACCAATCAGCAGAGAGCTCTTTACAAAGTACTTCTGGCGCGTTTACAACCGATTGGATGAAACTAAGGTAAGCTGGATATGTGCCTTCTGGATATTGTGACAGTTCTCAATCTGTGTATTTTGACTCGTCAGGCTGCCGGCAAAAATTAATAATTTTTGTTATCTTTGTGTGTTGCTGAAAGATTCTTGCCTATATTGGGGGTGTTGTCGCAATTGTACACAGCCAGCGAGAGACGTTCTGGTTTTCTTTGTCTGTTATTACTTTGATTCATTCACAGGATGTGAGCATCACAGGCAAGGTAGCATTCATTGTCCATCCCTAATTGCCCTTGAGGAGAAGGGGCTGTTGAGCCACCTTCCTCTACTTCTGCAGTCCGTGTGATGAAGATGCTCCCATTGCGCTGTTGGGTGGGGAATCTCTTGGATTTTGACCCAGTGACTTAGTAACTCACCTCAGGATGGTGTGAAGATTGGAGACGAGGGTATTCCTGTGCACCTTCGAGGTGGTGGGTACGGGAGCTACCCTGGTGATTTGGTGCAGTGTATCCTGCAGACAGTGTACACTGCAGCCACGCTGAGCTGGTGCTTCGTCGTGGAGTGTAGAATGACCCAATCCAAATTACATTGGGAATGATCACAACCACAGCAGCTAACATTTTACATAGGGCTTTTAAATCTGTAAAACATCCCAAGGCCATTCACAAACAAATTTGGTTCGTTTTTGTTCCAGTTTTGAAATTCGGTCATGGAAGACACCCCGCTGTCCTCTTGATGTTCCCTGAAGACCATGCACAGTCCCCTGTGCACTCAAACATGAGAATTACCCTTTTGAACCACAGGCTGTAGTTTATCTAGTTCTACTTTGCATTTGAGTAGTGAGGCTTGCACCCATGCAAATGTTACCCCGTTAAAATATAGCTTTTGGGAGACTGCTTACTCCTGGGCTGGGCGTGAAATGGTTATAGAATCGCCTCTAACCCATCTCTTTGTTTTTTCTTTGTCCCTCTCTGTCTTGATGCCGTGTGCAGGATACTAACCATGGGACCATGCCTGCGTACTTCCGATTTCTCACCATCCTTGCCTTCCACATCTTCCTGCACGAGAAGGTAACCTGCTTGGTTCTGTGCCAGAACGTTTAGTCTGGAGGACAAACACCGGGTGGAGTAATGCCACCCTTGTCAGTGACTCTGATCTGTTGCCCAGTCCTGTGGGATTGTCAGATGCTGTCTGTATCTGGGCTGTGGGATCGAGGGATAAATCAGTTAACAGGTTCTCAGCTGCAGGTTCAAGCTTAGGAGCCAGACCAGCTGTAGAATAAAGAAACACAATCTGTTGTTGTGGGGGGAGGGCTGGTTAGTATCACTAAATCAGCAGAACTGTTAATATTTTATTTGATCATACTGCTGGCTACAATTTGCTACAATTTAATCTATCTGAGTTTTACCTTTACGTTCCCTTCAGGTTGACCTGGCAATAATAGAGGTCGGAATTGGTGGAGCCTATGATTGTACCAATATCATTAGGTAATAGTCCCCCACATCCACGTCTCTCTGCCCCCCACTTAGTCTCCCCCCACACCCCATCTCTCCCTTCCCCCCCACCGTCTCCGCTCCCCTTTTCCCTCCTCTCTACCCCCTCCATCTCTACCCGTGGCTACAGCTGTATGTAGTTGGTTTCAATAAGTCTAGACGTGTCTGCTCTTTATATAGATTAACTCACTGACCCTGAGGAAGTGGAATTCTGAACACCTGTTCCTTTGAAATGTTTAGGCATCCCGTTGTGTGTGGGGTTTCATCACTGGGGATCGATCATGTCAGTATCCTAGGAGACACTATGGACAAAATTGCATGGCAGAAAGGAGGAATCTTTAAGGTAAGAGGAAACCATTTCGTAACCTGACCTCATAACACAAGAGGCTTGCACCTGCCTGACACACATTTCCCCCAGTGCTGCCTGTGAGAGACTCTATTCCTACAGAGACCCAGCTGTGAACTCTGGGTGCCCAATGGGAGCTAAAAACACCCCTCACATTGAGCAATGTAAAAATCTCTGCTTTTGAAATGTGGGATTTTTGGGTTAACGAATGCTTTGCTTTTTGACTTCCTATCTATCTTCACTTCACTAGACATGAAGCATTTTGGGATGTACTCACATTCGTTCTTTCTTTCTCTTCCTTTCTTTGCTCCATCCACCCTCACATTCTGCTCTTTCCATCGCTCTGAAACTCTGGCCCCTGACTCTATTGTAAACGAATGCTATTTCCTTGTTTTCCAGCCAGGAGTTCCAGCATTCACAGTTCCACAGCCCAGTGGTCCAATGGCTGTCCTCATTGAAAGAGCAAAGGAAATTGGGGTGAGTGTTCAAGATATGTGGGAGGCAGAGTGGGAAACAACTCCGTTCTCGCTGGGACTGAGTGCTCCTTTCAATGAAAAGCTGTGAGACTCTACCTGCAGTAATGAGGATATATGTCTTTTAGACTGCACCAAAGATCTACCCCCTCGCCATTTATAAATCTTGTTGCCATCTTACTGAATCTTGCTTGTAAACTGGCCATGCTCCATTGTCCTTTACAGTTCAGCGTTTCAGTGACGCAGGCAGCAAGCCTGAGCTGGCTACTTCGCCGTGGGGACAGCACTGCCTAGTCAGATTCCATGCTTGCCTGGTGCACTGGTGTGGTCTTGTCCAGCTGCAGTCATTGAGTCCAGAGGAATTGGAATTCTATTCTCCATCCACTGCTTCCCTAGCACAAGTTGCTGAGGTCAGTCAGAGTGGCCATATTGCCAATTCCTGGTCTGTGGGCCTTGGTTACCACCTGCATTTAGCAGCCATGCCCCCAGAGGGAACATTCTGAACTGTGATACTCCCCTGGTTTACGGACAGCAGCTTTCACCACCACCCACAGGGATTTTGCAGTTAAGTTGAGGGTCCTGTTTGTGGGAATGGGATTGGAGACAATGGGAACAGCGTTCAGACACCCGTGTGCCCATGCACTTTAGTCCCTTCCTGTTCTGAGGCCGCTGGATCAGACTATTTACATTGTTGTGGAGATTGGCTTGACTGCCTTACTCGCATGACAGATGAAACCAGGCGGTGAATGGTGACAGGCAACAATGAGAGGCATTGTGGTCGGGGCTGAACCTGTACCCAGTGCCGCAAACTGTCCTCACTGCCGGTCATTCCTGCAAAAATCGATAGGAGGAACCCAGACCAAATGTACTTTCCTTTTATCCCACTCCAGGACAGACACTGTGGGGCTAATTGTGTCCCTGCCACTGCCCCCTTGGTGCTCCGGATGAATTATTCAAACGACTTGCCATTAAAGTTACTGAGATTTGAATCAAAGTAGCAGGGCTGAGTAATGAGCTTCTCCTTTGTGCTCCTTTCCCCAGTGTTTCCTGCAGCTCTGTCCGGATTTGGAGGATTTCCAGTCCGAGGAGGAGAAGCTGAGCTTGGGGTTGGCAGGAGAACATCAGAAATCCAACGCGTCGCTGGCTCTGCAGTTGTGCCGGACGTGGCTGCAGCGCCATCACCATCCAGGTGAGAAGCTGCCATCCTGACTCTGTGCACTGTTAGTAACGGACTGGAGAAGCAAACTGGATTGAAGGGCTTTAGGATTAAGATTCCTGGGAATGGTTAAATGTCTGGAATGCACTGCCTGAGAGGGTGGTGGAGGCAGGTTCAATTGAAGCATTCAGAAGGGAATTGGACTGTTAGCAGAAAAGGAAGAATGTGTGGGGATACGGGGAGAAGGTGGGGGAATGGCACTGAATTATTCATTCGGTGAGCTGGCACAGACGAGATGGGCCTAATGGCCTCCACCTGCGCTGTAACAATTCTGCAATTCTGTGGGATCATTCTTTCAGTTAAATATGTTTGCTTTTTCTAGCCCCAATCTTCTTGTTGCTGTGATAAACACCCCAGCCACCACCTGTGACTGAGGATGAGCTGTCTGTTGGTGTCTTCTCGTATCACCAGGAGGCACCCATGAGCCTTGCTTGCTGTTTAATCACAGCTGAGGTCAGTAACTCACTGTGGGCAAACCTGTGTACTCCCCTGAAAAGATTAAACCAAATAAAAGCTGGCCTCTTTAACACTTCACAACATCCTGGGGGTTACCATTGATCAGGAACTGAACTGGACTAGCCATATAAATACTATGGCTGCAAGGGGAGATCAGAGGCTAGGAAATCTGCAGTGAGTAACTCCCCAAAGCCTGTCCACCATCTTCAAGGCAAAAGTCAGGAGTGTGATGGAATACTCTCCACTTGCCTGAATGATTGCAGCTCCAACAGCACTCAAGAAGCTCAAAACCACCCAGGACAAAGCAGCCTGCTTGATTGGCACCCCATCCATTCACTCCTCCGCCACCGACACACAGTAGCAGCAGTGTTTACCAAATACAAGAAGCACTGCAGGAACTCACCAAGGCTCTTTAGAAGCACCTTCCAAACCCACCGCTGCTACAGTCTAGAAGGACAAGGTCAACAGACACAAACACCACCACCTGGAAGTTCCCCTCCAAGCCACTCACCATCCTGACTTAGAAATATATCGCCATTGCTTCACTGTCGCTAGGTCAAAATCCTGGAACTCCCTCCCTAACAACACTGAGTGTACCTACACCACATGGACTGCAGTTGCTCAAGAAAGTGGCTCATCACCACCTTCTCAAGGGCTATTGGGGATGGGCAATAAATGCTGGCCCAGCCAGCGATGCCCACATCTCATGAATGAATAAAAAAAAACACTGGGCATCTCAAAGCACTTTACAGCAGTTGAAGCACTTTTGAAGTGTAGTGACTTGTCTCATGTAAGGAAATGAGGCAGCCAATTTGCGCACAGCAAACTCCCAGAAAAAGGCAATGTGATAATGATCAGATAATCTGAATTTTGTGATGTTGATTAAGGGATAAATAATGGCCAGGACACTGGGAGTAACTCATTTGCTCTTCTTTGAGGTAGCGCCATGGGATCTTTTACATCCACCAGAACAGGCCAGTGTGGGGTTTAACATCTCATCTGGAAAATGGCACCTCTGACAGTGCAGCACTCCCTCAGCACTGCACTGGAGTCAACCTTGATTTTAGTGCTCAAGTCCTGGAGTGGGACTTGAACCTGGAACTTTCTGGGCTGAATTTTGCCGTCGGCGAGCAGGGGGCGGAGCCCGCTCGCCGACGCGCAAAATGACGTGGGATGACGTCGGGCAGAACCCCCAACGTCATTCCGTCCCATTTAAATTTTCAGGAAGGCGAGGGCACAGGAAAATCAGCTGTGCGCCCGCCGACCTGTCAATGGCCAATTGAGGCCATTGACAGGATCATTAAAATAATTAAAGGACCTGCCTGTCCAACCTTAAGGTTGGTGGGCAGGCCAGGAGCCCCGGCGGGCTTCTGAAGAAACATGAAACCTCATCCACCGGTGGGATACGGTTTCATATAGGCTTTAAAAAACTTTAATAAAGTTTTAGTGAAACTTATTAACATGTCCCATCTCGTGTGACATTGTCACATGAGGGGGGCATGTTAAGGATTTTTTTATTTTTCTATTTTTAATGTGTGAACAATTTTCAGCGATCTCCCTGAGGCAGCACTTCGCCTCAGGGAGATGTGTGCACTTTCGTGCGCATGCATAGCGCTTCCCGCCAGACGTCACGCTGGGGGGGGGGGGCTTAATTGGCCCGCCCACTTAAAATGGCGGCGGGGCCCGCTTCTCCGGCAGGGATTGGCTCCCCGCCCGCCAGAGATTGGGTCGGGCCCGGTGGGCAGAAAATTCTGCCCTCTGACCCTGGAGCAGGAGTGCTACCAACTGAGCCACAGCTAATACCCTGTAGCATTCTTGATGCCAAGCTTGCACTATCCAATTACACAAATATATACTGTACTTATTTTGGTGAACTTTGAGCTAATCAAGGTGAAAATCGTCAGAGCTGGAGGATGGAATTTTTTAACCTCTTGTTAGCCCAATTTCCAAAAGATCTAGGACCCTGGGTGTGGAGTGTCCAGTTCCCTCTAGAGCTACAATGGCCCTACTGCTCACTCTGAGATTCCCAGTTAACCAAATCAGCGTTATAGTCTCTGAGTCAGATTGGCAATTTAGTCCCTAATTAGGACAGTTTTGTGCCTGCTGTGAACCAGATTAAACCTTCCCCAAACTCATTTTGCACCCAACAGAAAGCGCTGCCTTTGCTCACTACACTCTGGAATGGAAATTAACCCAGTGGATAAGTGTTGTAACCAGTCTGTCACAGGGGTTTATGATTAACGTTCCTGTTTACTTCTGTTTGTGTGGAATTTCTTTCTTTAAACAGTGGAGGGGAAGGGAGCTGGGAGTGGTTGCAGAATTTGACACTGTTTGGTAAAAGATGAAACCACCCCTCACCTTCACCCCTCCGCCATATGGGTTAATGATTATACGTGGGTCGAGTTCTTCCCGTATCTTGGAACCGCGCACTTCACAATCTAGCCAGGAATGTGTTGACAACTGGATAACAAATTAAACTGCCAATCACTGCCCCCCACCCCACCCCACCCCCACTGGCTAAATTGGCAAATACAACATTCCGTACCAATAATGAACTGAACCACTGGAGTTCTGAGTTTAATTTAAAGTCTGTGTCTTTATTTATTCATGGGATGTGGGTATCACAGGCAAGGTCAATATTTGTTGCCCTTGAACTGAACAGCTTGCTGGGCCATTTCAGACTCAACCACGTTACTGTGGATCTGGAGTCACATGTAGGCCAGACCGGGTAAGGATGGCAGATTTCCTTCCCTGAAGAATATTAGGGGACCAAATGGGTTTTTACAACAATCATTGGTAGTTTCCCGATCAACATTACTAAGGCTGTTAATCAATTGATTAAATTCTGTGGTGGGGTTTGAACCCATGTCCTCAGAATAATAGCCTGGGCCTCTGGATTACCAGCCCAGTGACATTACCAGTATGGCACCATCTCCCCTGTTGAGATAGCCCGTTGTGTCTGGGAAGGTGGAAGAGTTGCGGGGTCTAGGCTGAAGAGAGGGGCAAGTAGATCGGCCAGCGGTCCTGTTGCTGCCAACTGGCTAGTGCTGTGAGATATTTGAATCCCACCACGGCATAGTGAAATTTGAATTCAATAAAAAAAATCTGGTATTAAGAGTCTAATGATGACCATGAAATCATTGTCGATTGTCATAAAAACCCAACTAGTTCACCAACGTCCTTTAGGGAAGGAAATCTGCCATCCTTACCTGGCCTGGCCTACATGTGACTCCAGACCCACAACAATGCCCCCTGAAATGGCCTAGCAAGCCACTCAGTTGTATCAAACAGCTAAAAACCTAAAAGGAATGGAACCAGATGGACACCCGGCATCGACCTAGGCACCGGAAATGCCAACGGCAAACTCAGCCCTGTCGAGCCTGCAAAGTCCTCCTTACTAACATCTGGGGGCTTGTGCCAAAATTGGGAGAGCTGTCTCACAGATTATTGGAGCAACAGCCTGATATAGTCATCTTCACAGAATCATACCTTACCGGTAATGTCCCAGACACCACCATTCCTGGGTATGCCCTGTCCCATCAGCAGGACAGACCCAACAGAGGTGGCGGCACAGTGGTGTACAGTCAGGAAGCAGTTTACCTGGGAGTCGGCTCCAGCCCCCATGAAATCTCATGGCATCAGGTCAAACGTGGGCAAGGTAACCTCCTGCTGATTACCACGTACCGCCCTCCCTCAGCTGATGAATCAATGAAATCCTCTATGTTGAACACCACTTGGAAGAAGTACTGGGGCAGTGGGGCACAGGTGGCAAAGGCCGTAGAATGTACAAAGATAAAAGCAAAATACTGTGGATGCTGGAAACCTGAAACAAAAACACAAAATGCTGGAAAACCTCAGCAGGTCTGGCAGCATCTGTGGAAAGAGAAACAGAGTTAACGTTTCAAGACCGTATGACCCTTCTTCAGAGCTGTGAAGAAGAAGAGTCATAAGGACTCGAAATGTTAACTCTGTTTCTCTCTCCGCTGATGCTGCCAGACCTGCTGAGGTTTTCCAGCATTTTCTGTTTTTGTTGCCATAGACTGTACTCCGGGAGGGGTGTTTCAATGTCCATCACTAATAGTAGCTCGGTAGCACCACCACCGAGCTGGCCGAGTCCTAAAGGACATAGATACTAGACTGGCTCTGCGGCAGGTGGTGAGGGAACCAGCAAGAGGGAAAAACATACTTAACCTTATCTTCACCTACCTGCCTGTCTCAGGCGCATCTGCCCATGACAGTATCAGTTGGAGTGACCACCGGACAGCCGTTGTGGAGACGAAGTCCAACCTTCACATTGAGGACACCCTCCATCGTGTTGTGTGGCACTACCACCGTGCTAAATGGGATGGATTTTGAACAGATCTCACAACTCAAGACTGGGCATCCATGAGGCGTGTGGGCCATCAGCAGCAGCAGAATGGTACTTGAGCACAATCTGTAACCTCATGGCCCGCATTACCCCCACTCTACCATTACCACCAAGCCAGGGGAGCAACTCTGGTTCAATGAAGACAAGCAACACGAGGCATACCTAAAAATGAGGTGTCAACCTGGTGAAGCTATAACACAGGACGACCTGCGTGCCAAACAGCATAAGCAGCAAGTGATAGACAGAGCTAAGCGATCCCACAACCAACGGATCAGATCTAAGCTCTGCAGTTCTCCCACATCCTGTCATGAATGGTGCTGGACAATTAAACAACTCAGTGGAGGAGGAGGCTCCACAAACATTCCCATCCTCAATGATGGGGGAGCCCAACATATCAGTGCAGAAGTTGAGGCTGGAGCATTTGCAACAGCCAGAAGTGCCAAGTGGATGATCCATCTCAGCCTCTTCCAGAGTTCCCCAGTATCACAGATGCCAGTCTTCAGCCAATTCAATTCACTCCACATGATATCAAGAAATGGCTGAAGGCACTAGATACTGCAAAGGCTATGGGCCCTGACGATATTCTGGCAATAACTGAAGACTTGTGCTCCAGAATTTGTCATGTCCCTAACCAAGCTGTTCCAGTACAGCTACAACCCTGGCAGCTACCCGGCAATGTGGAAAATTGCCCACGTATGTCCTGTACACAAAAATCAGGACAAATTCAACTTGGCCAATTACCGTCCCATCAGCATTCTCTCCATCATTAGTAAAGTGATGGAAGGATTCATTAACAGTGCTATCAAGCGACACTTGCTTAGTAATAACCTATTCAATGACGCTCAGTTTGAGTTCTGCCAAGGCCACTCAACTCCTGACCTCATTACAGCTTAGTTCAAACGTGGACAGAAGAACTGAACTCCAGAGGTGAGGTGTGAGTGACTGCCCTTGACATCTAGGTATCAAGGAGCCCTAGCAAAACTGAAGTCAATGGGAATCTGTGAAAACTCTCTGCTGGTTTGAGTCACACCTAGCACAAAGGAACATGGCTGTGGTTGTTGGGGGTCAATCATCTTAGTTCCAGGATATCACTGCAGGAGTTCCTCAGGGTAGTGTCCTCAGCCCAACCATCATCAGCTGTACCGTCAATGACCTGCCTCCCATTAAAAGATCAGAAGTGGGGATGTTCGCTGATGATTGCACAATGTTCAGCACCATTCACGACTCCTCAGATACTGAAGCACTCCATGTCCAAATGCAGCAAGACCTGGACGATATCCAGGCTTGGGCTGACAAGTGGCAAGTAACATTTGCGCCGCACAAGTGTCAGGTAATGACCATCTCCAACAAGAGAGATTCTAACCATCTCCCCATGCCATTCTTTGGCATTACCATCACTGAATCCCCCACTATCAACATCCTGGGGGTTACCATCGACCAGAACTGAACTGAACTAGCTATACTGTGGCTACAACAGCAGGTCAGAGACGAGAAATCCTGTGGCGAGTAATTCACCTCCTGACTTCCCAAAGCTTGTCCACCATCTACAAGTCAGGAGTGTGATGGAATACTTTCCACTTGCCTCGGTGAGTGCAGCTCCAACAACACCTGAGAAGCTTTACACTGTTCAAGACAATGCAGGCTGCTTGATTGGTGCCCCTTCCACAATCATCCACTCCCTCCTCCACCAACGCACAGTAGTACCATGTACAGATGCACTACAGGAACTCCCCAAACCTCCTTCAACAACACCTTCCAAACGCACGGCCACAGGACAAGGGCAGCAGATACATGGGAGCAACACCACCTGGAAGTTCCCCTCCAAACCACTCACCATCCGGACTTGAAAATATATCGCCGTTCCTTCACTATCGCTGGGTCAAAATCCTGGAACTCCCTCCCTAACAGCACTGTGGGTGTACCTACACCACATGGACTGCAGCGGTTCAAGAAGGCGGCTCACCATCACCTTCTCAAGGGCAATTAGTGATAGGCGATAAATGCTGGCCTAGCCAGCAACACCCACATCCCATAATTGAATAAAAAAATTGCAGGGTAAGAACGACATTGGACTTTGCTGCCCACCCCCACCCTGCAGTCGATCAATTACCTTGTGAATCCAGGCCGTGGGTGAAGACTGGGGGAGAGGGATGTGTTGGTGGGTGGTATCAGAGAGGAGTCTCAGCTGTGCGATGGTAACTCAGCCTGAGCCCAGTGCCTGAGAGGAGCTAGGGTGGGGAAGGGGTAGTGGAAATTAAAACTAATTCTGATGTATTACTGGAATTGCAGCTGAGATTTGCCCACAGTGAGGACAAAGCAGCTTGTTTTTAATGGAAATATCTGTGTAGCAACACTGGTGTCACTCTGCATCTTGGGAGCGGGTGTGAAGAAAAGTAATATTTTAGTAGCGTACAGGTATAGTGTGATACTGCACCTTTTAGTCCAGTACGACCCTGTCTGACATCAATAAAGAAACACTATTTTTAGGCTTCAGGTTATTGGCTGCCTGATTCACTGGCTCCTTCCTGCTGGTGCAGGGGTTCTTGGTCATTTTGCTTCTAAGCTTCCCCCTCTCGTGTTGTGAAGATTCCACAGACCCGCCCTGTAACACCATGTTTTTTTCTGCACTCGGTAATTGTGTATATTTGTTATTTTTGTGCTTCCTACTCCATCTGGAACTAGTTGCAGATTGAGGTTTGAATGAAGAGAGTAGTGAGTGATGTGTGGCTGCTGTGAGGCTTCCTATGCCTACCTGAGCGGCAGACTTCAGTTATTGGCTGTATCACAGGGCCGTGTCTGTTAAGCAGGGGTTTAAAAGTTCACTGGACGAGTGTAGGCGGACTGTGCAAGGCCAAGGTACAACATCATCTCTGGTTATTTTTGGCAGACCCTTGGAATCCTTCTGATAGATCCCTAGGCACTAGAGGGCCATGGGTCCCCTGTTGAGAGACCCTGCAGTATATTGCATGCAGCATTATGTAATGATGAATATGAATACACGGTCTACTGTATGGTAACTTGGTTGGATGGAAATATGCATTCAGGTGAGCAGGCTGCAAGTCATTCTGCAGCAGCCACGTTGACTGTAAGGTGCAGAGTGATCATGTTCCAATGTAATGTTCTGGGTGGATTGGGATGTTCTTGTCTCTTTGAATCTGTGCTACACCTGACCTGACATTCTAACAAATGAAGGGGCCCTCAAACTCCAACACGATGTTGTCTTGCACCAGGGACCCGCTTTGTGTTCCTGACCTCCGCTGTGCAGTTGAGGCAAGTTTGATGTGAATCTGCCGTCAGGTGCCCTCTAGTGACTGGATTCAGAATAGCCTCGTCGAAGTCCCGACCCGCACCTCAGCTGCTGCGGCCTTTGCGCGGCATCGGGGAAATTGCTGCACCGTTCCGGCTTCTCGGACCTTCATTTAATTTCCTGTGGCTGGGGGTTTTCAAGCGGTATGTTTGGTGTCCCTTTCGTAACCGAGTGTGAGGACTGTGTGGAGCACCCGCAATGCCCTGAAACTTTTTGTTTTGCTTTTGTTTCTTGCAGATTTTCCTCCGCTCCGAGATCCGGTGGACTTTGTCGAGCGTTACGACAGGCAGCGGCCGTCTGTCAGCTCAGGATTCTACCTGACCACCCCCATGATGGATGGTAATGCCCCACTGCCACCATTTTAAAAACCCCACCTTTCTGTTCCCTCCTCTCCCTGAGGACATTCGGGTCAATTTCAGCCACTGTGGCTGGGACTGAACCAAATTTGCAACTCAACCAAATATCCTGGCAGCCCACCCCCTATGTAAAGTGAAGCATTAATGCAGATATGATGTTAACCTTTACAGCATTGGTAGAATAGGAACAGGAATTAAACCCCTTGGGCCTGTTGCATCATTCATGACTGATTTGTACCTTAACTCCATCCCAAATATTTAAAAACCCTTTCCTAACATAAAAACCTATCAGCATCAGTCTTGATAGTGTCATTTTATTCCCAGTGCCCACAGACTCTCGGGGGAGAGAGTTCCAGAATTGAACGAAGGAGTGCTTCACCCCTCAATCTTCAGGTTATGCCCCCTTTTCTCTGCACCCTGAGGTGTCAGCTGTGGCTCAGTTCATAGCACCCTCGCCTTTGAATCAGAAGGTTGTGGGTTCATGTCCCACTCCCGGAAACCAAGAACTGTGATTGTACTCGAAAGAGTTGCAATCTGTGACTGTTGATAACTCGAAAAAGTTTCTCTGCACCCTCCCTCGCCCAACCAGAGGCAGTAAATTCCTTTTGTCGCTCCTGCTGGGATTTGTGACCTTGAAGCCTGCTTTGACCTTCAGGAGTTGAGCATGTTGGGTGGGTGGAGCTCAGTGTTTCAGGAGGACCACGTGTGAGCTGTTTTATGAAAGATGGAGTGGGGGAGCTTCCCACGCATCAACACGAGGCAGTCCTTCCCCAGGACTGAGAGTACCGTAGACGCACTCTCTTCACGTCTGTGGATAACATCACCCATCACCGACACGGGCCAGGGTTTTCCCCCTCGGCGATTTGGGGGAGGGGCCCGCTCGCCGAGGGGAAAATGATGTGGGATGACGTCGGGAGGAATCCCCGACGTCATCCCGGTCCCTTTAAATTTTTAGGAAGGTGGGCGGACAGCGAAATCAGCTGTCCGCCCGCCAACCTGTCAATAGCCAATTGAGGCCATTGACAGGCTAATTAAGATAATTAATGCCCTGCCCGTCCAAGCTTAAGGCTGGCGGGCAGACCAGGAGCCCCAGCGGGCTCCAGATTATTCATGAAACTTCATCCACTGGCGGGATGAAGTTTCATGTCCATTTTTTAAAAATTTAATAAACTTTATGTGTTTATTATTAACATGTCCCATCTCGTGTGACATTGTCACATGAGGGGGACATGTTAATAATTTTAATATTTATCTATTTTTAGACTTTACTTACCTCTCACGAATCCCCCTGAGACAGGACTTTGCCTCAGGGAGCAGTGCGGTATTTCGCACGCATGCAGGAAAGAGCGCACTTTGACAGCTGGGGATTCCCTCCTTCCCCCCCTTCCTCACAGGAAGAGCATAGCGCTTCCTGTCGGGCAGGCCGCTGGGGCGGGGCCTTCATTGGCCCGCCCACTCAAAATGGCGGCAGGCCCCGTTTCGGTGGCGGGGGTCGGCTGCCCCCCCCGCCCACTGCCGAGCCGGTGGGGCCCACACGCCCATCGAGGGCTAAATTCTGCCCGTGATGACTGAGCATCTTGAGTATCACTTCAGAAGGTGGTGAGAGTCAACCACATAGCGTCACAAGTAGGTCAGTCCTTGTGGACTTGCTTCACTGAAGGAAGGAAATTCATGATCTAGTTTGTGCGCTGAGAAACCAGCAGGTTTCTTCATTTCTTTTTCCCCCCTCTCTAGTGGCAGCCCATTATTTCATGGTGGGATTGTGACATTTTGGATTGTTATCCAGTATTTTACCCACTCCATGCCCTTGGCCTAAGGCAGGGGTCAGCAAGCTCAATAAGAGACTTTTTAATTAAAAGAATTAGCCAAAAGCGCACTATCTCCAAAGCCGTGATGCTGTTACTCCAATGCCAATAGTAAAGAGGGTAGAGACACATTTCAACAACATTTTAAAGGTTTTTACAAAAAAGTTAATTAAATGATAAAAGCAAAACACTGCAGGTGCTGGGGATCTGAAATAAAAACAGTGTTGTAAAGACTCGGCAGGCCTGACAGAATCTGTGGAAAGATAAACAGAGTTAACGTTTCAAGTCCAATATGACTTCTTCAGAACCAAAGCAGGATTATGTTGGACTCAACGTTAACTCTGTTTCTCTCTCCGCAGATGCTGCTGGACCTGTTGAGTTTTACCAGCACTTTCAGTTTTAATTAAATTATACTTTCTCGCAAGCACAATGGTAATAAAAGTTTTTTTAAAAAATGCACCAAGCCATTTAATCACCATAAAAATGGGTTTGACTGATTGAGGTGAGAAATCCCACATGAATCCTTAACAAGCTGCACGTGGCCCCAGAGCCAAAAGTTGCAGATCTCAGGTCCAGAGAGGTATGTGGTTGTGAATTGAACAGATCTCTTGTGGCTGCAGGAATGTAAATATATGCAGCTGCTGCCATCTGGTGGATTTTGCTAGCATGACACATACATAACACATGGTCTTTGGCCTAGGAAACAGTGTGTTTGATTGTTCTTGAGTGTGGAAATAAATCATTTGTGTGAGTAGCTGATGATCAGTAGGTAAATGGGCTGAGTAATATGGAATTGAGCCACACATGTTCAAAGGGAAAATGAATGCTGATGGGGTTAGGATAAGGAACAGGGATGGGCGGATGCTCATTTGGAGTATAAGCACTGGTATGGATCAGTGAGACTGAATGGCCTATTCTGCTGTAGATTCGATGTAAGTGTTCCTACTTGTTTTTGCATGTCATTGAGGGCAGAACAGATTCACAGGGGCAGAAGTAGGTCATTCAGCTAGCTAAGCCTGCTCCACCACTCAGATCATGGCTCATCATCTACCTCAATGCCACTTTCCTGCACTATCCCCATATCCCTTGATGTCATTAGTAACCAGGAACCTGTCGATTTCTGTCTTGAACATGCCCAATGATTGAGCTTCCACTGCCCTCTGGGGTAGAGAATTCCAAAAATCCACCACCCTCTGAGTGAAGAAATTCCTCCCCATCTCAGTCTTAAATGGCTTACCCCTTATTCTGAGATAATGTCCCCAGGTTCTAGACTCACCAGCCAGGGGAAACCCATCCTATCCACATCTGCCCTGTCAAGCCCTGTAAAAATTTTGCAAGTTTCAACGGCATCTCCTCTCATTCTTCGAAACTCTAGGGAATACAGGCCCAGTTTCCTCAATATCTCCTAAGACATTCCAGCCATCCCAGGGATTAGTCTGGTGAATCCCTGTTGCACTCCTTCTATGGCAAGTGTATCTTTCCTTAGGTAAGGAGACTAAAACTGTACACAATCTCCCCAAGGCTGTATGCAATTGCAGCAAGACATTTTACTCCTGTACTCAAACCCACTTGCAATGAAGGCCAACATACCAATTGCCTTCCATATTGCTTGCTGCACCTGCATGCTGCTAACTTTTAGTGACTCATGAACAAGGACACCCAGGTCCCTTTGGACACCAGCACGTACTAACCTCTCATCATTTAAGAAATATTCTGCCTTTCTGTTTTTTCTGCCAAAGTGGATAACTTCACACTTTTTCACATTATATTCCATCTGCCATATTCCTGCCCATTCGCTTAGCCTGTCCAAGTCCACTTGAAGCCTCCTTGCATCCGCCTCACAACCCCACCTAGTTTTGTGCCATCAGCAAATTTGGAAACATTACAATTGGTCCCCACACCCAAATCATTTATATAGATTGCGAACAGCTGTGGCCCCAGCATTGATCCTTACAGTACCCAACTATTCATCTGTAATGCCTCCTGAAGTTGAATTGCTCTTGGCTCATAGATGAACAAGGGGCATTTGAATGAGGTGCTGGCGTGTGCCCAACCAGGAAGAAAGTGGAGAAAACTGAGGGAAGAAAAATAATCAGCGCCAACACCATATTGAGTAATGGGTGGTGGGGTGGGGGCTGAGTTGTTGCAGAAGGAAATTTGTGGGAGGAGGGGGCGACGTGCTCGGAATAGCGTCTCGTTGATATGAGGGGGGGGGCAGGGTAGACAGAGATATACCAGGAGAATGATGGATTTTTTTTTGGGCTTGGTGTTTTCAATAGAGAAATACGAAGAAAAATGCATTATAACTAGATGACTTTACCTGAAGCGGTACTGATGGTCACTTGTAATTCATTCTGATGACCAGGGCTCACTCCAGCCGTGTATGATGTGGAGAGGCTTGTTTTGTTAAATTGTTACTGGGTGTCAAATGAACGAAACTAATGAGAGAGGCTTTAGAATTGAGATTGCATGACTGCTGTTCTATTGGGGATAGGGTGTTGAATTGACCCCCATGACAATGCATTGGGTTTTAGATTGTGCTCAGCTTTTCTCTGACATGGGAGTACAAGGAATGAGTCTCTGCCGTCTGCTTTTGTAAGTCATTATTTCTCTCTTTTGAAGGCATCAACTTTTCCCCTAGTTAAGGTTCTACATGCATTGGCGAAATCTAGATAACTCTTCTAAATATATCAGCCAAGACAGTCAGCAACTCAGTAAAACTAATCGCAGTCCTATTTGGTGATGCTACATATTCTACCAGGATTTGGCTGAACTCTGGCTTATCACCCTCCACCTCAGGATCAATTGCAACACGTCAGCTGCAAGAATCACGAGAATCTTGCCCCTCATTGTCTCCATGCCTCAAATTCCCCACCATACTGGAGCACTGGGGCAACTGAAGTCAATTGTAACTCTCCTGTGGCCACCATATACAGAGATCAGCTAACTGAGGCCTAGCATTGAAACTGAGACCTTCTTGTGTGGACTGGTATACATTGGACCGTGTATTTACTAAATAAGCCACCAATAAAAGGAGGAGCGAGCTACTAACATGATGGACTTTTCCTTATGTTCTTGCTTCTCTCTAGCAATCAGCAAAGAATGATTTAAGAATTGGGCAGTTGGGGGGGTCACTGCTTCATGTGCACAACCTGCATACTGCAGTTTCTGCTCTGTTAGAGAAGAGATTACATTGAACTATTTATCCCTGGGTGCCCAGTAACTAGGTAAGACTTTGAGGCAGACTGTAGTGACTAGCTTGGCCTAATCTCTCTGACATGGTTTGAGTTGGTGAGTGTTTCTATTGTGACCTATGTTTCTCCTGAAAACTGGTCAGGGGTTTTAAAGAGAATTTGTTGTGTCTTCAATCTCTTTCTGTAGGTTTGCGTAATACAGAATGGCTGGGTCGATCGCAGATCCTGAAGCGAGGGCCTCTGACGTATTACGTTGATGGTGCTCACACGATTGGTAGTATAAAGGTGCGTTGGCATGACCTGAGGCCTGGCCTCTTTATTAGTGTTATGGGTGTTGCTTGGAGTCCAGCACAGTGGGAAGGGCTGATATTCCAACCAGAGCCTTGTACAAAGGCTCTTGGAACAGCAGTAGCACACTACCATAAGGTCCGGGTCTGTACCCAAGTACATATCGAGTCTGCATATGAGCAAAGAGGTCTGTTGTAAGGATATAGGGAAAACCTTTGGTCATGCTTAATCCAACTTAAGATGCTAGAACATCAGGGTTGAGGTTTCCTCTTAGAGCGTAAGCTCACCTAAAGCTGAACTTGGTGATGGAGATGATATGGGATCAGAAGCTTAGCTTGGGACAGATGGGACACTGAGTTTTCAAGCAGCCTGGTTCAGTACCTTGGGGAAGGGGGTTGAATTGCTGGAAATGCAGGAAATGGAGTTTGGTGAGTACATGGGCTGTGGTGGTGGTGGAGAGGTACAGTTGGGTGGAGGTGGATAGGTACAGTTGGGTGGTGGTGGAGAGGTAGAGTTGGGTGGTGGTGGTAGGGAGGTACAGTTGGGTGGTGGTGGTGGAGAGGTAGAGTTGGGTGGTGGTGGTGGAGAGGTAGATTTGGGTGGTGGTGGTGGAGAGGTACAGTTGGGGTGGAGGTGGTGGAGAGGTACAGTTGGGTGGTGGTGGTGGAGAGGTACAGTTGGGTGGTGGTGGTGGAGAGGTACAGTTGGGGTGGTGGTGGTAAGAGGTACAGTTGGGGTGGTGGTGGAGAGGTACAGTTGGGTGGTGGTGGTAGAGAGTTACAGTTGGGTGGTGGTGGAGAGTTACAGTTGGGTGGTGGTGGAGAGGTACAGTTGGGTGGTGGTGGAGAGGTACAGTTGGGTGGTGGTGGTGGAGAGGTACAGTTGGGGTGGTGGTGGAGAGGTACAGTTGGGTGGTGGTGGAGAGGTACAGTTGGGTGGTGGTGGAGATGTACAGTTGGGGTGGTGGTGGAACATACACATGAGTGGGATCCCACATAACTGAAGATAATGGTACCAGAACAGGAAGACAAGTCACTGCAGGTTACTGTTGGATAGCAAAAGGTGGAACTAAACAACGATGATCCCCCTGAGTTGGATAATAAAGGAGATAGAGGCGTTGGAGGAGCATGATTTGGTCAGTGAGGGGCGATAAACCATCCCAGTACCAGAAAGTGTTTGATACCTTTGGTTAAAGCCGTTTTCTCAGTGGCAGAAACCAGATCGAGAAATTGTGGGAAAGATGGGCACAGATTTTGCAGCTGACATGCCCAAGACGTTTGGAGAGCAGAGAGGTTGTATTTGGGATTGGTGGCTTCCAGAGATAGATGGATGGTGTTTGCGTTTATGTTTAAGGAGTGGGTAAAGAAGAGAGGGATAAAGTTATACAAGAAGTTATGCTCCTTACAGGTTTGTTCTCTGGGTTTGATTTTTGACTCTGGTCTTGTTTTCAGGCCTGTGTCAAGTGGTTTCGGGAACGTTCTTTGAAGGAGGCGGAAGCTGCAAGGTGAGTACCTGCAACTCTGCGCTGTTTTCATGGATCAGACTGTACTGTAATACTGTGCCTGGACACATTGCACCTGCTAGTCACTTACATCATAGCAGCTTCCTCCACCCCACTTCAGACACCTCAGTCACTGAAAGCTCTGCCTGGCATCTTACTGAATCAGAAAGGTCCCAGGCTCGATCTTGTCTGTGCTGAGTTAGCGAATCTCCATTTGGGAAGCAGTTGGGTGTTAAAATGACCTCCATGATGTCCGAGGCGTGGGGGTGGTGTTTGGTGTTAGGGATGGGGCTTGGGTGGGGGAACAAACATCAGCCATAATTTTCTGATCACTGTCCAGACACACCTGCTAGAGGCAAGTGTGTGATGGTTGGGTGAGGGCAAGGGATCAAGATTGGGGTATGGGAGGAACCCCATTATGGTTCATGGGGCCAGAGGTGCATTCTGTCTTTCTTATTGCTTTTGCCAAATTCTATACTGGATAGGCTTCCTTGGGTTTACTAACACAGTCTGCCTCCATCGGTTCAGCCAGGCACTCCACATTCATCACCGTCTGTGCATGTGGAAGCTTGTTCTAAAACTAAAATACCCTTACTTTATGAAAGGGAAATACTGCAGATATTGGAAATCTGAAATAAGAACATTCTGGAAATACTCAGCACAGGGGGAGGTGGTGGCGTAGTGGCATTGTCATTGGACTGGTATACCAGAGACTCCGGGTAATGCCCTGGAGACCCGGGTTCAAATTGCAATATGGCAGATGGTGAAACTTGAATTCAATAAAAACCTGGAATTAAAAGCCCTAATGGTGACTATGAAACCATTGCCGATTGTTGTAAAACCCCATCTGGTTCACTAATGTCCTTTAGGGAAGGAAACCTGCCGTCCTTACCTGGTTTGGCTTACATGTGACTCCAGATCCACAGCAATGTGGTTGACACTGAAATGCCCTCTGAACAAGGGCAGTTAGGGATGGGCAATAAATGCCTGGCCTGACCAACGATGCCCACTTCCCATGACTGAATTAAAAAAGCAAATCTGGCAGCACCCGTGGCAAAAGGAACAAGAGTTAAGGTTTCAGGTTGACCTGCTGAGTAGTTGCAGCATTCTATTTATGGTAGCTTGTGACCAGAATTTTAGACAGTGCCCCAGATAGATTTCTGGGCACCATGTGCTTTGGGCAGACTCAGCACTACCTCCTGGGAATATCCAGACACCCATTTGGATTGACCTGTCAGCCCCTCGCCAAACATTCCCCACCGTGGTTATTTTGATGGCTGAGCTCACAGTGTTTAAACCATTTGCTTTTAATGGTTCACCCTGGAGCCTGTAGTCAAGAAAGGCAGTCAAGAAAGATGCCAAGGCAACAATTGGTACCTGTTGAATTATACTCCAGACTGGGTCAATTCAAAGCGGACTTTATAAAGAGGGTGGCTGTATTCGTTGTTTGAGTAGCCTGATCCTCTCTCCTTTTTTATGTGCTAATATTTCATTTCTCTCAGTATCTGGAAAGGTACAGTCCCACATAAACCATCTTGCTGAGGTGGTAGGGTGAGGTAATGGGACACAGCCCAGATCCTGAAGGAGCAGGTTGGGGTGGGTTGATGGGACCCACTGCCCAGACCTTACTGGGAGGTTTGGGTGAGATAGTGAGACAGATAGCCCAGACTCTGGGTGGGGGAAGGGGCATGAGTAATACGGACACAGTCCATACCCTTTGGAGGGGTGTTGGGGAATAATGGGGCACACTGCCCAGATCCTGCTAGTAGGATTGGGGAAGGTAATGGAGCACACAGCCCAGACTCAATGTTTTGAGGTGCGGGTAATGGGACACGTTGCCTCAGACCCTGGGAAGTAAGGGATCAGAAGCTGCTGGTGTGTAGTTGATATCATGGTGTCTGATTATTGAGCTGTTCTTTCCTGGCAGAGGACCCATGGTACAAGTGCTGCTGTTCAACACAACGGGAGAACGAGATGCTGCTGCTCTCCTTAAACTGCTCATGGTAAGAATGGGCTGCACAATGTATGCTGTGGAGAGTGGGGAGGGGTGGGGGGGTTTTGATCTGGTTATTCAACGTCTTGGTGGGTTACAGTGTTATAAATAGGGAGACACTTATTCACACCCAAGAGTTCTGAGTTCAGCTTTACCACTGCAACCTCATCTACCATTGGTTGGTTACCAAATAAGAAGTTAAGAAATAGGAGCAAGAGGAGCCCCTCGAGCTTGCTCATTCACTGGGTAAGACCATGGCTGATCTGCATCAAGTCCACTTTCCCGCCTATCTCCACATCCCTTGATTTCCTTGGTGCCTAGCAACCTATCGATATCTGTCTTGAATTGATTCAATGACTGTGCATCGACAGCTCTGGGTAGAGAATTCCTTTACCCTCTTGAGTGAAGAAATTTCTCCACAGTCTTAAACGGCTGACTCCTTATCCTGAGACTGTGAACCCCCTAGCTTTAGTCTCTCAGCATCCACCCAGCAAACCCTCGAAGAACTTTTTTTCTGTTTCACCTCTTCAGAGAGGATAGGCTTGTGACACTCAATCTCTCCTTATAGGACAGGTACCCCTGTCATCTCAGGAATCAATCTGAAAGTCACAATGGGTAGAAGCTTGGATCCTGGGTGCTGTGCAGCAAGTAGATTACTAAAACAATGGGCAGGGTTAGAAATAACTTGCAATAGGAGAAGAAACATGATTTTCTTTACCTCTTCCTGTGGGTTACCATCAGAAGTTTATTAGGTCAGGTTTCAAATAGTTTTAAACAGAAGACTTGCATTTACATAGTGCTCTGATGGCCACCGGATGTCTCAAAGCGCTTTACAGCCAGTGAATTACTTTTTGAAGTATAATTACTGTTATAATGTAGGAAGTGCAGCAGCCAATTTGCAAACAGCAAGCTCCCACAAACAGCAATGTGATCATGGTCAGATAATGTTTTTCTTCTGTGTGATGTTGATTGATGGATAAATATAGGCCAGGGCTTCAGGGATAATTCCCCTACACTCATCGGAAATTGTGTTGTGGGATCTTTCACATCCACCCGCGGAGGCAGAAGGGGCTTCGGCTTAATGCCTCATCTGAAAGATGGCAGTGCTCTCTCAGTACTGAACTGGGGTGTCATCCTTGATTTTTGTGCTCAAACCCTGGAGTAGGACTTGAACCTGGAACCTTGTGATTCAGAGGCGAGAGTGCTACCCACTGAGCCATGGCTGACACTCCGTTTTGGGTGCCGTCCTTCCAGAAAAGTGTACATGCAATGGACGGGGAACGGAGGAGAAACTCAAGGATGATCCCGGGGAACAGGGGGAGACGGGGTGGCGTAGCGGTAATATCACTGAACTAGTAATCCAGAGGCCCAGGCGAATTCTCTGGGGACATGGGTTCAAATCCCACCATGGCAGCTGATGGAATTTAAATTCAATAAATAAAATCCTGAATTAAACATGATGGTGAACATGAAACTATCATCGACTGTCGTTTTTAAAACAAAAAACAACCCATCTGGTTGACTAATGTCCCTCAGGAAAGGAAATCTGCCGTCCTTACTTGGCCTCCATGTGACTCCAGACCCACAGCAATGTAGTTGACCCTTAATTGCCTTCTGAAATGACTGAGCAAGTCACTCAGTTCAAGGGCAATTTAAGATGGGTAACAAACGCTGCCACCACCCACACCCCATGAAAGAATGAAAAAAAGAACTGGGTGACACACGGAGCTTTAAATTCGTAACAAGGACTAAGAGGATTAAGGTGCCTGCAAGTGTTCTGCGTGAATGAGTTTGGGTAGTCGCAGTGGGCTGCAGCCTACAGCAGAAAACTGCCTGTGCTTTGGCATTAAGTGACCATGTCACTTAAATGGTTGGTGTGAGAAATGTGAAGAATACCTCACTGATGTGGTAGCGAGTGCTCTTCTGAGGTTGATGGGTTTGATTGAACTTAACCAGGTAGCAGGAACTCATTGTTGATAATGTACCTATACAAGTACATGCAAAAAGGATAGGAAAAGATTATCAAGCGACCCCCCCCCTCCCCTGTCCCCACCCGTCCAGCACTGATGAAACCACATACAACATTTATCCATTCAACAACCACACGATTCATTCCGGGGGTTGTGAATCTTTAGAATTCTCTACCCCAGAGGGTTGTGGGTGCTCAGTCGTTGAGTATATTCAAGACTGATTCAGGACTGAGTGATGGATTTTGGATGCTAAGGGGAAGTCGCAAGATATGGAGACAGTGCAGGCAAGCGGAATTGAGTTAGGAGTTCAGCCAGGATTTTATTGAATGGCGGAGAAGGCTCGGGGGCGGGGGGGGCGGCGGGCGTATGACCTACTCCTTCAACTTGATTGAAACATAAGAGACCCTGAGGGGTCTGGACAGGGCAGATGTGGATGTTTCCTCTTGTGGGAAAATCTAGAACTCGGGTCACTGTTTAAAAATAAGAGGTCACCCATTTAAAACAGAGATGAGGTGAAATTTTTTCACTGAGGGTCGTGAGTCTTTGGAACTCTCTTCCTGAAAAGGTGGTGGAAACAGAGCCTTTGAATATTTTTAAGGCAGAGGTGGATAGATTTTTGGTAAACAAGGGGGTGAGAGGTGGTAGGTGGGATGCAGATTTCAGGTTACTATCAAGTCAGTCATGATCTTATTAAATGGCGGAGCAGGCTCGAGGGGCGGAGTGGCCCACTCCTGCTCCTTGTTCATATGTACTCCTCTGATTAGTTCTTGTTTTCTCAGAGAGGTAAAACTGAACCCAGAGAATTTTAATTCTGTTCTTGTTACCCCTGCCTAATTCAGGCAACACTATTTGTTTGCTATTCACCTGAAACTCTATCCAGGACGACCCCACAATCTCTAGGAAGAGACTTTTGTGTTTCTCGCACAACTGCTGAGAAAAGCCGATTCTCATAGAATTCGGCAGATCCAGCCTGTACAGTGAAATGTGAATCACGTTTAAAATACTTTCTGTCCAGTTTCTGTAATTTTATTTGCCTGTATAACAGGAAAGATGATGAAGATTCATAAGATATGAATAAAAATAGTTCCATGGTCCCAACTATAATTTGCACTCCTAAATTGTCTAGTTAGCCCACTTGTGGACTATAAATCAAGCCCCACAACTTGGCATGTACCAGCTGCAAGTTTCTGTCTCTGCTTCCCCGCCCGCATTTTTATGTGGTACCTTGGAATATCAGTACTGAGAGCTTGTGTTTTCCTCTGAAATCTGCAGTGATTAAAGGAGGCAGCTCGGCACCGGTCCCTAATGGGCAATAAATTCTGACCTTGCCAGCAACGCCCACGTGCCATGAACAAATAAAACAAAAGCAGTTGACTGTCAGTCGCTTTGTGTGCACAAGTGTAACATAAGGTAGTGTTCCTTTCCTTTGTGTTTATTTTCGTTTCCAACTCTTCAGCGAAGCCTTTGACTTCCTCTTCCAGTGCCACGGATGATTGGAAAATGAAATCAGAGTTCCCGCAAGTCATGGAAAACCTGGATAAGTCATGCAATTTGTAAATGACCTTTCCAAGCTTGGAAATTTCCATAAATAGCCATAGTCATTGAAAAGTAATGGAATTTTATAAAGACAGGGATGAGACTTTTCTCACTTTGGGCGGAACTCGCACCTTTTCCAATGTTTTTCTGACATCCACTTCCCCCTCTCTGTAATTGCTTTACTTTGCATGTTCGAAGGCAGCACAGGTTCTCCTCCTGCCTGATTCTGTCCATTGTCACCAATGATTGTCTGCTTTGTAGACTGCCAGAACAACAGTAGTCATTAGCCTGAGTAGCCTGTCAATCGGTAAACAAGGTAAGGCAGAACAGCAACGAGCACTTGGTGGAGGATGTGACATCTAAAATGATGCTGCATGTGTATAGCCAAAGGCCCAATTGCCCCAAACTTTCTTTCCGCATGAGACCTCCTGAAAATTTCTTGGAATTTTATTTTACTAAAGCTGCAGGAACTTTGTGAAATACTTTACTTTCTTTGATATTTCTGTGTAGCCCCACTTGTCGGTTGTAAACAAGAAATTGCTGTTCCAATTTGCGTGCACATGGATCCCTTCACTTGCCTCACGTTCAACCTTTCATACCATTGTGTCCAAGTTCTGTTCCTTTAAGTGATGATGCCCCATCAGACTGAATTGTTTCTGTGAACGTTGAAGTTATAAATGATGTGCAGTGTATAAATTGTTTCTCGCACTTGGATACTTCTTGTATTTTAGATTGTACAGGATAGTACAAGATAAGTGTTAATGTTGAGTTTCTCGTTCCATTAATCCTTTTTTCTATGGTGCCTCCATATTTCCTTTCAAATGTATTTGTCTTTTTTTTAAAGTAGATATGTTTGCAGGGTGGAAAACATTGGACCCTAATCCCCTCTGCCACAGAGTCATATGGTACAAAATATTGCTGCTAGAGCAGAAAGCTCAGCACCTGTTTATGGCCCCTGAATTAGCATGATGTCCCCCTTCCCGAAACCAAGAACTGTGGTTGTACTCGAAAGGGTTGCAATCTGTGACTGTTGATAACTCGAAAGAGTTTCCCCAAATGGTCCGTGTGAAATGATGCCACTTGAGCTCAGGTACATGGAACAAAGAAGGAGGAAGAGGGAGCAATAAAAGGGGGTGAGTTTGCCTAAGGGAATGTTGTGTCACAAAGGATAGAAGAAGCTCGAGAAGAAACGCTAAGTGATGAAAGGAGATACTTCAAATAAGTACTCCCAAGTCAGTCAGTTAAAGTGATGTCACCTTTTAATGTAACTCCACCTCTTCATTCTGGCTGAATCCCTGATTTCAGCTGAAACAAGCAAATGGTGAGTCTGAGAGCTTTCGGTGGTTGCTTTTATAGATAAAGATGATCAGAGTTGGTGCTTAATGTAGGCAGACCGAGGGGGTGGGGGGAGTGGGGAATTATTGGAGTCTTGCCTACAGCTAATAAAAGAACCTTGTGTGGTTTCTTTCAGCCTTGTCAGTTTGATTTTGCAGTTTTCTGCCCCAATCTCTTGGACGTGGTACAGAACCCTAATGCTGGTAAGTGCAGTTCTGGTTAATCGCTTGTTTTGAAATGCGTGTTCTAAAAAGTGAAACTTTTTAGGAGCTCTGTTGACTGATCAGTGGGTAAGAGGTCTAATTAGGGATGTATTGAGCCAAACAGACCAATTGCACAGTGAAGTATTATTCTGTTAAGAGTATTTGGAAACATTTGCCCTTCTGTCTGAGAGTATCAGTGAAAGGTGTTAGACCAACGCACTGATGTATAGAGATAGCTGACCCATCTTTTCAACAGAATGTAAATCACCTTGGTCAAGAAACAAACCGACTGCAGTGGTATCTGATCAATACTGGGGACCCTTTTGTACCATGATGCTTGGTACCATTTCAGCTGTTGAGTGATGATTAAAAAGATGCACTTAAGATGAGAATTCACTTCAGAAAAGGTTGCGCTGTGGGGGAATCCGACAGAAGTGTTCAAAATTGCGAGAGGTTGTGAAATGTTAAATAGGGAAGGATTTTCACTGGCTGGTTAGTTAGTAACAAGGGACTGCTAAGATTCAAGATTAGTAACAGAAATATAACAGCATAGATACAATTAAGAGGAGCTAGCTAAATACATGAGGGAGAAAGGAATAGAGGACTGCAGTGGTTCAAGAAGGTGGCCCACTGACACCTTTTCAAGAGCAGTTAGGGATGGGCAATAAATGTTGACCTTGCCAGCGACACACACACATCTCATGAATGAATAATGGAAAAAAAATATTGATTGGGTTCAATGAAGAAGGATGTTGGGAGGCTCATGTAGAGCATAAGCACAAGCTGTTCGGCTGAATGATCTGTTTCTGTGCTGTAAATGTTATGAAAATAGAAAATCTACAATTTCACTTGGCACAGGATGACTGTTGTGAAAAATTTAAAAACTTTAATTGGCACAGTACGAAGGTAGTGTTGAGGCACTTTATTGGAACTGGGACAATGCAGAGAAGTGTTTCCAAATGTTTTCAGTCTGGATGTTATGTTATTACTGATTCAAGTTTTGTAAAGATTAGCAGATTAAACCACAAGAGTTTTAATTTTAATTTTGTTTATTTTTGAGATGTTAAGAGGCATCCCCCATTGTTTCAGTGACCTTTTTAAATCTTCGTATGAATTTCTAGTAACTGGCACAACTTATCAGTTTGGCTCAGTTGGTGGAGCTCCCAACTCTTTAGCCAGCTAGGTCGACACCAGTTTAGTAGTGAAATGGTGTTAGATTATTGGAGGACACATTAAACTGAAGCTCTGTCCCCTCAAATAACTCAGGTGCACAATAAAGTTTTTATGACCTCATTTGAAGAGCAGGATCTTTGTTCCCAGTATCTAAACCTCCAAAATAAAATTAACTAGTCATTCATCGCAATGCAGCGCTCTGCAACTGGCAATGTCTTGTTTGTGAACTCTAGCATCCTTTATATAGATGAGCACAAAATATTTGCAAGAGAAAAACTGTTGATTTAGGTTTGACACGCAAGATTTTGTTTTCTCAGATCAGAAAAATTACACAGTGTCTCTGGAGAACATGCTGAGCCGTTGCCTTGAGAACCATCGTGCCTGGTGTAAACTCACAGAAGTGAAACATGACCATTTATGGAGCCTTCCATGCAATACCCTCGAGGGCAAAACCACATTAGTTAAGAAGGGTGATTTGGATGAGGAAATGCTACTGTTGCATGAACCGGAGCGTGAGCCGATAACCGCTCGTGCACTTGTCTTCCCTTGCATCAACAATGCCCTGCAGTGGATAACACAAGGACGGGACCCTGACCTCCAGCTTTCATTGGCCAATCCACACAATGTACATCTGGCGGGAGCTGCAACACTGAAGGAAGCTTCTACAATACAGATCCTGATCACGGGAAGCCTTCATCTTGTGGGCGGGTGCCTGAAACTTCTTGACCAGTCATTGTCTCAGTAAAAGCTGCTTTTTTTTTTAGACCTTGCTGTATGTACCTATAAGGATGAGGTGAGGTAGGGGAATGGTTTCTAGGTCTGGGACATTATCTGTTGTACTCAACACTAAGTACCTTGATGTAAAACGGTTAACACAAAAGCAGAGGTAACGATATTGAATGAGTGGAATCTTGCCTTTCATTTCGCGAGAAGGTAGATGCCAGTCATGGGGATAATCCCAGAACGTAGATTTTCAGATAGGTTTTACGTGTGAAGTGTAGATCAGGCTTTTAAGCCTAATAAGAGTGTACTGGTTAAATTTTTGCACATTAATTATTTAAAAGAAAAAGTCTTAATTTTTATGGGTCTTAAAAGCAAACTGGAAAGTAAGCCTGATGCAGTTTAGTGGAGTGGCACATTCCCTTTGTCACTGCTGTGGCTGAGAATAGTTGCACAAGAATACTTAAGATAACTTGACCTCTGATTTTTCTTTCTTCATTTCACTCTTGGGATTGCATCGCCACCGATGGCGCATCAGGAATCGGAAGCCCGTATGCAAGGGTGTTTGAACGCTTCCGTGTGCACCTTGTGACTGTTATGATAGCTGTCCTTTTCAGCTTTTATTTTGAAGGTAGCCAAAAGAAAACAGTATTAAAAAGAACAGTGATTTTTAAAAAATCTTTAAAATAATCAAAACACTGAAAGTCACCCAGTACAATTTGTGAAGAAACATTACTGAACACTACCAACTATGTTAAGAAGCCCAGGATGAGGGAATAATAGTTATAATTGACAACCTGATGGGATCTTCCATATAAAGTGGAGTTTGGCTTGCTGCTGCATAAATTCAATGCAAAAAGCTGAGTAGGTAGATGTTCCACAATTTGGTTGTCATTTCTAGGCAGAGGCTCCATCAAGGGTCTTCCCAGGAATTTCACCAACAAGGATCTGTGGTACTAGGATAGGAGAATGGTCAACTTGCACAGACATTGCTTGAATGCAGGCCAAATGTATTTGTACAGTCTTCCCCATGACCACAAAGACTCACTAACATGGAAATAAATCTGCCTTTGCAGATCTCATCGGACTAACTTGTAGAAACGATAGTATAATTTTTGTTTAAATTCCTTCTGGTTCCAACCCATCCATTCATAATCTAAGAGGAGTAACTGAAGAGATTCCCAACTTGAGATTGGTCCTGTGCCCATTACCATATGAAAAGTGCAGGTAAAGACCAACTTGTCAATCAACCTGTACCACATGGTTATAATAATGCCTTGTGGATCGAGGTGAAGTCACATCCTACTCAGATGAATTCATATCTCTTGGGTTTAGGGGAAGAAAAATAAAAAACCAAGACAATCAGGTGGAAATAAATGAATATATTTCTCACCATTGTGTCGTCAGCAATTCACCAAGGCGCTCCTTCGACAGCATCTTCCAAACACGTGACCCCTATCACCTGGAAGGACAAGGGCAGCAGACACATGGGAACACCACCAGCTGCATGTTCCCCTCCAAGCCACATACCATCCTGACTTGGAACTATATCACTGTTCCTTCACTGTCACTGGGTCAAAATCCTGCAACTCCCTTCCTAACACCTTATGGACTGCAGCAGTTCAAGAAGGCAGCTCACCACCACCTTCTCAAGAGCAATTGGGGATGAGCAGTAAATGCTGGCCTAGCCAGCAACACCCACATCCCATGAACAAACTTTTTAAAAAATTCCCAGCATGTTGCAGAGGAGAAGGAGCGTGGCCATGTGAACCTAACATGTTATGTCAGTGTGGCGGGACACCAATGTGTATCAGTGATTCTAGTGCATGGTGTATTTGAGACGAGCTCAGCAACAGAGTGGAGGAGTGATTGGAAGGCAAGTCACCAAGGGTTGCTCTTGTGCAACATCTAGTGGTTTGCTACAAAGTAGGATTGCTGGAACCTGAAGTGATTACATTGTGGTAATGTTGCAGAGCTACATGATCTATTTTTTAAAAAAATAAATTAAATTTTTAAAAATTGAAGAGCCAAAGTTGGCATATACCTTTTGTGAAATTGCATGTTCTCAGCCCCAAACTTCTTGAGACAGAGCATGCTGTGCAAGACTATACCAACTGTGGCAAGCTCTATCCTTTGGTATAATCTAGTTATAACAGACTTCATTTTCCTTGTAATCTGTGCATGTTATAGGGAAAATTATGCCAACGCAGTTTGTGGTTGGTTAATCAGATTTTACACACAGTGAGAACATGGGGATTGTGGGTTTTTTTTTTAGTTTGACACCACCCGTTCTTACAGCGAATCCATCACATCACTCAATTAGATCTAGAACTGCATTGCTCATCAATGATGGTTTTGGTTTTTGTCTGTTTATTTCATATTTTAACAAGATTCACTGATTCAGAATGTATTCCAGTTTTGACATTGGTGGAACTTGATTAGTGTTTCCCTCCGATTAGAGTAACCATGTGCAAGCTCCCATCTCTGATTCCTTACAGTCACTATGGAGATTCACCATGTGAAAGCCCAAGCCCTTCCCTCTGCCCATCTGGCAGAGGAACTGCTATTCATATCTTAGCAGCCAGCTGTCAAGCGGCCTTTAGTTGGGCCTCCAAGAGGGCATTCCAGTGATTTGAGAATAATACCATTAATGGAATGATCTTTAAGTTAAGAAAATATCCATGCAGTTGAAAGTTTATGATCTGATCTCCAGAATAAGTAGCTATTTTGGATATTGTAACCATATTAGTAGACTGTATAAAACCTATGGTTGTCACTGGCTGCTAATGAGAGATGTTACTTCCTTCTAAAGACAAGCAGCTTTGGTAAGTAATTCTAAATAGTGATTATTCAAAAGGAACAGGAAAGTATTTAAGAAAAGCTGTCAAACTCCTAATTTATATAGTGGAAAAACATCACCCTACTGTATACTTACAGCAGTTCTAGATCTAATTGAGTGATGTGATGGATTCGCTGTAAGAACGGGTGGTGTCAAACTAAAAAAAAAACCCACAATCCCCATGTTCTCACTGTGTGTAAAATCTGATTAACCAACCACAAACTGCGTTGGCATAATTTTCCCTATAACATGCACAGATTACAAGGAAAATGAAGTCTGTTATAACTAGATTATACATAAACCTTTTTTTTTGGAAGATAAACCATTAATTCTTTTTCTCACATGTAACATGAACTATTTACAACCTGGAAATATACTTGGAATTCCAGCAGCATTTTTGCATGTATTAAATGAACAATCGATTTAGTCATTTGTATGAAGCTGATTCACAAGTATTTATGTGGATCTGTTGCTCTGTTACCTTGATTTTATGCCGTGATCATCACAAAACAGTGTAATTGTTAATTGCCATGACAAATCATTAACCAACGGAAAACCTGTTAATGGGGACTAAAAAAGCAATCTCATTTCCAGAACAGCAGCACTATCCCAAATTTCCACACCTGGCTGTTTCTCTGCTTTGTTGTTTTTATACTTCAAAATTTGCTGATATAGAAACGACCTTTGAGTAGATATTTTCACTGACCTCAAAAATCCTGTTCCAGTGAAATGAGTGATGCCACCAAAAAGCTCATACAAAATTTCTACTCTGGGTGGGTCAAAGGAGCAGTTTGAATGATTAACATGCAAGAATTAGGGGCTGGTGGTGGGAAAGGAGGAATAATTTTAAATGCTTGTAAGCATTTCCTTTTTTAAAAATATGAAACGTCAATTAAGACTGATAGTTTTCCTTCAAGGATCTCAGGCAGGAGTGTCTGTTTCCTTCCAATTTCTTGTGCATTTCTTTCATTTTGAATTTCGAGCAGTGACATCAAGAATTTATTCAGAAAATTAATTTCTGCTCTGAGTTTTTAAAAAGACATGTATTTTTGCATTTTTACTTTGTAAGTAATAACTCGAGTTTCTACTGACAGTTGATCCGAACGAATCAACAAGTTTAATGCATTATCAGATTGATAACTTGAAATGGTGCTTGTAATGTAATTGGTTTGAATGATTTCAAAATAAATGACTGAAAAAGTAATTCTAATTAATTCAATGCAAAGTTTTTATGATTTTGCTGGAAGTTCTTGTTTTACTGCACTATTTATGAAATGTGCATTAAAGGACCAATTTTCTTTTCCCCAGGTGGCTTTAATGCAAATCAGTACATACCTTTTGAGTTGAGCGGATCTTCGTTTAATACCACAAGAATACCCTAAAACTAATGAACTGCTGTGGTCCTGGGTTTCCTTGCTATCTTCAGCACTCACTGTTTAACACCATTTTTGTATTTGAAAAATTGCAAACACGCCCATTTTGTGCATTGTCTCACTGATGCTGTTTCCTCAATCTTTTTGGCAACCATACAAGTGCCTCCCCTTAGCTCATGATGTCTCATTTGCATAGCTGTGCCACTCACCTAACAGTGCTGTAATTAATAATTTGCTTCTTTTATGTCACTACTACACCCTGGAAAGGGTGCACCTATATAAAACAGACACAACTGCTCCCTTAGTCACCTGATTCAGGGTAGACTTGTAGAGTTTGAGAGCTTTGCATGCTGATTTCTAACTTTGCAAGATATTTTTCAGTTTTAGTCTGAGACTTGCACTTAACCCTCATGCACCCCCCCCACCCGAACATACTCAGAAACAACTCTAGACAAGGTATGGCATTCTTCTGGTATATCGCTCTCTGCCATTCTTATGGAGATGTAGCAGCAGTGCATGAAGGTAGAATAAGGCAGTATAGCAGAAGATGGTAGCAGTGACTGCCACGGCCACCTCCCTCCAAGTAGTAAGGGTTACATTCCTGGATGGCTTTTTGCCTGGCATTTACAGGAATCTCTCTTGCCTCTTCCAGGATGACTTGCCAGTCTTTGTGAAAACTTCATTGTCTTCAGTCCCCACCACAAACTCTATCCCTCTCCCTGGCAACTGCTTTGAGACTGAACTAGATTGTTTGCAACCTTGGCATTTGACCCACTTAGAGGTTCCAACCACATATCTGTGCCATCACTACTGCCACCTCCCTAATAACACCTGAGTCTTCCTTTGCCTCAGCACATCAGCTATTGAAATGCTCCTCAATGCCTTTGTTGTCTTTGACTTGACTATTCAAACACATTCCTGGCCTGCCACCCATCTTCAACCCTGCATAAACTTAAGCACATTCAAAACTCTGTTGTCCGTTTCCTAACTTGCACTAAGTCCAGTTCCAACTCATCATCCCCATGTTTGATGATCTGCACTGGTTGAGCAACACTTTAGATTTTTAAAGTTCTCATCCATGTTTTCAAATCCCTCCATGGCCTTGCCCATCCATATCTCTATAACCCCTAACCCCTACAATACTCCACAGGATATCTGCATTCTAACATTTCCTAATTGTTCCAGTGTCAGCTCTGGCCTCTCATGGACTCCCAATATTAATTGCTCCACCATTCATGACTGTGCCTTCAATAGCCTAAGCTCTTGAATTCCTTACCTAAATATCACTTTCACCCTTTAAGATGTGCCATAAAATCTATATCTTTGACCAAGTTTGGTCATCTCCCCTTATATGACTGTGTGTCATTTTTGAAATGCCTTGGAATGTTTTACTATATAAATACAAGTTGTTCCTCCCCATTATTGTCCATTTTTTGATGCTATAGGAATGGTGGGGGGAGCTGTAGTGGAGGGAAAGTGCTGGGGAATTGTTTGGCAGGCTCCGTATGAGTTTCCCAAACCCTAGATTCACCTGTAAAAGTGATGACATACTGTGCCATGCTAATGATAAAAATATATCATCTTGCATAATATTCACTACTGATACCTCAGCAATGCTGGACTTTGGGAGCAAACCCCGTGTTCGGGAAATTGATTTCAAAGCAATTGCTTGCCTTGGCCAAAGCAATTAAGAAAATTAATTCAGCTTCAACTGGATGTGCTATACTGTGCCTTAGTAATTGTTTACTTCCACATCAAGATGCCCTTCCCCTACCCAACCTAAGATTGGTGGTCCATTTTGGCCATAAAGAGGGATTTGGGTGTCCTAATCCATGAATCACAAAAGGCTAGTATGCAGGTACAGCAAGTAACTAGGAAAGCTAATCATTTATTGAGAGAGGAATTGATTACAAAAGTAGGGAGATTATGCTTCAGTTGTACAGGGAACTGGTAAGACCACATCTGGAGTATTTTGTACAGTACTGATCTTAAGGAAAAATGTAAATGCGTTAGAAGCAGTTCAGAGAAGGTTTACTAGATTAATACCAGGAATGGGCAGATTGTCTTATGAGGAAAGGTTGGACAAGTTAGGCTTGTATCCACTGGAATTCAGAAGAGTAAGAGCCAACTTGATTGAAACCTTTACAATCCTGAGGGGTCATGATAGGGTGGATACGGAGAGGATGTTTCCTCTTGTGGGAGAATCTAGAACTAGGAGTCACTTCAAAAATAAGGGGTTGCTCATTTAAGACAGAGATGAGAATTTTTTTCTGAGGATCGTGAGCCTTTGAATATTGTTAAGGCAGAGCTGGATAGATTCCTGGTTAACAAGGGGACGAAAGGTTATTACGGGTAGGCAGGAATGTGGGGTTGAGGTTACAATCTGGGCAGCCATGATCTTATTGAATGGGGGAGCAGGCTCAAGGGGCTGAGTGACCTACTCCTGCTCCTCGTTCGTACGCTGGTCCATGGAAGATGTCACTGTCACAGGAGAAAAGGAAATTCACCTCAAGTGCTAGAAAATTACACTTCAAACTACTAAATGACATTGTGAATTGGAATACAGGCCAGAGATGGGTGGTTTATGAAAACTAAATCACGCATTGGTTGACAGGATTCACTCTTGTGTTTAAACGTTCTAAACATAGGTCCCAAGATGTATTGATAGAACACGTACTGGAAATCCTTAACTTGCATATTTTACTATACAATGTCTCCTGCTGCCATGCCATCCTGTGAATAAAACTATGCCTTGTCCTTATGTACTTTTAACATATATGGTTGGCCACCTGATATAAGATGCTGAATTCACAACCAATGATAAAAAGTATAAAATGGAAGATTTAAGAAGTTGCGTGGCATTTGTGAATGACTTTCAAAATAAATTATTATTTTGAAAGTCATTCACAGATCAACTGTAGTCATTAAAATGTTGAGCCTTAGGGTTTCAACCTTTGTTGAACAAGCTGGTTAAGAAATTGAGTCAGGTTTTACATGAGCAGTAATACAGTTAACAGATTTGTTATCTGCTCTTCTCTGCATGTTGGTAGGCTCATAAAAATGAGTATCAATCCCATTATGAGTTTTTAAAGTAATTTTTTTAGTTGAGATTTCTACAGTAGATTAACAGTTGGTCATTTTATTGTTTAAGATGCTCTCAGTTTTCTTTCTCTATTTCTTCCCCTCCCCTTATTGGCATATTAGCTAAGCCCTGGGAACAGGTGTTGTGCCCTACTACTTAGCCAGTTTTACTGTAAGACTGAATGCCATGGTTCTTAATAGGTGTCTGGAGACAACTTACACTTACTATTTTTCCTTTCCCTTTCTTCCAACAGGCAGAGTCCCTGAACTCATTTAGTCATCACCAATGCTCTCAACTCTGCATGTAGTGTTAATTGGTATTATTCAATTTTGTATGATTATTGGTTAAATTTTTTTTTTAAAATTCTAGAGCACATGTTAAAGAATAATTTTTAGATTCTATTAAATAAGAGTTAATGTCTTATTGAGGAGTTCTTAAACATATTGTCGTCATAAACTTATACAATATTATTGAACATGTCCATTAATGGTGCTAGGCATGATGGTTCTGTCAACATTATGTCAGAGGACTTACTTTGGAAATGGCAAAAAGTATAACCATTAATTTTCTACTACCACAATTCACATTACAAGCAATAAACTTGCTCAAGTCTGAGTCCTAGGCTGATTTTCTGGTGCACTTTAATGAGACTATTTAATCCTCAGCAAACCTTTCTACTCAGTTCTATTTTTCAATGTTGTAATAATGGTTTACATGATTTAATAGGATTTTGTTAAGTTTACATGATTCTGAGTTGTTCATGTTCCCAGAACAGTTAACAATAAACTTTATAATACTGACAGAATAATAATATACATATCTCTTATACAAGACTGATACAGGTCAATAATTGTCTCTGTCTTCTTCGAAGACATTAAATCATTTGTAACTTCAGAAAATACATACAGAAATAGAATTAGAGCTTCTATAAAACAGAACAGTTTATATAAACAGAATACTTAGAACTTTTCAGCCAGTAGTGCTATAGCTTGAATGAATAATCTGGCAACTGGAGACTCTGTAGGGTCAACACATGTTTCGGTTAAAAAGTACATGCTTCACTCGATCCTCAAATTTTTAATCCATTCTGTTGATATCAAGTTACTATGCAAATTAAAAGTATCTTAATAGAAACGCTTCAGTATTGCTGAAACAAGAGTCACGTCTAAGCTTTTTGTCTTGCACTCATCAGGACACTCAAGAAACCAAAATAAGGGGAAGGCAACAATTTATACTGTATGTGAAAAGAGTGCTGATTGGTTGGCAAGTGGCGTTGCCATGGAGAATACACCACTGATGGTGACTGACAGTTAACTGCCAAGCATTGTTTGAATGTATATACATTGTGCCTGTTTCAGCTAAACAAAATAGGTGACAGCCATTCGCTGACTCATTCCTCAGGGCAATGCTTTGACCAATCAGGCTGCCTGGTTTAAATTTCAAACAATGCTTGGCAGTTAACTGTCAGTCACCATCAGTGGTGCATTCTCCATGGCAACGCCATTTGCCAGCCAATCAGCACTCTCTACACATACAGTATAAATTGTTGTTTTCCTCCTTATATTGGTATTTCGAGTGTCCTGATGAATGCAAGACAAAAAGCTTAAATATGTCTTTTTTTAAGCAATACTCAAGTTCTGTACTACCAAAAATGCTTCAGATGATGGGATAACAGTTACTATTCCTTACACACATCTGGATCAAAAAGGCAAAAAATATATTTTGGTTTTAAAAAAATCAATAAAATTGACTTAAAGACTCTTATTAGAAAAAAGGCACACAAATCTCAACTTTTGCAAAGATACAAACAAAATGCTATCCCCTTTCAAAACTGTCAAAATGAAATTATAAAATGGAATTGATTTAATAAGGCTTCTCCTTTAAGTACACAAATGTTAGTAAGGAGTTTTTGCATAACCATAAAGGATCATCTGAAGTTGCTTTGTGGTCTCATTTTGCCCTTTTACTTGTGGAAATATAATTTACACTTCAAAAAGTGCAAATAATAGTTACCAGCAACATAAACTTAATTAAAATGACCAGGTGTATTTTGAATGATAAAAGGTGATATAAGGAAGAGATATTCTAAAAGCAAAGAAATAAACAACATACACAAAAAATTTTGGGAAACGCAAGAGCCTCCTTTCTACCAGGATGTCCTTTGGATACACACAACTGCTGTTTGTTCCATAGCAATGTGGAGCACCTAATGCTTTAAAATTATGAAGTGATTTGATAGGGTAGATGTATTCACTTGTGGGGTCATAAAAAATGAGTTTGTCACTGCAAATCCAAAGGGAATTCAGGAGAACCTTCTTCACTTAAAGAGTAGTAAGAATGTGGATCTCTCTACCATAATTAGTTGAGACAAACAACATTGATTCCTTTTAGGTTACAGTGGTGACATCCAATAGCACTAGTTATCAACTGAAAAGAATGTGACCAATGTCTTGAAGGGCAGCAGATGTGACTGAAATTTTGAGGTGTAATTCTGAACACCACCACATCCATCTGGATGAGTATAAAATAGAATTTATAAAATGAAGCTGGCCTTTTGGATATGACATCCTGATTTGTTTGCTTACAAAAACATTTTTTTCCTTAAGTTTTTGTTATTCTGACCTCTTTTATGTCACCCTGATATATATATTCTCTAGCCAGTCTTTTTGTGTCTTCACTAACATCATTCAATGTAATTTGTAAATGGAATTAAATACTATTCATGTCCAACCATCATAATAGTACATTTATATAATTTCTGTATCCAACTTAGTTTTTCTTCCCCTTAAAATCTACAGGTTTTAACTCCCAAGCTTGATGAGATCTAATTGCCTCTTGAATTAATCTATCCTTTTAAACTTTGGAAGTATGTGTTTTATTTTCCTAATTTAAAAAAACTGAAAACTTATTGTGACTTTACTGGTTGTTTGCTAATGTGGTATGATGTGTTAACCAGTTGGATGCACTGAGCTCAATGTCAGTTTACACTGATAACTATAAGGTGCTTCGTGACATCAGATTAAAAGGCCTTAATTTTAAAGTTTTAATGCAGCTCCTTGATTCTGTCGAAGTTAAACCGCATGTCATAATTTAATATGATCCAATATATGCTGCTTGCACAGTCTTCTAAACATGATCTTATATATATATTTAAGAATGATCTCAAAAGGCAAAATATTTTTCTTTGAAAAATTAATTATTTTAAAACTATTTAATTTGCTCGTCTTAATGCACAGCTCCCCTACCGAGACAATGAGCTGGAGAAATACTTTTCACCCTCCAAATAATGCGCTGCCATTCAACTTATTTAATGTCTTGATTGGTGTAGGAGAGGCCTGAATAAACAAGGTCAGCTCATCTGAATATAAGTGCGCTGCTCCAGCACATTGCTTATGAAGCATTGGGAGCAAAACATGCGTGAGCTGGATGGGATCAGATTGGAATTTTGGGTGCTATCAATCAGTCAGGAAAGGGCTGCCAGTAGAGGAGAGAACAGCAGGGGGAAGGTGAAAAACCATTATTTTTAAACAGAGTGTCTCCCTCTGCATCAGTTTCAAATGGTATTGGTATTGTAATATTGATGCTAGAGTACCTGTTTCAGGCACTTCTGAGAATACTGCAACAGTCCTTTCTGCAGATTACATTGTGTTGTTAAACTCACTTGGGGATATTGCACACTCTATGATGGTATATGATGGTAGGTGCTGTCAAGTGAGGTAAAAATGTCTGCATAGCCCAAGAGGGGATCTTGTAGGAATTAACTGGATGAAGCAGGAGGCATATCTGTTCCAGGTTTTCATCTGTACTCATATGGAGGCTCTAGTGGATACCACTTCAGTCTAGTCAGAGTCCCTCTACAACAACATGCATTTGTGCAGCACCTTCAATGTAGTAAAATGTATCAAGGCACTTCAAAGGAGCGTAATCAGACAAAAATTGACACTGAGCCAAAGGAGGAGACAATAGGACAGATGACAAAAAACTTAGTCAAAGATGTAGGCTTTAAGGACTGTCTTAAAGGGATTGGGAGAGATTTTTAAGGAGAGAATTCTGGACATAATGATCTGAACAGCAAAAGATAGAGCCTATAATGGTGGGGAAAGATAAGTGGGCAATCAAGAAAAATTCAAAGGTGGAGGGATGCAAAGTTTTGAGAGGGTTGTAGAGCCAGAAGAGGTTGCAGAGACAAGGAGGAATGAGACCATGAAGAAATTTGAACACAAGGCTGAGAATTTTAAAATCAAGGTATTGCTGAACTGGGAACCAATATAATTCAGCGAACACACAGGTGATTGGTGAATGAGTCCTACAGTAATTCTTTAATATCCCTTTCTTCCTCTTTTAAAAGATAATTTTAGTGTAATTGTATTTTCTACACTCTGGCCAAGTAAATTACCAAACACATGCATTCATATAGCACCTTCTTGTGGCTGGTATAAAGTGGTTTTTTCCCCAAATGGTAATGATTTGGAAATTAGGTTGAAATAGGGCTCAACTGAATAGACAATTGTCATTAGACATTAATGTTCTCTTTCATTGGCTGGCAGTGAATTCACACAAATAGCTGCTGGATTTGCATTTAAATCCTGGCAAACGCAACACTTTGAACTGTGATCATTTTAACAATAATCTCTAAGGCCACGTAGATATAGTGCTCAGTCAGGTCTTTGTTTTATGGCTCATGTGAGCTCATAAGATCATGATTCTGATGACATTTAATGGCATTCCTGGTAGTTTTAGTTTAATTATGCAGTCAAAAACTGTATCCATGATTTTGCTTTTACATAAAAAAACACTGAATTAAAAAACCTGTAAAGCTGGTTTACCTTTTTTAAATTCCCTGCAACATACCTAATTTAGAGAACATTACTTCACAAGCTAACTCTTTCCTTTTATTTACTTAGCCCATCATGATCTTCAATATTCCCTTTTTAAAAAAAGAATGTTGCTACCAGTGATATTGCAATTTAATACATGCAGGGTGCAGAATTTCCCATTAGTTAAATGCAGATTATACCTTAATAAAATTGTGATAACTATAGGAGTGTTTTACTCCTATAGCAGGGAATTGTACTCAAATGCGGCATGGAACAAAGATGTAGGCCACAAAAATGCAGCTCAATTCTCTGACCTGCACTCCTGTTGATTGCAACTGCCTGATGTGGCATAAGATTGTGGAATCACCCCTTATGTCATAATTATTCAATTTTTTGCTTTGGCTAAAAATCATGCTTAGCTGAAATTTAAAGGTATAAGACTGGTTATGGTTGCATTTATATAGGGGAAAATAAACTATATGACACCATCGATGACAAAGTACACCCGTATAGTGTAAATCACCATGAATAATCTCTCCTGTGAGAAAAAGAGCAAAAAACGTATTAAATCCTCGCAAATATTTAAACAGTACTTAAATATTAAAAATACACAAATACCTGAATATTCATGGCTTATTAAGGCCTTATGTTCAAACGATAGTAATAAATCACTCAGACTTTGACCCTTGTGGTTTAAGACATCACTTGAACATTCTGAATGGATTACTGTACTAAATTGTAGTCAGTCATTATTCCCTAGATGCCTGGTAATTATTAGTTGGCAGTGCTGTTGTTGGAGTTGCTGATGGTATACTGTAATGCTACCAATAGTATTTTTTTAAAATTGGGTAACAACTACTAGGTTTTCTTTGCAGCTTATTAAATTGGTCATTTTCAAAGATGTTTTACCGTTGAATTCGTCAGAGGTTACTCAGGAGCATTTTGCAAAAATATAACAAAGTATTTTAAGTCAGTGTTGTTGAAAGCATTATAGATGATGGCTATGCAACGCTGCTGGTAGAACATGGGGTACTTTGGGTGCTACTAATGCTGTGGTTTGTGCTGCTGTTCTCAGATGCAGGTGGATTAGTGGGAACAGGCTGTTTCTTTTCAGAAGGACCTACAAGACAGAAATAGGCAACAAACTAATAAACAAAGTTTTACCAGCACAAGTATGTCATAAACACGTACACACATTTACAGTATTTCCTTATTCATCTCCAAAAAGAGTTGTCACCAGTGTTAATTTAGCCAAACATACACACAAATACATACATACATATATGGGACATACAAGTGCTCACTAGTAAACTTAGTACATACCAGGATTGATTTTGCAGCTCATTTTAGGCTTAAATATTTAACTGGTAATGTAAGCCTTGGTCAAATTCATATCCATAATTTGGTGGGGTCAATTCAAATGACTTTTTTTTAGCTACCTGAGCAACACTGGCCTTGTGCAAGAAGTAAGCCTAATTGGAAGAGGGAAGGGTACCATAAAATCATGCTTAACTCGAATTTAATGGGATGCGGCTGGTTATAGCTGAGGCCACAGAGAAGCTAACTTTTTTTTACAGTTTTTAGAAAGGTTGAAAATGCCTTTAACAGGATTTACTATGATGAAAGGAAGGAAATCAAATGGAAGGTAACTCAATGTGGAGGCACAAACTGGTGTGTGTGTGCAAATGAGGGACAATAAAGCACTTGACCTCCTTTTCCATGGCTGGTGAAGTGGAGTGCTGTTGACTGAGGAGACTTATTCTGTTTGACACAGCAGAACAACCTCCTCCAAGGACAACTGTGCACCATAATTAGTAGGTTGTGGTCACCAGGTTCAATACTGTGTACACTAACTGCAGGATCTGTAAATAAATGCAGAAGAGGATGGTGCACTTTAAGGAAGCCGGCAAGGCAGTTGAACAGTACAAGATTATATACCACAGTGTTACCTGTTCCACACTTACTGATCATCTATGTCGTTGTCACACAATCCTACAGGCCTTTCATTATATCTCGAGCAGACTTCAGCAGTGCACATATTTAAAGGTGCAACTTGTAATCAAGAGTCTTGTCACATATCTTCCAAGGATATCACATCTCAAATCTAATCCACGCTTACTTTCCTCAGCAATCTAGGATGCATTCTCTGAGGACCACTTAACTTTTGTACTTCGAGCGCTGCCAACCTTTTAAGTACCACCTTTTTATTTATTTTTATCCTATCCAATTTCTTTACTCCCTCCTCCTTTACTGTGACATTGGCAACATTGCTTCTGTCTTCACAAAAGAATACAAAATACTTGTTTGTACCTCAGCCACACTCTCAGCCCCCACAAGGTTTCCTTTTTGGTTCCTAATCAACTCCACCCTTATTTTGACTATGATTTTACGCTTGAGATTTTATAAAAGAACTTAATGTTCCCTTTTAGGTTACTTGTCAATCTTTTCTCATATACTCTCTTTCCCCCCCCTAATTTCCTTTCTTGGTTCTCCTCTACAGTTTTTGTAATCTGCTTGATTCTCTTTGTATTATGAACCTGAGATTTATCATAAGCATTCTTTGAGATGACCTACCTTTCTGAATCATAGTAATGTGTTTAGACTGCACCTAACTATCTCTTTTTAAATGCCTCCCCATTGCTTGTTTACTATTTTATCTGCCATTAGACCTGGGCTGGGAAGCCAACATTGGGAAAACATCCAGATTCCTGACTCTCTGCCATGTCAAAAGTAGATCCCTGATGTGATTTTTCAGTGGCAGGCTAATTAATGGCCAGAGCACATGCTCACCTTCCAATTAAGGATAGTGGGCAGCTCCCAAGGTTGGAGAGCCAATGGGAAGCCCTTCAGCAATAATACATCTGAGGTGGGAGCTGCCAACATGGGTAGGAGAGAGAAAGAGCATGAGCTGGTGTGTCTCGATGTTAAGGTGAGCACTTATGGCCACTTTTTGAACATGGAGGGGGACTCCCTCCACAGAGCAGCCTCTGACTACAGCTCTGTTCATCACATTATGGCCGATATGGGGAGGAGCAGGGGGTTTAAAAAATCTACCGGAGCATTGGTCCCCTGATCGACCATCAAAAGCCACCTCCTTTCATTGGCCATGTTTTGGCCATCGCAGGAGGCCTGACTGCTGGCTGGAAAATTCCAATTGGCGCTGGAAAGGGGCCTATTTATCTTTATTGACTATCCGCTGCTTGTGGGCAAGTAGCTGTTCTGCCTCTGACCCGGCCTATTTCAAAGTGGCTAAGGGCGGAACTGTGCTGACAAACCAGCCGGCAGCAGGACGTTCCAGGCCCACCTGCCTCCAGGGAACCAACAAGAGGGAAAAACATACTCGACCTCATCCTCACAGTCTGCCTGCCTGCCTCAGATGCATCTGTCCATGACAGTATCGAAAGGAGTGACCACCGCACAGTCTTTGTGGAAACAAAGTTTTGTCTTCACATTGAGGATACCCTCCATTGTGTTGTGTCGCATTACCACCATGCTAAATGGGATAGATTACAAACAGATCTAGCAACTCGACTGGGCAACCATGAGGCACTGTGGGCCATCATCAGCAGCAGAATTGTACTCAACCACAATCCGCAAACTCATGGCCTGGCATATCCCCACTCTACCATTACCACCAAGCCAGGGGATTAACCCTGGTTCAAAGAAGAGTGCAGGAGGGCATGGCAGGAACAGCACCAGGCAAACCTACAATTGAGGTGTCAACCTCATGAAGCTACAACACAGGACTACTTGCATGCCAAAAAAGCATAAGCAGCAAGTGATAGACAGAGCTAAGCGATTCCACAATCAATGGATCGGATCTAAGCTCTGCAGTTCTGCCGCAGTTCTGCAGTTGTGAATGGTGGTGGACAATTAAACAACTCACTGGAGGAGGAGGAGGATCCACAAATATCCCCATCCTCAATGATGGGGGAACCAGCACATCAGTGCAAAAGATAAGGCTGAAGAATTTGCAAAAATCTTTAGCCAGAAGTGATGAGTGAGTGATCCATCTCAGCTTCCTCCATAGGTCCCCAACATCACAGATGCCAGTCTTTAGCCAATTTGATTCACTCCACATGATAAGAAACAACTGAAGGCACTGGATACTCTAAAGTCTAAGGGCCTTGACAATATTATGACAATAGTACTGAATAGTTGTGCTCCAGAACTTGCTGCACCCCTAGCCAAGCTGTTACAGTACAGCTACAACTCTGGCATCTAGCTGGCAATGTGGAAAATTACAGAAAAAACAGGTCAAATCCAAACCAGCCAATTACCACCCCATCAATCTACTGTTGATCATCAGCAAAGTGATGGAAGGGATCATCAACAGTGCTATCAAGCGGCACTTGCTTAGCAATAACCTGCTCACTGACACATAATTTGGGTTCCGCCAGGGCCACTCAGCTCCTGACCTCATTGCAGCTTTGGTTCATACATGGATGAAAGAACTGAGGAGAGCTGAGAGTGACTGCCCTTGACATCAGGCAGCATTTGAGGCGGGGGGGCGGGGGGACGAGGAGAGAGAACTCTTCGCTGGTTGGAGTCATACCTAGCTCAAAGGAAGATGATTGTGGTTGTTGGAATCAATCATCTCAGTTGCAGGACATCACTGCAGGAGTTCCTCAGGGTAGTGTCCTAGGCCCAACCATCTTCATCAATGACCTTCCTTCCAACATAAGGTCAGAAGTGGGAATGTTCACTGATAATTGCACAATGTTCAGCATCATTCGCAATTCCTCAGATACTGAAGCAGTTCATGTCCAAATGCAGCAAGAGCTGGACAATATCCAGGCTTGGGCTAACAAGTGGCAAGTAACATTCGTACCACACGAGTGCCAGGAAATGACCATCTCCAACCATCATCCTTTGACATTCAATAGTAGCACCATTGCTGAATCCCCCACTATCAACATCATGGGGGTTACCATTGACCAGAAACTGAACTGGACTAGGTATATAAACACTGTGGCTATAAGAGCAGGTTGGAGGCTAGGAATCCTGCAGTGGGTAACTCATCTCCTAACTCTCCAAAGCCTGTCCACCATCTACAAAGCACAAGTTAGGAGTTTGATGGTATACCCTCCACTTGTTTGGATGAGTGCAGCTCCAACAACACGCAAGAAGCTTGACACCATCCAAGACAAAGCAGCCCACTTGACTGCCAGCCCATCCACAAACTTCATTCTCTCCACCACTGACACAGAGTGGCAGCAGTGTGTACCATCTACAAGATGCACTGCATGCACTCACCAAGGTTCCTTAGACAGTACCTTCCAAACCCAAGAATGCTACCATCTAGAAGAACAAGGGCAGCAGACACCTAGAAGTTCTCCTCCAAGCCACTCACCATCCTGACTTGGAAATATATCATCGTTCCTTCTATGTCACTGGGTCAAAATCCTGCAACTCCCTCCCTAACAGCACTGTGGGTTTACCATCACCACACAGACTGCAGCAGTTCAAGACGGCAGCTCATCACCACCTTCTCAAGGGCAATTAGGGATGGGCAATAAATGCTGGCCTATCCAGAGAAGCCCAGATCCCATGAATGAATTAAGAAAATGTTCTGGCCCCATCATGCTTCAAAAATCTGGCCATGGTTCTAAAAATCAAATAGTGAGTGTGGTAAACTGATACTGAAGACTACTGGTGACAGATATGAAGTTGGTACTCACCAGTGTGTGAATAGATATACCACAGAGCTGCAATCAGCAATGCTCCAATGACAAATGCACCAAATGCAATTCCTAATGCAGCTGGCATTTCCAATCCCTGGATTGTAGGGAGGCCTAAAAGACATAAATAAGAATGGCTTAATTAGAATCAAGTTACAAAATTTAAACTACACCAGACTAAAAGAAAATACTCTAGTCTACAAAGGAGTGATAGATATACATTAGCATCAAAATATTATTTAGAAAGTGCATTAGTTAAACTAGATTTAGGAATCTAGGTATGCAGAAATACCTATATTAGTAAGAAACAGTTTCCTTTACAACGTAGGAATGTTGTAGCTCAACTTAAGAATTATTTCAGTATAGGCATTTCAAATGTTGGCTATTTTAAAAGGAAGGTTACCTCAGCCAGTTGCATTTTCAAAATCTATTTTAAATAACTTTTGTTCCCTTTTTTTCTTTCTATTTGTTTTATTGCTGGTTGTTTGTCTAAAAGTCACCCACCCAGTTGCTTTTTGAAGGACAGTTACTAATATACAGAATGATGTTTATATGGTCAGATATTACCTGAACATGGAATGCAAACTGTTTTGCTTAATGAAGGCCATGGGGTTGATAATGAAATGCTCTGATTCCCGCAAGGGTACCAAGTACAACTCTTTGTATTTGAGGGGATTATGCCACCTGATGATAACTGTGTTGGTGCCTCCTTCCCATGCGAAAATTAATGAAGGCATTTATTTCCCCTTGCAAACATAGTGATTGTCACTTCCTTAACATGTGTGCACTGCAGACTGTCTGATATGGCAGATGTTTTCTGGGATGGTTTGGAAGGAGGCAGCAACACAAAACTTATGCTAGAATAACCTTTATTTCTATGGGTGCAGCCTTTACAGATTCAGATGTGCGCAGGTTATTGTACAATTGATAGCATAATTCTATGGCAGTCCCCCACTTTGAATCTTCATATCAAGGTAAAGATGCTAATGTCAGCATTGTGACAGGTGTCACGAAAATACCTTCAGGATCAGATCAGATCAAAATCTGCAGTAATCAATATTAATGAGAAGTATTGGCAGAGAAAAAAAAGCGCAAGTTCAAAAATGGAAAACTATCCAGTATAACCAACTAACATCTAGAGCAAAATACATTTTCCATATATATATATATATATATATATATACACACAAACCCCTTCCACCAAAAGTGAAAAACTTATTGGAGCCTGCTTCAGCTGTTGAAAGTAACTCCTGATGCATCCATCTTTTTCAGCGAGGCAGTTGCTATGGGCAAAGCCTCACCCATGGACATTGATTTGTACACCAATGCTTTAACCTAAAGAATTTTAATATTTAAGTGGGAACCAAACCTCACTCTGGAAAATTGGGTTCCTCCTGGATTGAGTGCATGAGGTAGAACGCCTAATTTTCTGGCCCTGAAGCTAACATATGACATTACACAGTGTATCCTACATCAGACCTGATCTCCTGTGGCATTGCTCACAGTAAATTCCATGAAACTATGGGGGTTAAATTGGATAAATTCTGAAAACAGATATGGGGATCATGGTAAGTAATGAACCAGCATCTGTTCATAACGATACAGGCAGCAGGTTAAGTTTGTGCTGCCTACTGGTTTACGATTGTTGCATGTAGCCATTTCTACTGGCACTATTCATTAGCTACTGCATCAGCAGAATTGTCTAATATTGTGAAAGGCTAGTGCTACTTAGAGGCAGCTTACACCTCTTAAAAGGGGGATGCAACATGGCAATATGTCCTTTATAAACTGAATCAACCATGTAACACTTAGAAGAATGACTGAGCATGCAAGAGACTGCACACCAATGTTTTCAGATGCTGCACTGGAGGCCTTGGAACTGGAGATGGAGAGAAAGAGGGACATTCTAAGCTCAAGATACACTGAGTGGAAGTAATAACCAGTTCATGGACCACTGAGCTCCATATCTCATTGCAGGAAGAGACAGTGCTAGCCATCATGGGGAGGGACATCGCTGAGCCTGTGTTCACAGGTAGCAATGGGGGGGATCAATGATATGGGTCTCTGCATTCCTAATCCTTCTTCTCCCATTCCACAATCTCTTATGCCTCACAGCTGCAGACACACAAATCTTACTCTCCCCACAATCTAATCCTTTTTCCTTTTTGATTTCAGATACCCAAGAGCTGTAATTGAAGAAGAGAAAGAAGGCAGTAATGACAGAGTCACACCGTACACTCAATCTTACACTCAATCTTACACTCAAACCTCACAAACACTGTATATCCTTTACAATTAAGAACAACTTGCATTTATACAGCGTCTCTAACAAAGTAAAATGCCCTGAGATGCTTCTCAGGATTGTTACCAAACAAAATTTGACACAAGGTCACAAATGGAGATATTCTTGCAGATGATCAAAAGTTTGGTCAAAGAGGTAGATTTTAAAGAGCATCTTAAAGGAAGAAAGGGAGGTAGAGCGTTAAAGAGGATTAGGGAGAGAAAATCAGAGAGTAGGGCCTTGGCAGCTGAAAGCAAGGCCACTAATGGTGCAGTAATTAAAATCAGGGATGTACAGGAGGCCAGTATAGATATCTTGGAGGGTTGTATGACAGGAAGAGATTGAGATAGGGAGGAATGAGGCCATGGGCAGATTTGAAAACCAAGATCAGCATTTTAAAATCGAAGTGTATGTAACTGGGCACCAATTTAAATCAGCAAGTGCATGGGTGATGGATGATTGGGACATGGTGCAAGTTGTGATACGGGCAATGGAGTTTTGGATGAACTCAAAAGTTTATGGAGAGAAAGAGGTAGGAAGTCAGCCAGGAGTGTATATAAATAATCAGTCCAAATGTAACAAAGACATGGATAAGAGCTGCAGAAATAAGTGAGCTGAGCCATGGTGGAGTTGGGTCCATTGCTAGTATAGAGGGATGCTCAAATGATGAGACACTGGGCATAAATTCAGCATGCAAAAGCCAACAGTGAAACTATGCACTAGTTCAACTTCACAGGAGCCAGATGAGGACTTTATGGCCTAGGCTACAGAAGAAGGCTGAAGGGCATACACATCAAATGCTTGGTTCACTGAAAAAAATCACGATATCAAAGAGCATGGAGGTATTCACCAAAAACTTGGCACAGAGCTTAGAGCTCACTCTTTCCACCATCAAATAGTTGGTCACCTCCACCCACACAGCATCATGATGGGCTCCATAGGTGTATCAGGGAGCCCCATAGGTGTATCAGGGAGCCAATGCCACAGCTTCCAATGCAGCAGAAATAGCTTCCATCAAAGCTCTGACTGTTACCTTGCTGCTGGCACCATGGCTCTGGGTCCTATTGTTGAAAGGAGCTTCCAGTCAGCAATCTGTTCTTCAACAGATCACTAAGATTGCTAAGGTACTTTGCTGGGAGGGTGGCAGTGATGCTACAGAACAGGAACCTGCTGTCCTCTCAGTAGTCGCCTACTCCCAGTCCTTTGCAATTGCCTGTCAGACATTTGATCGAGATTTCTGTAGCCCATGCCAAGATGGTACAGACTGAAACTGTTCCCTCAGCGCAAAATTGCTCAAGTTTTCCTTCAAGGTCATCTGTAGTTTCCTCATATGCAGATCAGCAGATGGCCATCCTGCAGTCACTGGGGAAATACCTTGAAGGAGCACTTAGTAAGGCAAAGGCACATTGAAGGCAGGCACCAAAGGAATGCACAAGGGTGTGTAGTTTTGTTTTCTATTATTTATTGATTGATTGATTTGGTCAAATTTGGATTTGGCTTGCATTTGGTGTTGTTTTTTTATTTCCACAATGAAGTAAGGATAAAATAAATGCTGTCAGAAAGAGGACAAAGTGGTGATCAGTAGAGAGGGAAGGTAAGAGTGTGGGATCATTGGTGTATAGGGAGGTGTAGATGAAGCTACTGGCATCATTCAAGAACAATCTGATCACATACAACCCTAACGGAAAGGAACTCTACACTGTAGTCTCCCTTCCTCTTCACATGCCTGCTCCTTGGATCCTTGTCTGATAGCTGGTGGCAACAGCTGATCTCTCATAAACCTCATCATGGCCAGGTTGTGCAGCATGCAGCATAATACCACAATTCTCGATACCCATTTAACTGAGTACTGCATGGTTTCTTCAGAGTGGACAAGGCAGCGGAAGCATTGTTCAAGGCCAGTGAAGGTCTGCTCTGTAGGTTCCATGTGGCAGCATGTCTTTCACTGTAGGCCTGCTGTTCACGCATGTACAGTTCATGACCAGATTAATAAATCAAACCATGTTTGTGAGTGGATAACCCTTATCACCCAATAGTTAGCTTTTATCTTGCCATGGCAGTTCAAATACAGATGAAACAGTGGACCGCTGCAGAACAAAATAATCATGACCTTTGCCAGAATAGTGTGCATTCACCTGCATGATGCATTGCCTGTGCAACAGCTCATGTACAAGTGGAATCATTTTCTGTTGAGGAATATGGTAGAGTTCAGATGAAGAGTATGTAAAGCAATCCAGGCGCAGTTGATGGTACCCTGCACAACATGGAAGCTTGTGATCTGTTGTGATTGCTCCTCTTGCTTGTTTCTGATATGAGGAAATGAGATGTACATGAACATTTTTTATGTCCTATGAGGTGTACCTGTTTCTCATTGTATGGAGGTGGGGATGAGGAATACAGTGTGAATGACTACACAAGGAAGATGGGGTATGGTGAAATGTGTGCCCATCTAATTTTGAAGGGCTAGAGGGGCCAATTGCATAATTAGGGAGGGCAGGCACAGTCTTAAGCCTGAATGTAAAACTATAATCACAGACATCATAGGGACACTGAGGTCTATGAAGAAAAAGTTAATAAATCAATTAAAAATAGAGAAAATATTTTATATTTATATTGAATTCATTGCCTCAGTTCTTTGCTCAGTCCTCACTTGGAGAGTTTTAATTTGTTTTTAATTTCAGCAAGTCAAGAAGACAGCTGAAGGGTGATAACACCCACAGAATTTATGTAGCATGTTGCAGGGTGTTTTACAGCAATAAATCATACAACATAAAATGTAATGTATTCTAAAATAAATGTGTGTCTCTTTTTGATTGATGTTAAGCATTGGGTTCATATGAGAACATAAGAAATAGGAGCAGGAGTAGGCCATTCGGCCCCTCAAGCCTTCCCCCACCAATCAATAAGATCATGGTTGATCTGCCCCAGGCCTCAACTCCTCTTTTGTGCCAGCTCCTCATAGCCCTCAGCTCCCCGATACTTTAAAAATCTATCTACCTCCTCTTTAAATCCTTTCAGTGGTCTAGCCACCACAACTCTCTGGGGTAGAAAATTCCAGACATTCACTACCCTCTGAGAGAAGAAATTTCTTCACACCTCAATTTTAAATGAGTGTCTCCTTATTCTGAAACTTGTGATAATAAGATGTGATAGCAAGATGTGATAACTAAACTGCGGCCATTCTGACTCCAGTGTTCCTGCAGAGTTCCTTTGTTCATTGAAACATGACACAAGAATTTTAGGGGGAAGTGTGAAGGACAGGAAATATGTTCTAGATGTATAGTTTTTATATTATAGATGTTTACATATAAATATACAGAGATATAGGTAAATAGATGCCATTTTCATTCGGAACCCAAAGGCAAAACGGCTGGTACTGAATACAAATACTTCATGACAGTGTGCTGCATGAAATATATTGGACCAGCGAACACATACTGGAGTAATTTATAACATCAAGTATCATATTTTAATAACTTGCATATGTCTAAGCGTTGAACTAATTTTCTCAAACTTCCTTTTTCCCCCTATAAAAAATTATTTTTTCTGTATTAAACCAATATATCACGCACAATACGAGAAACTTTTCAACTCTGATATAACAGCAAAGGTACCAACCTGTTGGCCCATAACTTGTGGGGTCTGGGCTTTCTGGCCTATAACTTGTGGAGTCTGGAGATTTGGGACAATCTAAAAGATAAAAATAAAATAGTTTAACTGGTTATTTTAACAAGTCCTTCCTCTGTGCCTTGCAAGCCTAAATACAGTAAATTACTAATGTATAGTAATTACATTACATTTTTGTTTTAAATAATATTTAAAAATCAGTTACTCATTCTGAGGATCTCAACAGTACTGATATTTCCAGTTTGATTTTATGGATCAGCAAAATCGTTTAAAACAGTGATCACATGATCTGACTACTGCCATCACCATATGTTGTTTGAATTAATATGAACCTTTTTTCTGTTTCTCAGGTTTAAACTGTTATTAATTGCATTGCAAAATAATTGCTACAAGGAAAGCCATTCAGCCCATTTTGGTTCTTCTATCCAGGCTAAGTCCTGGATTAACTCCTTATTGCAGCAAAGAACTGCATCTTAAATAATTCTTAGGGTTTTGCCTCCACTACTGCATCCAGAAGTGTTCAATGTATTGATCATGCTTTGTATGAAGAAAAATCTCCTGATATCAGATTTAAATTTATAAAAGGCAAATTTAGGCCTTATTGTACTCTTTCAATATAAAATAATTTTCCAGGTTTACCTTTTCCATGCTGTTTATGATCTTGTGTATTTTTATAAGATCACCTGTCAGACATCTCTTTTCTCCAGAGAAAGAGTCATTACTGAGCTTTCAAAACTGGAGTTTATTCTTATTTTTGTTTTTCTTTGCACTGACTCCAGGACTTGAAAGGCTCCCTTGTGTCTCAATGTACATACGTGGACAAAGTATTCAAAGTATGGGTCCACTGTAAATTTTGACCATGACTTCCTCAAAGTGGACAGCGCCCTGACAGTGATTAAGTCAAGTAGTGCAGCAGGAGTTGATGGGATTTACCAAGAATTCCTGAAGAACATCGGCACACAGGGAAGAAAATGACTTGCTGTTTGCGAATATCCACAGCACAAGTACCATTCAAAACATCAGATGCCAATCCAAGGTAGTGGCCACTGCCAAGCCAAGGAAGCCACTCAACAATCCATATAGCTACTGCCCTATTGCTCTGCTATCAGTAACGTATAAAGTCCTGGAACACCTCCTGCTAAACAGTCCGAGTTCCACCCTCGAAACAACAATGCCTCCCCAACAGGCAGGGTTTTTCCACAGGCCACAACTGCTCCAAGCAGGTCCTGACACTGATTTCAAATACTGTGGCCTGTTTCCAGAAAGGCCTGAAGACAGAAACCATTTTTGTTGACTTATCCTGTGCCTATGACGCAGTGTGGCGCATAGGCATGTTGTTGAAACTCTCCAATATCATCTGCTATGTGAAAAGCCTACAACTGATCAACTCCATGGTCAGCTACCAAAGGTTCCATATGTATCTTGGAGATCAAATCAGCCGCCCTTGCATGACCAACAACTCGCTCGCAGAGATCAGTCCCTGCACCAGCTCTCTTCAACATATATACCAGTGACCTTCCTCCCACAAGTCACAGCTCTTTGCATCCGCTGATGACTAGGCCCTGACTTTCCAGAAGAAGAACTTCAGGACATTGAGAAAACACACATTGAGGATCTATAGTAATAAAAAATGCTGGAAAAACTCAGCAGGTCTGGCATCATCTGTGGAGAGAGAAACAGAGTTAATGTTTTGGTCTAATATGACTCTTCTTCAGAACTGAGGGACCATTTCGGAAGAAAATCATATCGGACGTGAAACATTAGCTCTATTTCTCTCTCCATAGATGCTGCCACACCTGTTGAGTTTTTCCAGCATTTTCTGTTTTAATTTCAAATTTCCAGCATCCTCAGTATTTTGCTTTTATATCATTGAAGATCCATGTTCTCTGGAAGCCTATTTCAGAAAATGGAGACTTCGACTAAACACTGCCAACATTATCGTTTCAACCTTCCACTTGGAAAACTTGAAGGCCAGTGAAGAACTTCATGTCCAATTCTGTGGCTGACCACTCACCCACCACCCATGTCAAAATACTTTGGCATCACACTTGACGGTACATTGACAGTACCTCCAGAACACGGATACAAAGTTTAAGACAAGAGTGAAGCTTATATGGAAACTGGCAGGTAACACGTGAGGCAGCAGAACCGTCACACTATGCACTGCTTCACTCACCCTGACTACACACTTCTAATCCCAGCTCTTGCCGTGTATTCACTACAGTCTCTGACCTTGCCCTCTCCGATGCTAAACATCTGTGCTCAGCCAAAGACTCAGTTTCATCCCCTTACACCCTCACCTCAATGAATTTCAGGCTTGGCACGATGCTGACATCTTCTTCTGTTGCCTTCTCCATGCTCACTTCTTTGGGCAGGAGTCCTCCCCCCATTCAACAGATCTTTTCACCCGCCTACAGTATTCTCCCTCTGGCCTCTTTCCTGCTCTTGATCTTTTCAATGAGAACTGTCAGCATGACATCGGCCCTCTTAATTTCTCTGCCCCAATCACCCACTCCATCTTGTCTCCTTCTGAACTTGCTGCACTCCATTTTCTTGGGTCCAACCCTGACTTTGTTATCAAACCTGCTGACAAGGGTAGTGCTGTTGTTGTCTGGCATACTGACCTCTACCTTGCAGAGCCTGAGCGCCAGCTCTCACTCCCCCTCACTCACTTCTTACCTCCCCCTGGATCATGACCCCACCACCGAACATTATTTTTTCCACTTCTGTCACTGATCTCATCTCCTCTGGAGATCTTCCCTCCACAGCTTCCAACCTCAGTCTCCCAACCCAGCACAGCCTGCTTCAACCTCCTTCCCAAATCAACAAACAGGACTGTCCTGGTAGACCCATCGTTTCAACCTGGTCCTTCCCCACCGAACTTATTTCTTCCCATCTTGACTCCATTCTGTCTCCCCTTGTCCAGTCTCATCCCAGTTATATTTGTGATTACTCTAATACCCTACATCATATCAGCAATTCCCAGTTTCCTGGACCTAATCGGCTCCTCTTCACTAAGGTCCTCTACATCTCCATTCCCCAGCAGGATTATCTGAGGGCTCTCTGCTTCTTCCTTAAACAGAGGCCCGGACAATCCCCATCCGCCACTCCTCTCCTCTGCCTGGCTGAACTTGTTCTCTTATAACTTGTCTCACTTCCTCCAAATAAAAGGTGTGGCATGGTTACCCACATGGGCCCCAGTTATGCCTGTTTTTTTGTGGGGTATGTGGAACATTCTTTGTTGCAGTCCAACTCAGGCCCCTTCCCACAACTCTTTTTCTGATATATCGATGACTGTATTGGTGATGCTTCATGCACTGATCTGGACCTGGAAAAATGTATCGATTTTGCTTCCAATTTCCACCTCTCTTTCACCTTCACATGAGACTCCATCCCGTTCTCCCAGTTCCTCTGCCTCTGTCGCATATGTTCTAGTGATGCTACCTTCCAAAACGGCGCTTCTGATGTGGCCTTCCTTTCTCCTGAGCTGAGGTTTCCCCCCCACTGTGGCTGACAGGGCCCTCAACCATGTCTGACCCATCTCCCAAACTCCTGCCCTCACCCCTTACCCTCCCTCCCAAAAAGACAGGGTTCCTTCGTCCTCACCTTTCACCCCACCAGCCTCCACATCCAAAGAATCATCCTCTGCCATTTCCACTAACTCCAGCATGATGCCACCACCAAACACATATGTCCCTCACCTCCCCGGTCAGAATTCCATAGGGGCTGTTCCCTCTGTGACACTCTGGTCTGCTCCTCCATCATCCCCAACACCTCATCCCCTTCCCACAGCACCGTCCCATGCAATTGCAGAAGGTGTAACACCTGCCCCTTTACTTCCCCCCTCCTCACCATCCAAGGCCCCAAACACTGTTTTCAGGTGAAGCAATGATTCACTTCCACCTCTTTCAATTTAGTCTGCTGTATTCGCTGCTCACAATGCAATCTCCTTTTGGGGAGATTAAATGCAGACTGGGTGACCGCTTTAGGGAACACCTTCACTCAGTCCGCAAGCATGACCCTGACCTTCCTGTCACTTGCCATTCAAATTCGCATCTTGGTCTCATGCCCACATTTCCATCCTTGGCTTGCTCCAATGTTCCAGTGAAGCCCAACGCAAATTGGAGGAACAGCACCTCATCTTCCAGTTAAGCACTTTACAGCCTTCTGGACTTAACATTGAGTTCAACAACTTCAGCCATGAACTCTGTCTTCCATTTTGATCTTTTTTTAATTTTTTTCCCGACCCCCTTCCCCCAACAGGGTCACCTGTAACTTGTTCTGATGTCTTGCTTTCAGAAAGTGCTGATCCTTGTAAGGCTATTAACACATGCTGTTATCTTAACTTTATGCCACTATTAGTGCCTACTTTAGTCTTTAACACTACCATTAACACTCCCTTTGTCTTGTGTCCGTGACATCTTTGTCAAATCTCTCCTGAGCTCCCACCTATCCCTGAGCTTCTATTTTGCTCCACCTGCTCTACCCCCTCTCTTCAACAGTATACAATCCATTACATTTCTGCCTCTCTTCAGCTCTAAAGAAGTGTCAAATGGACTCGAAACCTTAACTCTGTTCCTCTCTCCACAGATGCTGCCAGACCTGCTGAGTTTTTCCAGCATTTTCTGTTTTAACTTCACAAATGCTACTCAACCTGGCTTAGGAGCTGCCTCACAAACATGGTAGATATTCACCTCCAGGAAGTCATGACAATTATTTCTGGAATGTTGAGACCAATACAGCTTGAGTGGCTTCCTGTGTTGGCACACATCGAACCTTCTGAAGTCCACAGGGAAAACATTCTTCTCAAAGAACACCACAGCTGAGAGCTAATGAAACACTTCCAATCACAAAGGGCCTCAAAAATGCACACATTTTAAATCCCATAGTCCCTACTCAAACACACACCACACCCTACAAACTGATGACAACCTTGCCTCTTGTCATCACCACAACCTGGTAACTGACACGAATGGTGAAGTCCCAGGTTTCAACTTTCCAAGGAAAATCTGGACAACCCTCAGCCATTTGAGGACAGTCCACTTGCTCCACAAGTAGGACATGAGAAACAGCTCAAATTGTGATTGTGGCCATCCAAGTCAGACCATCACACATATACTGAATTTCTGTCCTGAGAGATCAATTCCTGGTGGCATCGTAACCATTCACACTGTGTTTGTTGAAGCCGTTGAATGGATTGTTAACCAGTGACCTTTAACTGCATCCCAAGCCATACAAATAAAAAAAAACTTCCTCAGACTTGAATCTTATTGTATTGACTGTAGTTAAAGATTTTATTGGCTTTATTGATTGAGGTTCTGTACAGTTTGGATATTTTAAGCTTCAGCTGCTAAGGGCAGGACTTTTGCATCCCAATGGGGGAGGAGTCTGGAGGCATGCGGGCATTAAAAATAGCAGCACTGGCCAGCATGCTGCTTCCCCATCGCTGTTCCTGATGCCAGTGATTTTCCTCAGGACAGTGGAAGGTGAGCTCCAAAAACTTACCCGACTTGCGAATGAGGCTAATTAATGCTGCTAACAAGTTCACTGTCAGCTCACTGAGGGCCAGTTTGGGATTTTGGTAGGGCCACATAGGTTACATGCTGGATCAGGGACAGACCAGGTGCACGGAGGTGGTAACACAGTGGGGAGCCAGTCATGGCTATGCCATATTAGGTGGGCATATAAAAGGGAGCTTGGCTGAGAGGGGCACTTGGCCTTTGGTGCACAGGTGCCATCAGGTGTTGCGTGGAGTAGTCTGTATGTACTTGGGCAGTGCAGGGAGCCATCAGGCTCCTGGTATCACAGGGGCATAAGATGTGGAGGATAGGTTTCCAGACATTACTAGTAGTCCACTTGTGCACAAGGAATACAGTAGTTTGTAATGGGTGCATGATTTAGTCAAACACAATTTGCCTTCAACAAATCTGTGCTGACTTCCATTTATCCAGGACAAATTTCCATCCATCCTCAGGCCCAGACCAAATCCTATCCCACAATATATTTTCTAAATTACATTATATTTCAGAAAGTACTGATTCTGTTTTGACTTTAACTAGCTTGTAATTGAACAACCTACTTCACCTCAGTCACATACTTCAAATAAAAATGTCAAATGCAACTTTAGAATAGGATACAAAATGTTGACTGTAATGATTTTCAAGGTCCATATTGCAGAGCCATATCCAATTCATTGCAGGTTTTTTTTGGTCTACGGTGCCTTGGGAGCTGAACAAAAAGAAACAGGAAATACAAAACTAGGAAAGGCTCAGCTCATGCACAGCTGCAGAGAGGGAAGGAAAAGCTGTTCTAGGAAAGATAGAGAATATTGTAAAACAGGAAGGAAGATCAGATTTCAGGCCTGCCTGACACAATAACTTCATGACTATAAACATTTCAGCACCAGTCTTTGTACAAATCTTTTTTAAGTATGTTATTGACAGTATCTTGATAAGTATTGGTCATCACTTTTATAACTAGACAAATGACTGAAAGGCTCACTCAAGGTCAAATTGGGGTATGCTAATATAAATATATACGTGCACTTGACAAATTAAAGTAAGTATCAGCTATTTATTTTAAACCTTATTTTCTATATTTTGACCCTTTCACTAATACTCATCCTTCTCTGGCTAAGAATAATAAAAGTTGCAAGGCTAACAATGAACAATGCTCCACTGCAACAACAGTACATTATGACGAGCTAGCTACTACATAAGTTATTTCTTTGCTATCTAACCGGAGTGAAATTTAATGAGTTTAATGTTTTGTCAATTAGTTGCAAAAACTGAGTTTTTGCTGACAAGTCTAGAAATAAATAATTTTGACTATTTCCTCTCAACATGGTGTACAAAGACAGAAAAATTAACAAATTATGTCTGGGGCAAACATTTGTAATTTAGTTAGCAGCTGGTGTTCATGATTTATCCATATCTTATAACCACAAACACCTATTTATTAAACTATGAAAGCTAGACATAAACTTGTCACAGAATCACAGAATCTCACAGTGCAGAAGAGGCCCTTCGGCCCATCGAGTCTGCACCGACACGTGAGAAACACCTGACCTATCTACCTAATCCCATCTACCAACACTTGGCCCATAGCCTTGAATGTTATGACGTGCCAACTGCTCATCCAGGTACATTTTAAAGGATGTGAGGCAACCCGCCTCCACCACCCTCCCAGGCAGTGCATTCCAGACCGTCACCACCCTCTGGGTAAAAAAGGTTTTTCCTCACATCCCCCCTAAACCTTCTGCCCCCTCGCCTTGAACTTATGTCCCCTTGTTACTGACCCTTCAACTAAGGGGAACAGCTGCTCCCTATCCACCCTGTCTCATAATCTTCTACACCTCTATCAGGTCGCTCCTCAGTCTTCTCTACTCCAATGAAAACAACCCAAGTCTTTCCAACCTCTCTTCATAACTTAAATGTTTCATCCCAGGCAACATCCTGGTGAATCTCCTCTGCACCCCCTCCAGTGCAATCACATCCTTTCTATAATGTGGCGACCAGAACTGCACACGGTACTCCAGCTGTGGCCTTACCAAGGTTCCATACAACTCCAACATGACCCCCTACTTTTGAAATCTATGCCTCGATTGATAAAGGCAAGTGTCCCATATGCCTTTTTCACCACCTCACTAACATGCCCCTCCGCCTTCAGAGATCTATGGACACATACGCCAAGGTCCCTTTGTTCCTCAGAACTTCCTAGTGTCATGCCGTTCATTGAATACTTCCATGTCAAATTACTCCTTCCAAAGTGTATCACCTCACAGATTTGTCCAATGGATTTTTCTAATTCCCACCATTGATTATTGAACAAATCTTCCTCCATATTCCCAGTGGACCAATGATTAAAGTAGGAAAAATTGATGGATAAGCTTGGTAACAGAAACTTTTGTGGTGATTTTAGGAAAAATATTGAGAAATTTGAAAAATTGCTCTCCAGGGAAAGAAAATTCTTTGAATCAGAAGTATTCATGTGTAAACTCTAACTGCATTTTTTATTGAACTCAATGGTACATATTGAATTTTCTTTCATATTGTAGAAAAAAGCAGACAACTATTTCAGAAAATTGTGTAAAAAATGTAACATTGTGAAGCTACGCAATGAGTTAGTATATAAGTGTACCAGCTAATGTGGTATGGAATCAATTGGACTATAAAATCACCAGGTTGTGCTAACTAGGCTAATCAGCTAGTGGGGGGCGGTGTTGGCTTTTGATTGCTATCCAATGTTGTAGAGAGCATTAGCGTAAGCCTTGGACGAGGACAGGATCAAGACAACTATGATCCCTACACTGTTGAATAACCTAACAATATTTATTGTCTAGTTCACACAAGAGGGGTAATTTCTTTGATCTTCTACTCTCACCAGTGAACTAAATGGAAATTTAGACATGTTAAATTTCTGACATACACTACTGCCAGTCAAGGCTCCACGCCAAAGGACAAAGTCGAAAAATTACTCCAAGAAGGATGCCTGGCTTGTGTAGGTATCAGAGAACTGCTGGAAGGAAGGTTTAAGAAACAACAAAATGGGAAGCCCTTTGTACATTTTTCATTCAAAATCAAAACAACAAAACATTTATGCTCTGATGTCCAAAGGCTTATACATTATGAAAACACTAATCTTAGTTTCTCTTGTTCTTGTTACATCAGGATTAATGTCTGTTTTTACTGGCTTCTATCCATATGCAAGTTACAAACAAATCCCCTGCATCCTCTCTCTGAGCATCATATATTCCAAATTTTTGATATCTTGCCAACAAGGTCACCTTCCATTCCTTCCCAAGGGCAAACCCGCCTTGACGAGAAGTGACATTTCAAGTTCATCACCATGGTAACTGAAAAGAACTTCAGAGATGCCAGTAGTCAAATAATATGAAGTCAGCCGCCAAGTTTCAAACTGAACGTTTACAGCTTTACAGAGATAAAAACCAGAACAGACCATTCCAATCATTACTACAGATTTAACTCTTTCCAATCCAACAACTGCAGAACCATCTTAAAAGATCAATAGAAAGAAAGATCATCATGCAATAACAATACTGGTGTAATACAAACCAGATAAAGTCAGTAAATGCAAAATTGCTTACTTGGAACAAACTAGACCAGACCAAGTTTTGTTTTAACCATATGGTTCTGTCTACTTAATGACAAAATTGTGAACGCAACTTATTTTATTTATTCCCTCCCCATCTTCTAGAAGACACTGGGGTCTAAATTCAACACAGTTATGCATGTTTTACATAAGTAAAATGGGCAGAATGATCATAGATTTAGCAATGCAAAGGTCTGTGCCTGATTTGCACCTGCATCCATTCGTCACAATCTTTTTTAGGTCACTTTGGCAACCACCTGAAAGAAGCGCATGCCTCATTTCAACCTGTGAGGTTACAGGACCCATCCATAAAATGTATCTGTTCAGAGCTCCACTGAGCATTAGTTAGGCTATAAGTGGCTTAACTAGTGGTCTTTGTCACCAAAGATGCAAGTTTTTTAAACACTTAAAATGATGTGGAGCCATTAGGAACAGGAAGTCCACAGCAGTAATATGAGCCATTGCTGACTTTGCTCAGGCCTTCCCCATTCTCCTCTCCAAGTGCCCCTCCCCCATCATCAAGTACTTCTGAGGCCGCTGCTGAAGAGCACTGACTACTAGATCACTAACAAATTTAGCCCCCACTTACCAATTGCTGACCAAAGGTATTATTCTTTGTGTGAGGGCCTACATAGTGTATCAGCAGACTATTCATTGCAGAGATCACGTACCCAATTTGTCCACTCGGGATCCACAGCCATGCACCATCTAACAGAAGTTACTGATTAATAATCGAGGGAAAGAATACTGATTGGCTTCCCCCTCTCCAGGAGTGCTGTTCCCCATCTACCTGTGCTGGCTGAGATTGGCTAATTCAAAATAGACCAGTACTTGAACCTGCTGTCTTTTGGGATCCATAGTTTAGTACTGCACTGGGCAGTGGGAGGAGGTGGCGTGGTGGTATTGTTGCTGGACTAGTAATCCAGAGACCCAGGGTAATACTCTGGGGACCTGGGTTTGAATCCCGCCATGGCAGATGGTGGAATTTGAATTAAATAAAAATCTGGAATTAAAAGTCTAATGATGACCATGAAACCATTATCATTTTTTTGGTAAAAACCCACCTGGTTCACTAATGTCCTTTAGGGAAGGAAATCTGTCATCCTTACCTGGTCTGTCCTACATGTGACTCCAGACCCACAGCAGTGATTGACTCTTAAATGCTTTCTGAAATGGCCTAGCAAGCCACTCAGTTGTATCGAACCACTAAAGGAATGAAACCGGACAGATGACAACGGTAATCTCAGCCTTGTCAACCCTGCAAAGTCCTCCTTACTAACATCTGGGGGCTAGTACCAAAATTGGGAGCGCTGTCTCACAGGCTAGTCAAGCAAGAGCCTGACATAGTCATCCTCACGGAACTATATCTTACAGATAATGCCCCAGACACCGCCAACACCATCCCTGGGTATGTCCTATCCCACTAGCAGGACAGACCCAGCAGAGGCGGCAGCACAGTGGTATACAGTTGGGAGGGAATTGCCCTGGGAATCCTCATGAAGTCTCATGGCATTAGGTCAAACATGAGTAAGGAAACCTCCTGCTGATTACCACATGCAACCCTCCCTCAGCTGATGAATCAGTGCTCCTCCATGTTGAACACCACTTGGAGAGAGCACTGAGGGTGGTAAGGGCGCAGAATGTACTCTGGGTGGGGGGACTTCAATGTCCACCACCAAGAGTGGCTCAGTAGCACCACTACTGACCGAGCTGGCCGAGTCCTAAATGACATAGCTGCTAGACTGGGTCTGTCGCAGGTGGTGACGGAACCAACAAGAGGGAAAAACATGCTTGACCTCATCCTCACCAGCCTGCCTGCCGCAGTTGTATCTGTCCATGACAGTATTGGTAGGAGTGGCCACTGCACAGTCATTGTGGAGGCGAAGTCCCGCCTTCACATTGAGGATACCCTCCATCGTGTTGTGTGGCACTACCACTGTGCTAAATGGGATTTTGAACAGATCTAGCAATTCAAGACTGGGTATCCATGAGGCGCTGTGGGCCATCAGCAGCAGCAGAATTGTACTCAAAAACAATCTGTAACTTCATGGCCTGGCATATCCCCCACTTTACCATTACCATCAAGCCAGGGATCAACCCTGGTTCAATCAAGAGTGCTGGAGGGCATGCCAGGAGCAGCACCAGGCATACCTAAAAAGGAAGTGTCAACACGGTGAAGCTATAACACAAGGCTACCTGCATGCCAAACAGCGTAAACAGCAAGTGATAGACAGAGCTAAGCGATCCCGCAACAAACGGATCAGATCTAAGCTCTGCAGTCCTCCCACATCCTGTCATGAATGGTGGTGGACAATTTAACAACTCACTGGAGGAGAAGGATCCACAAATATCCACACCTTCAATTATGAAGAAGCCCAGCACATCAATGCAAAAGATAAGGCTGAAGCATTTGCTACAATCTTCAACCAGAAGTGCTGAGTGGATGATCCATCTCGGCCTCTTCCAGAGGTCCCCAGCATCACAGATGCCAGTCTTCAGCCAATTCGATTCACTCCATGTGATATCAAGGAATGGCTGAAGGCACTGGATACTGCAAAGGCTATGGGCCCTGACAATATTCCTGCAATAGTACTGAAGACTTGTGCTCCAGAATTTGCAGCACCCCTAGCCAAGCCGTTCCAGTATGGCTACAACACTGGCACCTACCCGGCTGTGTGGAAAATTGCCCGGGTATGTCCTGTACACAAAAAGCAGGAGCCCTAGCAAAACTGGACTCAATGGGAATCAGGGGGGAAACTCTCCGCTCGTTGGGAGTCATACCTAGCACAAAAGAAGATGATTGTGGTTGTTGGAGGTCAGTCACCTCAGCTCCAGGGCATCACTGCAGGAGTTCCTTAGTGTCCTCGGCCCAACCATCTTCAGCTGTTTCATCAATGACCTTCCATCATAAAGTCAGAAGTGGGGATATTGGCTGATGATTGCACAATGTTCAGCACCATTTGTGACTCCTCAGATAATTAAGCAGTCCATGTCCAAATGCAGCAAGACCTGGACAATATTCAGGCTTGGGCTGACAAGTGGCAAGTAACATTCGCGCTACACAAATGCCAGGCAATGATCACCTCCAACAAGAGAGAATCTTGATGTTCAATGGCATTACCATCAACATACTCCGGGTTACCATTGACCAGAAACTGAACTGGACTAGCCATATAAATACTGTGGCTACAAGAGCAGGTCAGAGGCTAGGAATGCTGTGACGAGTAACTCATCTCCTGACTCCCCAAAGCCAGTCCACCAGCTACAAGGCACAAGTCAGGAGTGTGAAGGAATACTCCCCACTTGCCTGGATGAATGCAGCTCCCAAAATACTCAAAAAGCTTGACTCCAGGACGAAGCAGCCCGTTTGATTGGCACCACATCCACAAACATTCATTCCCTCCACCATCGACGCATAGTAGCAGCAGAGTGTACCATCTACAAGATGCACTGCAGAAATTCACCAAGGCTCCTACGACAGCACCTTCCAAACCCACGACCACTACCATCTAGAAGGACAAGAGCAGCTCATAGATGGGAGCACCACCACCTGTAAGTCCCTCTCCAAGTTACTCACTACCCTGACTTGGAAATATATTGCCATTCCTTCACTGTCATTGGGTCAAAATCCTGGAACTCCTTTCCTAACAGCACTGCAGGTGTACCTACACCACATGGACTGCAGCGGTTCAAGAAGGCAGCTCACCACCACCTTCTCAAGGGCAACTAGGTATGGACAATAAGTGTTGGTCCAGCCAGCGAAGCCCACATCCCATGAATGAATTAAAAAAAAGTGTATTTTCCTTGCTAGGTCATGGCAAAGTCCTGTGTAATTTCCAATTTAAAGTAGCCAAATTTTAAGGTTTTATTTACTGCATGCAGATCTGGTCACCTAATCAAAGGAAGGATATGCTTGCCCTTGGGAGAGTAATGAGCAATGAAAATGATTCCTGGCATCAGGAATTAAATTAAACTAAAGGTTAAGAAAGCTTGGTTTGTTTTCTTTGGAAAAGCAGAGACTTTGAGGTAAAGTAACTGAAGTTTTCAACGTAATGAAGGGAATTGGTATTGCTGACCCAAGCAAATTTTTCATAATGGTGAAGGAATCAAAAAGCAGACAAGTTGATATAAAAATTAGGATGCCTGGAGACTAGGTGACATTGGGGAAGGAAGGAGGGTAATAAACTTGAGGAATAAGTTACTAGCAAAAGCCATTTGAAGGGACAATATAATTAAGAGTTCAAGTTTGTAAATTTAAGTTCATCCAAAACTCTGCTGCCTTGTCTTAACAGGCAGCAAGTACCATTCCGCTATCACCCCTTTGTTCAATTACCTATGTTGGCCCCTGGTTAAGCAATGTATTGATTTTATTCATCCTATTCTTCAATTCCCTCCTGGTCCCTTCCGATCTCTGTAATCGCCTCCAACCCAACAACCCTCCTAGATATTTGCGCTCTTCTAATTTGGCCTCTTGAGCATTCCCAATTATAATTACTCCACCATTTGGGGCTGCATCTTCAATTGTCTAGGCCCCAAGCTCTATAATTCTCTCCCTACACCTCTCCACCTCCCTATCTCACTTTCCTCTGTTAAGACACTTCTTAAAATCTACCTCTTCAACGAAGCTTTGGTCCTCTGACCTAATATCTCCTTATGTGGTTCGGTGTCATATTTTGTTTTATAACGTTCCTGTGAAGCACCTTGGAATGTTTCATTATGTTGAAGGCACTATATAAATATAAGTTGTTATTGAGACAATTTGATGCATTTCAAGAGCAAAAAGGAATGCAAAGAAAAGGGGTAGTGCTGTTTGATTTATCAAAAGACAATGGACTTATTTGGCCTGATGACTTTTCCCAATCCAGAAAATTCCTATGTTCTAATCAGATATCACTCCGATACTTCAAGTGCCACCTCTTAGCATGATTTATATATTTGAAAAACACTTCTAAACAGTTGTACTTATTAACTGCAAATTTATCTAGTCTAGGAAACCAACTCAACATAATGCTGCGGACGCTGGAAATCTGAAACAAAAACAGAAAATGCTGGAAAAACTCAGCAGGTCTAACAGCATTTGTGGAGAGAAAGACAGAGTTAACGTTTCGAGTCCCTATGACTCTTCTTCAGTTGTTACCACTGGAAACATACAATTTGAAGGAATTTGAATGTGTTGTGAAATAATCAGCAAAAGAATGTATAGGGTTGGAAGATGAGCAGAGAAGGTCAATAATAAGAAGGGAGAGACAATCTGAAACCCAATTTAGAAGAAAAAGAATGTGTTACTAACACCAAACTATTTTAAACCACTCAGCTGTTTTCACAATCAACAAATTTCTCTTCATTTCTTTTGGAAAAGTTGATTGTAAAAGGTGTAAATTTTTGTGCTCTAAGTGCAGCTGAAGTTATGCATGCATACTATGTATTTTTTCTTTAAAACATAACCAGTGTTCTTAACCGTATATTAATTGAGCGTTTAACCTGTCTACCATCTTGGATGCAGTGATTCCATGGCACTATTTGCAGATGGGCAGGGATATTCTCCCAGTGTCCTGTCAATGTTTATCTCTTAATCAGAAACAGATGATGTGATTATTATCTCATTGCTGTTTACAAGAGCTTGCCATTCACAAATTGGCTGCCAGATTTCATTACAAAAGTGACTCATTTCAAAAGCACTTCATTAGCTGTAAAATTCTTTCAGGGAGCCTGAAATCTTGAAAGGGGCCATTGAAATGGAAGGTTTATTTTGCTTTTCTTGGAAATGTACTTGGTGAGCTCACTTTCCAGAATCTTAGAATCATAGAATGATGCAGCACTGAAGGAGCCATTTGGAGTTTCTTTGAAAGAGCTATCCAATTAGGCCTATTCCACTGACTTTTCCCCTGACTCCAACCTTGTTGAATGACCAACCATCTGGTATTCCCCAGAACTCCCCGTGGCTGCCGGGTGACCCCCTCCTGGAATATGCACTTAAGGAAATTCTCGGCCACCAGTAAGCCCTCCAACCACTCCTTACTGTCAGAAAACCTGAGTTCAAGCAGCTGGATGCACTTCCTGAGCAGGTGTTGAAGGACAATTATGGGGGGCATAGATAGGGTAGACAGGAAAGAACTTTTCCCCTTGGTGGAGGGAGCAATAACCAGGGGGGCATAGATTTAAGGTAAGGGGCAGGAGGTTTAAAGGGGATGTGAGGAAGAATTGTTTCACCCAGGGGGTGGTGGGAATCTGGAACTCACTGCCTGAAAGGGTAGTAGAGGCAGAAACCCTCATAACATTTAAAAAGTATCTGGATGTGCACTTGCAATGCCATGGCATAGGCTATGGGTCTAGTCTGGAAAATGGGATTAGAATAGTTAGGTACTTGTTTGACCGGTGCAGACTCAATGGGCCAAAGGGCCTTTTTGTGTGCTGTAGACCTCAATTACTCAATGACTCAATAATCATATTCTGGTGCTGGGCATTAACTGGGGATTCACTTGTGCTCCTACATGTAGATGACTGAAACTGTGGTTGTCGGGTTTGAAGGTGCATGTTTGTAATGTGTGCCTCTGTAAATGAAAGCTTATAAGTGGGTAAAGATTAGGCTCCCATTCCGTTCCTCGCTGCCTGACTATCTAGAATAGAACATGTGCAACCTAGAAGAGAAAACCTAAAGACTTTTTTAAGCTTTGGCATCAGGTCAATCCTACCACAGACTGTACATGCAAATTAAAACTCTTTACTTTGTTCTAATTATGGGACAAGTTTCCCCATGTGTTATTTGCAACAATGATCATAAATACATTTATCATAAATGGGGTGCATAAAATAAATCCCCCTCTCTGGCAGTGTTCCTTAACGTGAGCCTCAGAAGAGGACCCTGTTTCTACTTCCTATATTTTGCATTCTTTCTGAGTGCTCTGTGCTACTGGGCAATGCTACTGTCCAGCTTTGTTTTGTGGACTGGTGCCCATTAAGTACAATACAATATTCTAAACTTATATGAAGAGAGAAGAGGTTTTTCCCATCAGCCCCAATGGATCCAAAATAAATCCAAGAAATTAAAAAATAATAGCTAAACCCATTGTGCTACTCTGTCTTTTTATGTCTTCAACCTCTCCTTTCTATTTGTCTTCACTTCTTTACCTTTTTTACACAAATTCAAACAAATAATGTTATTGTTTGAAGTAAAAATTATGAAAAGCATAATAAAAAAACACATTATAAAATTAAACTGTTTAATGTTAAACATTTTCATGACCAAATGGTTTATGTGCTTCAATAGAAAGTTGAACTTACCAGGATGTGGAGGCCTACTGTTGTCAATTTTCAATGCTTTAGTTGCTCTATTCCACAAAAAGCAAGTCTAGGAATAACAACAGGTAAATTTATATTATTTGGATGTAACTCATTCAGTGATAGTTATGAAAGCTTATAGACCTAGAAGCTTATACCCTAGGAAGGCACAAGATCTTTGGGTTTATTTCACATGCACCAGTAATATTACTTCTTCACTAAAATTCCCTAATTGTACTTAAACTGTTATTATACAATTTTATCTTTTCCATAATGTTGACAAGCAACATTTGAGTAACTACATTTGACATAATATGCATCTGCTCCATTGAAGTTCTCATTTTCTATTGCTGCTGGAAGGAATAGGTTCACAAAGCAAAAGCACTGGCACCATTCCACCTGGTGTTTTCATTTTGTTTTCCAAGCATTCCAATTATTTTCCAGAATGCTCATTTCATCACTCACTCAGAATCAGCATGGTTTTGTGAAATTGTGCTTGACTAATTTATTAGCGTTCTTTGAGGAAGTAATAAACAAAGTAGACAAAGAGGAACCTGTAGATGTCGTGTACGTGGATTTTCAAAAGACATTCAATAAGGGGTTACATCAAAGGTTATTTCACAAAATAGCAGCTCATGTTGTAGAGGGTAACATATTAGTATGGGTAGAGGATTAGCTAACAGAAAGCAGAGAGTAGTGATAAATGGCTCATTTTTCAGGTTGGCAAGCTGTAATCAGTGGAGGGCTACAGGGGTAAGAGCTGGGGCCTCAACTATTTACAATCTATATCAATGACTTGGATGAAGGGACCAAATGTATGGTTGCTAAATTTGCAAATGACACAAAGACAGGTCGGAAAGTAGGTTGTCAAGAGGACATAAAGAATCTATAAAGGGATTTACATAGGTTAAGTGAGTGGACAAAAATTTGGTGGATGGAGTATAATGTGAGAAAATGTGGACTTGTCCACTTTGGCAGGAAGAACAGAAAAGCAGGAGATTATTTAAATGGAGAGAGACTACAGAATTCTATGGTACAGAGGGATCTGGGTGCCCTGGTAAATGAATCACAAAAAATTGGTATGCAGATGCAGCAATTGATTAGGAAAACAAATGGAATGTTGGCATTTATTGCAAGGGGATTCCTGGGATGAAGGGGTTATCTTATGAGGAAAGGTTAAGCAGTTTGGGTCCATGCCCATTGGAGTTTAGGAGAATGAGACGTGATCTTATTGAGACTGTAAGATCCTGACGGGACTTGACAGGGTGGATGCTGAGAGGATGTTTCTCTTTATGGAGAGTCTCGAACCAGAAGACACAGTTTAAAAATTTAGGGGTGGCCCATTTGAAACTGAGCTGAGGAGAATTTTTTTCTCTCAGGGGGTTGTTAGTCTGTGGAATTCTCTTCCCCAGAGAGCAGTGCAGGCTGAGTTAGATACATTTTTTGATCCACAAGAGAGTCAAGGGTTGTGGGGGTGGGGGGTAAGACAGGAAATTGGAGTTGAGGCCACAATCAGGTCTGCCATGATCTTATTGAATGGCGGAGCAGACTCAAGGGGCCAAATGGTCTACTCCAGCTCCTAATTCTCGTGTTCTTGTGTATCTTAAGGTTTCTTTCAAACAATTTTGTAAGATATAGCAAAATTTGGACTAAGCAGTATTAACTAAAATCTCAAAGGGTTGATATTGTTAAAATACTTAAGTAAACCAATAATATCGTTACATTTTGGAACAGTGACTTACCGAATTAAAACATGCTTCTATACCACATTCCATGACTGCATCCTCAACAACTGGGCTCCATAAATTACGGAACATAAACTTGAAACGGGTGTGCAATATTTCTGTTCGATCACATTTGGTTTTGTGCGGTTTTAGGTTACTAATAGCCAATGAGATGTTAGGAAGAAGGACACTTTTATTTATTGAACTGATGGTAAATCTTGGGATGAGAGAGCAGTTTTGAAGTTTCATATCATTGATCACCTGTGGTCCGAACGAAGGGAGTAAAATCTACAAAAATATGAAATTTCAATTAATGTTGTGCAGCACAACATACATAACATAACATAAATAAACCTTATTTATATAGGACATCACATTGTAATATGTTTTCATAGGTTTAGGAATAGTTCAGCTTCAATAAAAGTAAGTCAATAGTTTGTATTACTATTTTATGAAACATGTCAATGAATTTGGGCAGTTCATTATCTGCAAACACTAACATAAAAAGAGAATACACAGAGAGGGAAGCATGACAATAGAAGGTTGATGTTCCGAGGCACTGTAAAAAGAGCAACTGATTTCATCAGTTCTCAGCTAATTTGTAGCAAATCATCCTACAACATTCTTTCCACAGAAATTCCACATAGAGGGTGAAACTGGTTTACACCAGCAGCTCGAAAGAGGGTCGTAGCGAAACTGCACCAGTTTTTGTTTTCCATTGACTTGGAAAACATTGCCAATGAGACTAGATAATCAGCCTACAAAGAGTTTAAACTATCATTCTGTGTATTTAAGTTGAAAGATTGGGTGCAGTGAAAAATTGGCTGCCAATTTACTATGAGTCCACTTTACGCTACTGGTGTAGCTCAGTTAAACTCCCCTGATGTTCAGCCAGATGAGTTACAGCAGGTTGGTACTAGAAGCTGTAGTGGGTTTGTTAACTGGAGGAGGATGGGATTGTGTTGAATATCTAGGAAAAAATATAGCTGAGGATCCAAAAAAGGATGGAGCCATAAAAAGTTGAACAGTTTAATCAGTTCAACAATGTATAATTGCTTTGAAGCAAGATCAAATTTAAGGTTGTGTTTGAACTTCAAATTTGAACTTTGTTTATATGACTAATTAGATCAAACAAGTAATGATCATTTCTCATGTATTATTTTCATTTCTTTAATATGTTCTTCATTCACATGTTACCACAGTTAAATTTCAGATTTTATTACAAATCTCTAGTATATAATACAATTACAATTGAAAGCAAGCAATAAGGCTATAGTGTACTTTGGAGGTTAACTTACTCGAATTCCAATGAGCATGCACCAAATGAGGTTATTATCCCTCAGCTTCGAGTATACATGGGGAAATGTTTACTCGCTATGCTTTCTTGGCAATTACATATAATACAACTAATGCACAACTGAGACTAAAATTAAAAAAGCATTTTTGACAATGCTGCTGAAGCACCCATTAATCATCTACATAGGTATTTAGCAGCCAATCATTTAGTAGAGATGAGGAGAAATTATTTCTCTCAAAAGGCTTGTGAATATTTGAAATTCCCTGTCTAGAGAGTTGTGGATGCTCCATCATTGAATACATTTAAGGCTGGATAGACAGATGTTTGGTCACACAGGGAATTAAGGGGTATGGGGAGCAGGCAGGAAAATGGAGACGAAGCCCAAGATCAGCCTGATCATACTGAATGGCGGAGCAGGCTCAGTGGGTCATACAGTCTACTCCTGCTCCCATTTCATGTGTTCTTGTGTTAACTTGTGTAAGGTTAGTCAGTTCAACTATGGGGTAGATAAATTTGAAGATTCATTGAGATTCAAGGCACATCAGGAATATCCAATTCATATGCAAGATACTCTATTATATGTATGATAGAAAATCCAGAAAAAGGATACAAGATCCAAAAGGCATTAAATGTAACTTTTCAGAGTAAACAAATTGTTGCCCCATTCATAGCACATAAAAGGATGTGCAGAAGGTGGATTTGAAGTGCCAGGTAGGCAATGCGGTGGTTGTCAAGTATATTACATTAATATTCATGGACATAGCCCTAAATTATTTTACATGTTTTGTAAGAAAGAGATGTTAAACCTAGTTCTTCCCTGCTTGTTAAAGGGAACATGGCATCAGAAGAAGAGTACAAAAAAGATACAAAGACATTTAAGATAGAAAGGGGGAGAAAATTGATAAGCTAATCAGGCTTGGGTAAGATAAAAACCCTAGACCAGATGGATAGGATCCGCACATATTAAAATAAATTAGTGAAAAGATAGCAGGGACAATATCACGTGTACAAAAGGATCATTAAAAAGGGAACAATGCCAGAGGACTTGTGGACAGCTAATGTGATTCCTATGTGTTAAAAACGGATGATGGAACAAGCCCAGGGAATATTAAACTTAAAGTGGTAGTAGGAAAGATAATGGAATCCTTACTCAAAGATACAATAAAAACCGTCTGGAAATTGAAAATATAATGAAGACTTGTCAACATGGATTCCAAAAAGGAAGGTCACTATAGTTTAACCTTTAGTAAATTTTATAATAGGTAAATGTTACACAGACTGAGTTCCTGGCAAATGGATTAAATGTGTCAAATCACTTAACAGGAGTCAACTGCACATATTTTATAAAGATTTCTGTAGATGAGGGTGAAAGAGTAAGATAAGCATAATAGCCAGTCAAAGGTCAAACATATAAACCTTAGACAAAACTGATTTAAAAATTGAAGTAAAATATTATTGTACCTCTCCATAGACAGCTGTGTTGTTGTAAATCTTTGAGAATGGTTTTTTAAAGTCACAATGCTCAAGAATTCTGGTATAGCCTTTCTCGCCAATAATATTACGTTTAACGAGATCACAAACCTCCTGTATACGTGGGCAATGCACCTGATTAATGAAAAACAAGAGGAAACAAAATTATAAATCACAATGAGTATAACCTCATTATTAAAGGGAAGCTTAATTCCAATTAAGATTATCCATGAAATACTATCCTAGCCATTTTAAAAATAGATGAGCAGCACAATAAATTAATTGAAAGGAAGAGTGCAATTTTCACGACCTCAAGAATCCCATAGAGCTCTGCAGTGAATTAACTATTTTTCCCCCATGTGTAGTCTCTGTTGTAATGTAGAAAAATGCTGGAGTCAATTTGCACAAAGCAAGATCCTACAAACAACAATGAGGTAAATGACCTGATAATTAGTTTTAGCTATGTTGGCTGATAGATAAATATTGGCCAGGACACTGTAACATCCCTGATCATCTTCGAATGGGATCTTTTATGTCCACTTTTGAGAGTAGGCAGAGCCCCAATTTAAAGTTTCATCCAAAAAGCGGCCCCTTCAAAATGCAGCACGCCAATCGTTCTATATTGAAGTGCCAAGTTGGATTATGTAGTCAAATCACTGGAGAGCGGCATGAACCCATGCCTTTCTGACTCAGAGACAAGATTGCTGTTATTAGGTCAAAGCTGACACCTTAATCAGTACTGTAATATTCAGAGTGCCAAGGTCGAGGGGCAGGATTTTCCATGAAGATTTCTAAACCCCACAATCAGGCTCAAATGTGGGAGGGGAAACAGTCACTCAATGTGATTTTCCCTGGAGTGGCCAATTAGTGGCCAGGGCGCAGGCATACTGTTCAATTAAGGATAGTGGGCAGGCTCCCAAAGCCAGATGGCCAATTAGACAACCTTCAGCTTGAAAGCAGCAGAATGCCATGGGAAGTAAGTGAGGGAGTGGTTCTTCAAAATGAAGGCACACTCTCTTTGACTTTTATAAATTTAAAATAAAAAAATGGCCTTTGCAGCTGGGCCACCACTGTGGGGGAATCCGTTCTACAGGGTAGTCTGCAGCTGCTCTACACCTAGGCATACAGGGAAAGCCTCTGGGCCTGCTTGATACACTGGCACCCTGGTCTGTCGCCTCCAGGCAACTAAGCTGTCTCCCGCCTAGTCAGCCTCATTAAATTGACCAGCTGTTATTTAATAACATAGTTCTAGGCTCCATCCTGAGCACGATGTGGATTTGGGTGTTGCTGGCTAGGCCAGCATTTATTATCCATCCCTAATTGCCCCTGAGAAGATGGTGGTGAGCTGCCTTTTTGAATCGCTATAGTCCACATGATTGCAGATACACCCACAGTGCTGTTAGGGAGGGAGTTCCAGGATTTTGACCCAGCGACAGTGAAGGAACGGTGATATAGTTCCAAGTCAGGGTGGTGTGTAGCTTGGAGGAGAACTTCCAGATGGTGGTGTTCTCAGAAGATACTGCCCATGCCCCTCTAAATGGTAGTGGTCGTGGGTTTGGAAGGTGCTGTCTAAGGAGCATTGGTGTGTCCCTGCAGTGCATCTTGTAGGTGGTACACATTGCTGCACTGTGCATCGGCGGTGGAGGGAGTGAACGTTTGTGGATGGGGTGCCAATCAAGTGGGAGCCTAGGGAACTGTGTGTATTAAATAAAGGCCATTTAAGGTCAATTGAAGGAGGCTGACTAGGTGGGAGACAGCTTGGTTGCCTGGAGGCAGCAGACCAGATTGCCAGTGCTCCAGGGAGGCCTAGAAGCCCTAGGCTCTCCCTGTCTGTCTAGGTATAGAACAGTCGCAGGCCACCCTGTAGAACGAAACCTCCCGACCCACAATAGAGGCCGAGCTGCAAAGGCCACTTTTTATTTTAAATTTATTAAAGTTGAAGAGAATGCAGTTTCACTTTGAAGCACCTCTCCCTCCCTCACTTATTTTCCATGACCGGCAGCACTATTTTCAGCACCTGCCCACCTCCATTATTGGCCCTGGCAGAGGCTAAAAATCCAGCCCAAGGTGATCAAAAACCAGAAAGTCACTTTGCATAAAGAACTGGCAGGTAATAGTTCCTTATTTAGCAAATCCCCTGTTTTGTTCATCACAGTGAATTGGAAGATACAGTACTGTATTTCATGATGTATTCTGGATAATCTATTAGTGCTTGAGGATTAATTTATATGATAGTTCATCATTGTATGATAACTGTAAATGAGTAGCATTTGTTATATTGTTGCAGGAAGTGAGGCTTGCTCCAAATCGGGGCAATTTTTCAGCTAGGAACAGAACAATACTTCCAACAGCAACCTCAAAAGGAGCAGATTTTGTTTTAGCCTTCTGTTGGCACGCTTGGTATATGTGTACACTTCTGCAATAATTATAGAACAGTGTTAAAAATTGCTGTCTCATTGGTTAACTCACTTGCTGACCCCAATGCAATCTCTGCAAGAAACCCGCGCAGGGAGCAGCAACATGCTTTTACCATAGCAGAATCAATTCTACTTTTTTTTTATATGCTTGGCAGAGGAGCATTCAAGTGTGCAGGTTATGATCTCGTTAGTCAGTATTTTATTGCTGTTGATACTACAGGCAGACCTGCAATAATTTATTATTATTACAGTGAGCGTCACTAGCAAAGGCAACAAGACCAACAAGTCCATACGTAATTGCCCTTGAAAAAGTGGTGGTGAATCTTCTTGAATCTATGTGGTGTAGATAGATAGTGCTTTTTTCTGTAGTGGTAATGATACAACCGAGTGGTTTCTTAGGCCATTCCAGAGGGCAGTTAAGAGCCAACCATACTGCTGAGAGTTTGGAGTCACATGTAGATCAGATTGTGCAAGGATGGCAGATTTCCTCCCGAGGGACATTAGTTAACCAGATGGGTTTTTAACAACAATTCAATAGTTTCATGATCATTATTAATGAAACTAGCATTTTATTACCTCAATTTTATCACCTACTATGGATTATGGGTTGTGTATTATGCTCATACTCTGCAATATTCATGAGCTGGTTGTGTGTACAAACAAAATCTATTTGCATCAGTAATATGCACTAAAAAGATTACTTACATCATGCATTATTTCAGTTCCATTGTACAACTTCACCTTTAGCTGTATAGAAAATAATATTTTGTTAGAGTTGAGTCGAATTGATTTGCACACTGATTGGTTCAAGTAAAAACACGCATTAGGTCTGGTGGAATTTGACATAGATTCTGCTTATGTATTTTAATCTATTTAGCAGTTCCTTTTTTACTCACTAACCATTCATTTTCTTCAGAAGGCACTAACATACAATAGTATTGTTCAATAGTCATTAACAACTCTCTATTACCTTGCTCATCTGATTATTGATTCATGATCTAGACAAATTGACAGCATGCTGTTTGATCATGGGGCTGGGGAAACAGGTTCAAAGCCAAACCAGTTCCTGGTCTTTGACCAAGGTTGCTTCATGGAAATTTTGCAGCAAGGTTTGCTGGATCATGAGCAGGAATGAGAAACTTGGCAGATTTTCCCGTTCCCACAGCCCAGAGATACTAACTGTGGCATTCCATCGCTGTCCTGAGATCTGTTAACTCAACATACACAAAGGCCCAATTCTAACATTGATGTTCTATTTCCAACAGTTTTTTCTTATGCCTATGTACCAAAATATCTTTTTACAGGTAGTATTACAATATAGAAAGGTTCTTGAACTCCGTTTTTGTTTGTATTTTATCCAGGATGTAGTGCTGCTTTACTGCACCAGATTGCCGCTCTGGCACCTCCAACCAGGGCCTGGGAAAGGTGGGGGTGGGGTGTGGGTGCAGACAGTTCCAAACACTGAGTGTTTGGAGCCATCTGCACCCTGTGGAGCCTGGGTGCTCAGCAGTTCATGGTGTATCAGTTTAATGAGGTTGAACTGATTATGTTACCTCTCTGGCTGTGTCTCCCTTACTCAAATGGGCAGGTGTTGGTATTGGATTCTGAGGAAGTGGGACTGGGTAAGAGATTGCTTTCTTTTGAAAGTCAGGTTGAAAATACTTGGGTCTCAAATTATAATGTAAAGGATAAATTGGTGGGAAACACTCCAGGCATTGAACAGCTTGACCGGTGTTTTCGCAGTTTTAAATTCAGAAGAAAATCCAATCTTTAAAAATCCCGAATAACGGAAGGATATAGCAAAGAGCCATTTGAATGATTGCACAATTATTCAAATTAATCTGATCATTAATGTTTACAGTGTTAAGTATGTAACATGCAACAAGGCCAAAAAATAGATAGGAACAACTGAGATTTGCTAACATGCTTCTTTTATCCCAGTGCCACATCACGATTGTGAACATTGGACAATAAAACACTGCTGATATACTGCATCTCCAGATTACAGGAAAAAAGTGCTTTGCCCTTCAAAAATATGTTTGATGTTTCAATCTTAGAGATATGGGTTGTTAATATACCACACATGATCTGTCCCAATAAATAACTATTATTGTATTTTCCAATATTTATTTTTTGTAGCCCAGTGTTTTTTTTAACCAGCTTTCCGAACATACTAAGACCTTTATGGTGATGTACCATATTTCTCAGCCACAAAGTAAAGGTTGAGTAATAATCCATTAAATTTAGTGGGTGATGAAAACTGGGTGCAGCTGCAGGGAAGTTCCATCTCCCTTACGTACACATATATCCAAGTTCAATAGGAATAACTTATATGCACCTTATATATCCCTAAATACACTTTTGCACTTAAAAAAATGTCAAAGCAGCTGAAAGTTCCAAGTTAAGAGCAAAGAGTGTGCTTATTTCTTTTTATATTACTTTTAACAGTTATATACTGGCAAAGTCTAACAAAATACTGATGACCATTATCGTACTCTCACCATATATTAAGATATCAAACTGACAGTAGATCAATTAGAAGTGAACATTCTTTAAAAAGTAGGACTTCATTTTTAACATAGAGGTCTTTCCAAAGTTTCTGATGTCTATCCACAACACAGTATTAACCAGGATTTGTTTTTGAATTCTAACTTAACATGAGTTCCCAGGGTTCCACATCAGCAGGCTGGAGGGATTAAAGCTATGGCTATATAATGTATCAGAGACTACTCCGTACAGGAGGGATGCACACGCAAAATAATAGTGCTGACAGAGGTTTTTCATCTGGTAGCTCATTTCCAATTTCCCTCACCCTACTCTGTGTTGGTCAAAATTAAAAATCTAAAACGCCAATATATATTAGCAAAATATTATTGTGGATCCCTAAATTCTGGATTTCCCTCCTTACACCTCCCTGCCTCTCTACCTCATTTTCCTCCCTTAAGACACTCCTTAAAACTGACTCCTTTCCCAGTTCACAATACTTCCAAGTCTTGCATCATCTTCAAACTTTGAAATTGTGCCCTGTACACCCAGGTCTAGGTTCTATTAATGTGAATCAAAAAAAGCAGTGGCCCCTCTATATACTATCCCCCAGTCAGAAGTAAGTAAAGTTTACTGTAATTCATGTTTTTAATACGTTTGAATTAAATAATTAGACTGTTTCATAATGAAATTCTAGCTATGCTAAAGACTAATGATTCAAAATAACACATGGTTCGAAATAAAATGCCTACCGGCACTAATATTTTTCACTTAAAAAGCATAGTTTACTGGCGTCTGGGGACTCAAAAATGATTAATACAAAGGAAAACAACAGAATAGAAGATTTAGAAATTAGATGGCCAACACATTTTCTTGGAACTCTCAAAATTTGGCAATACGCCCCTGATTTTAACCTTTATTAGGAGGCATCGCGTACTAGATACTATCTCATTCTCTGTTAAAGAATTATGCTCTATTCCAAGAATTCCACCACTTCTGAGCCAAATGCTAGGAGGTCAACAAGACTGATCCTGGTGGAAGAGAGACTTAGATATGCTCTGCAACTTACCCTCAGAGCATGATTTCAGATGTTTCATTGTGACAACCCCGCCACTACCTCCTCCTCCAGAATCATCTGGTTCAATGTGACACAACAGTATTTCTTAGAAAAGAATATGATCCAGAAATGTAAAAACCTCAAACTGCACTACCGGCAAGCTGTCATTAATTATTGCATATTTTATATCTGGCCAGGAAGATTGAGTAAACTGATGAATTGGTTGAAGACTGGCATCTATGATGCTAGAGGCCTCAGGAGGAAGCTGAAGTGAATCACCCACCCAGTACTTCTTGCTGAAGATGGTTGCAAATGCTTCAACCTTGTCTTTTGCACCGATGTGCCGGGTTTCACCAGCATTGAGGATGGGATGTTCATGGCATCTCCTCCTCCACTCAGTTGTTTAATTGTCCACCACTATTCACCACCAGGTGTGGCAGCACCACAGAACTTTAATCTGTTTGTTGTACGATTGCTTCCTTAAAAAGGAAACAAATGCTTCCCAGCCAGGCTCTAAACTCATTAATCCAGTCACTATAAACAGTTTGCAGAAACTGTGCTTAAATCATGCCTTCCATTAATTTATTTCACAAATCTTTTCCCACCCCCAGTTCTTTTATTTTCTTTCAATCTCTTTTGAAGATATTGGCTTATACTAGAATACTGTTGATAGTGCACTCCTTATTCATTTGAAATTTTTACAGTACCCTCTGTACTCTACATAGATCTTCCTCCAAGTGCCTCTGTACATACTTCATAAGGCATAAAATATGGTAAAAGAATCTCTATAAATTATAAGCAAAATACTGCAGATGCTGGAAATCTGAAATCAAAACAGAAAATACTGGAAAAACTCAGCAAGTCTGGCAGCATCTGTACAGAGGGAAACAGTGTTAACGTTCCGAGTCCAATATGACTTCTTCAGAACTGGAAAGAGGTAGAAATGTGATGGCTTTTATGCTGTTGAAAAAGGGGAGTGGGGCACGTGGAGCAAAATAGAAACTCAAAGATAAGTTGGAGTGCAGGAGAGATTAAATGACAAAGACGTCATGGAACTCAACACAAAGGGAGTGGTAGTGATACTATAAAAAAGGAAAACTTTGGTCCAGAGTAGGTTTTAATAGCAGAATAAAGGTCAGTTTGGCTTTGTCTGTAGCATGCTGCTTCTGCTGTTTAGCATTTTTGTAGTCCTGTGTTGTAGCTTCACCTAAAAATGAGGTACCAATGTGGTATGTCTGGTGATGTGTCTGGCATGCTCTCCTACAGTCGTCATTGAATCAAGATTAGTCCCATGGCTTGATAGTAATGGTAGGCTAGGGAGGTGCTGGGTCATGAAGTTATAGATTGTGGTGGAATACAATGCTGCTACTGCTGATGGCCCACAGCGCCTCATGGATCCCCAGTTTTGGGCTGCTAGATTTTTTTTTAATCTATTACATTTAACGTGATGGAGTATGTCCTCAGTGTGAAAGCAGAATTTGGTCTTCACAAGGACTGTGCAGTGGTCACTCCTACTAATATCATCATGGGCAGATGCATCTGTGATAGGTAGATTGATGAGGCTGAGGTCCAGTAGGTTTTTCCCTTGTGATGGTTCTCTCACCACCTGCCACAGACCAAGTCTGGCAGCCAAGACTTTCGGCTTTAGCCAGCTTGTCAGTAATAGTGCTACCAAGCCACTGTTGATGACGGACATTGAAGTCCCCCACCCAATATGCATTCTGATACCTTGCTACCCTTTGTGTTTCTTCCAAATGATTTTGAATATGGAGGAGTACAGATTCATCAGTTGAAGTTGAGGAGGGGGGGCGCGGGGTGTGCAGTACATCATAATCAGTAGGAGGTTTCCATGCTCAAGTTTAACCTGTTGCAAGTCAATATTGAGGACTCTCAGGATCACTTCCTCCCAATTGTACACCACTGTGATGCCACCTCTGGTGGGTCTGTTCTGCCATTGGGACATTCTCAGGGATGGTGGTGGAGAATTGTGGGACATTGGCTGAAAGGTATGATTCTGTGAGTATGACTTTGTCATGCTGTTGCTTGACTAGTCTATGATACAGGTCTCCCAATTTTGGCACAAGTCCTCAGATGTCAGTGTGAAGGGCTGCCTTCCGTCTATATGGTGCCGAGGTTGATGCCAGGTGGTCCATCCTGTTTTATTGTTATTTGGCTTTTCAGTAGCAATTTGATACAACTGGATGACTTGCTAGGCCTTTTCAGAGAACAGTTAATAGTCAACCACATTGCTGTGGGTCTGGTGTCACATATAGGCCAGATTGGGTCAGGGCAGCAGATATTCTCCCTAAAGGGCATTAGATTTTATGACAAGCCAGTGGTTTCATGGTTATCATTACTGAAAATAGTGTAGGCGACCACTTAAAGTTTGTGAACTATACAAGACGTGACTTAAAGTATTTGGAGGGGGTCGAACACAGATTCAAGAAAAATAATTGTTTGAAGGAAAGAAAACGGAACTTGCTGAATAGACATAATGTAAAGTGAAGTGAGATGGGAAATGGGGAAGTAAGAATACTGTAGTCCAGAGGCTCATAAGGTGAAGGAGTGAAGGACTGCTAAATATATATTAATAATGTAATCGGGACTGGTTGCTTGGAGACCCAAGGTGCCACGGGGTTAGACAATGTCTACTTATCTTCCTGATAGGCGATAGCTAAGAGAACTAGCTGCCATGTGTGATCGAAACTGAGAGATGAGACCTTTGAAAAACAAGCAGATGTTTGGACTGGTGAAAGCTCAAGCGACTGTGGTAGACGTGGCACACTTGTGACACCTGCCAGTGGTCAACAGGCCAATCATCAAGACCTGGACACTGGCGACCTATCAAAGCCTGATCATGCAGGATGTATGTGGAGAACGGGGTATAAGAGAAGGTGCTCCGAAGGTGATAAGCTAGTTAACTCGGGAATGACGTAGTCTGATCAACTACTTGAGATCAGAACGAGGAGAACTGATCATCCCCTCTGATTTGATTCTCGGATCTTCCAAGCAACCAGCAACCCGACCTGCGTGGATACACGAGTATATAATTGTATTAGAGTTGTGAAGCATTAAATAAACTTGCTTGGAGTGGACAAACTTGGTAGTTTTGAGTTGTTGATACCCAGAGTAAACCTACAAACCAGGGATAGGAACAGCCTACAATAGCTTTTTATTTCAGATTATTTAATTAACTGAATTTAAACTCGTCCTGGAGCATTCGTCCAGGCCTCTAATCCAGTAATATTATCACTCTGCTATCATTCCCTATTGTGCTATCAGTTATGCTCATAACTTATTCAATTATTTTTTGTGTAGTTATATCCCAATAAAATCAATATATTAGTATTAACTTTTCTTGGACTTTTTTTTAATTAGGAGGGATAACTCCTACCTTGTTCGTGTAGTTATCTCCGATTTCTTTAGTGTTACACTCTGTGTAAGGAATGTATTTTAGGTGGAAGTGTGTTTCATTACTGCTTCCTTTGCAATTGTCATCCAGTAACGTGATTTGTTGAATTAAGTTCTGTGAAAAGAAAAAGAGCAGAAAAATGGGAAAAACAAACTTAGCCAAATTTTAATACGTAAGGCCAGGATCAATAAAAATGAAGAGAAACTGTGTGGCAAGAGTCAGAAACATTGGGGTGGATTTTATGGAGGCATATTCTTCGCCTCCCCTCCCCCCCATAGTCGGGAAACCTATCCGCAGATCGCCGACTTTAAAATGGGCTGCCCTGCAGTGATAATATGCTGGGGACGGCCTTAACAGGGTGAGAGTGAGACTTCAGCCCCTCAGGCACAGAACCCTCAAGAGGTTTTTTTTTCCATTTAAAGCTAGGCCAGCATTTATTGCCCATCACTAATTGCCCTTGAGAAGGTGGTGGTGAGCAGCCTTCTTGAACCGCTGGAGTCCCTATGGTGTAGGTACACCCATCGTGCTATTAGGGAGGGAGTTCCAGGATTTTGACCCAGTGACAGGGAAGGAACGGTGATATATTTCCAAGTCAGGATGGTGAATGGCTTGCAGGGGATCTTCCAAGTGATGGTGTTCCCATGTATCTGCTGCCCTTGTCCTTCTAGATGGTAGCAGTCATGGGTTTGGAAGGTGCTGCTTAAAGAGCATCTTGCAAATGGTAATTGCCAGTCGATCTGATTGGATGCCAGCTCAGTTCCAGGGCACAGCGGTTGCTGCAGCTGGGACTACAAGGATGCCCGAAAAGAAGAGAACATGGATACCGGACTTAGGTAAGACCGGGTTTTTAGCTGGAGAGGGATCAGGGACCCTGGCAAGGTGAGAGGGTGGGTGCCCATGATGGGCACAGGGGACCCTTCGGAAAGGAGGTACTCCCCCACACCCACTTCCTTCCCACTTTTGCCCGAGATGGCAAATCTGATCTGGCCTCCTTTGTTCCGCCTTACCTGGCTGCACTTATTATTGCATTGGAGGCAGAATGTCCAGTTAAGGGCCTCAAAAGGCCTAAGGGCAGGTAGGCTGTCTGATGCCTTTCCCACCCACCATAAAATGGAGGACAGCTCAGGATGGGCAGAAAGACATCCGTTTTATTTTATGCGGCCCCCTCCCCGCCTTCAAATACGCTGGCAAGGGCTAACTCTCTGTCATGGTATTTAATGAATGCAATGGAGATCTCGCCTCTCAGTGAGAGAGCCGGCGAGAATCCTGCATCGCCTCTTCACAGAAAGCCTGCCAAATTAAGTGCCTCTCAGGTACTTAAGTGGCCAGTGGCAAGCCTTCCCAGGATCAAGGACCCCAGGGGGCAGAGGTCCCGCCTGCTGAGAGCTGCCATCTCTCAGTGCTTGTCAGCGCAAGGAGGTGTGGTCATGATGCCCAGAATCATCTCATTGCCCATCACTTTACTCTGCCAAGAGCAATATGTTCTCATGATTAGGTGACCAGAATTGCAAACATTTTCCAGTTGGAATATGATCAATGCCTTATACAACCAATGGATGCAATTTCTAGAGAGGTCTGTAAATGGCTGAGCAACCACCCATATGCTTCAAGCACAAGGCTGCTTAATTATGCAATTTAGGGTCCTACACCATTGTAAACGTCAGAGTAGTTATAATGGAGTCTTTAATTATCCGTAGACTGGGATAGTGGTAGTGTGAGGGGCAGTGAGGGACAAGCGTTCCTAGATTGCATTCAGGAGAATTTCCTACAGCAGTATGTGTCCAGTCCAACAAGAAAGGAGCCACTGCCACACCTGGTTCTTGGGAATGAGGTGGGCCAAGTAGGTCAAGTGACAATGGGAGAACATTTAGGGGACAGTGATCATTGTATCATAAGGTTTAAGATGACGGTGGAGAAGGATATTGGTCAATCCAGAGTAAGAATAATCAACTGGCACAGAGCGGACTTCAACGTGGCAAGAACGGAGCTGGGCTGGATAGACTGGAACCAAAGGTTGGCGGAAAAAACAGTAGCTGAACAATGGGCTACCTTCATAGAGGAGATCATTGGGGCACATTCAAGTATGTTTCCCCAAAAGGGAAGGGGAGGACAAACAAATCCAGAGCCCCCTGGATGACAAAGGAGATAGAAATTAAGTTAAAGAAGAAAAAGTATGCTTACAACAAGTGTCAGGTAGCAAATACAATTGAGAACCAGCTGAACACGGAAGGTTCAGAAGGGATGTGAAAAAGCAAATACGAGAATCAAAGAGGGATTATGAGAAAAGACCGGCAGCTAACATAAAAGGAAATCCCAAAGTATTCTATAAGCACATCAATAGTAAAAGGGTGGTAAAAGGAGGAGTAGGGCTGATTAGGGACTAAAAAGGGGGTTTACACATAGAGGCAAGAGGCATGGCTGAGGTGCTAATGAACACTTTGCACCTGTCTTTACCTACGAGGTAGATGTTGCCCAGGTCATGGTGACAGAGGAGGGAACTCAGAAACACAGAAGGGTTTAAAATTGATAAGGAGATGATAAGGCACTGGGAACAGATGAGATGCATCCAAGAATATTGAAGGAAGTGAGAGTGGAAATTGCAGAGGCGCTGAAAATAATCTTTCAATGTTCCTTGGATCCAGGGGAGGTGCCAGAGGACTGGAGAACTGCAAACATTATGCCCTTGTTCAAAAGAGATTGTAAAGATCAGACCTGCAATTACAGACCAGTCAGTTTAACTTAGATGGTGGGGAAACTTTTAGAAACAATTATTCAAGATAGAATTAATAGTCACATGGAAAAATGTGGATTGATTCGGAACAGTCAGCATGGATTTGTTAAAGGAAAATCATATCTAACTAACTTGCTGGAGTTTTTTGAAGAGGTAACAGAGCTGGTTGATGAGGGAAAGGCCATTGATGCAATATATAGGGACTTTCAAAAGGCGTTCGATACAGTGCCACACAACAGACTTGTGAGGAAAGTTATAGGTCATGGAATAAAAAGGACAGTAGCAATGTGGATACAAAATTGGCTAAGGGATAGGAAACAGAGAGTAATGGTTAATGGGTTTTTTTGGGCTGGAAGAAGGTTTGTAGTGGAGATCCCCAGGTGTCGGTATTGGGATCCTTGCTTTTCCTGATATATATAAATGATCTAGATCTTGGTGTGCAGGGGACAAATTTCAAAATTTGCAGACGACACAAAACTTGGGAGAATTGTATACTGTGAGGAGGACAGTGTAGATGTATATAAATCATTAAAGGTGGCAGGCCAGGTAGAGAGAGCTGTTTCTAAAGCATACAGTATTCTAGGCTTCATTCATAGGAGCATAGAGTATAAGAGCAAGGAGGTTTTGTTGAACTTATATAAGACACTGGTTATACCTCAGCTGGAGTACTGTGTACAGTCTGGATGCCACACTATAGGAAGGATGTGAACACATTGGAGACGGTGCAGAAGATGTTTACGAGAATGGTTCCAGGGATGAGACACTTCAGTTATGAGAAAAGATTGGAGAAGTTGGGACTGTTTTCCTTGGAGAGGAGAAGGCTAAGAGGAGACTTGATAGAAGTTTTCAAAATAATGAGGGGCCTGCACAGAGTAGATAGGGAGAAACTGTTCCGCTCATAAATGGATCGAGAACCAGGGGGCACAGTTTTAAAGTGTTTTGCAAAAGAAGCATATGCGAGGTGAGAAAAAACTTTTTCATACAATGAGTAGTTAGGGTTTGGAATGCACTGCCTGGAAGTGTGATGGAGGCAGGTTCTATTGAGGCATTCAAGAGGGCATTGGATTATTATTTAAATAGAAACAATGTGCAGGGTTACTGGGAAAAGCAGGAGATTGGCAATAAATTAAAATGCTCAGACAGCCGGTGCAGATACGATGGGCCAAATGGCCTCCTTCTGCACCGTAACAATTCTGTGATTCTGTAAGACTTAATGTGCAATATTAAGGTACAAATTGGCAGTGTTTGGGAATTAGCAAGCTCCACCCATTTATACCAGGCAAAGTGCAGCTAAACCAGTGGCCCTTAAAGGGACTGTGGTGGCGTCAAAGGAAAGTCCAATGATGTCTCTTGAATTTCTATAGCCCAGAAGAAGCAGAATTACCATGGCCTGCTGTGACCCCATGCTCAGAGTGGGAGTCAGCCAATTATCTGCCCTCTATCTGCCTTCTTACAAATAGGAAGCTGCAATCAGACACCCGTTTGGCGCCTGCAGCTTGCTGGCAGCATTTGAATAAGTCCCAAAACCAAAAATCCCACGGATACTGTATACGTTTTGGGTGCAAACCTAATAACTCTCCTTGTTGCAAGATAGTATACTTGATAATTACCTTCCTAAATTTGCTAACAGTGATTTCCATCTCTGATTCTCCACAGTGAACAGACTGAACATATCTGTCTGGAGACGCTGATTGCGGTGTGAAACTGTGGGCATCATTTGCTGTGTAGAAAAGATAACAAGTTCATAGTCAACCATATTGTTTCTAAAAAAAAATCCTACATTCTCCTTCCCCTTACCACAACTGCTGAACATCATGTCATCCACTTCCACCTGGAAATGAATTGGTTAGATAACATACTGGTGAAAAGTGATACATCGTGAGCATTAAATATATTATTTTATAATGACAGTATTCTCTCTTTAATAACTGGGCTGGTGCTAAGTCAAATTACTGTGAAGCATCTCAACCCAGTTCCAGATTATGGTCTCACAGCATAAAACTGCCAATCATTGTTGGGACAAATTAGGATTGCGTTTGACCCATGTTGTAGTCAAAATTGTCATTCTTTCCCTTGCACTGTTTTTTTTTAAAACTGTTGCTTTCATTCAGAAATTTTGGATTATGTTAAATGTAAAATTAGTTTCTAATTTTTAGGTAGAAGAAAAACAGCAAGTTGGAAGGTAAAGACCAACAAATGGGAGATTCCTACCATGCAGAGATGTCAAATGATGCATTAGAATAAATGCTATTTCAATTAATATTTTTGGAGGTCATGACCCAAGAGAATTGAAGCTGAAATAAACTTCTGTTCTAAATAAAGATTTTATTAAATTCATTTAAAGTTTGACTTGATTTTTTGAGAAATATATAATAACATACATAAACATATATACAGGTTTGCACAGGTTACGCATTTCTATCCACGGTATGCTTACTGTCTATGTCAGAAAGTTTGAATGAATCATGTCTCTATATTATAACTGAAATTCTATTTGCTCATTACACAGAACTTACAGCACAGATTCAGGCCATTCAACCCAGCTTCTCTGTGCCAGTGTTTCTGCTCCAGCTGAGTCGCCTCTCGCAAATTTTTATCTAATTCTATCAGCATATACTTTTTCCTTTCTCCCTTATGTACTTCTCTTAAATATATGTATCCTATTCACATCAACTACTTCATGTGGTCGGAAATTTCACATTCCAACCACTCTCTGGTTAAGGAAGTTTCACCTGAATTCTTTACTGCATTTAATCAGTGACCATCTTTTCATTATAAACCCTAGCTTTGGACTATTCCACAATGGAAACATCTTCTCTACATCTTTATCACACTCTTTCAACATATTAAAGGCAGCTGTTAGGTCACCCTAGGCTCTCTCGCTTTTCTAATAAAAGAGTCCCAGCTTACTCAGTCTTTCTTGATGTTAAAATCAATGTTCTTGGTAAGCTGCACAGCCACAAAAAACCCAAATGTTCCCATGAAGGCTGTGCACAAGTTGGCCCCTTTAAGTTACCACATGTAACACGTGCGGCAATGCAGAAAAGTTTAAAGGGGCTGTGCACTTAAACAAATTGCCCGTGCACTACAAACAGGGACAGGTTTACAATGAAACACACCATGCCGTGGCATGGGGCCCCCAAACAGGGGCCTCAAAATGCATTATCAACCCAACAGCGTTGTAAGATAATATAGCCTAATGGCTTCTGCTTTCTTAGTTTGAATGTAGATTTAAGATTAGTATGAAATAACATAGAACAGGCTTGTCCAACCTCCAGCCCGCAGGCAAAGCCCCCCAATGTGGCCCCCCTGAGGTAAGTGCAGTGGAAGATTCTAAAAGAAAATGCTCCTCCAATCACAGGCTGTTGCTCTCCCACGTTTGCTGCTGATAAGCTCACAAGCCTATCAACAGTCAACATGGAAACGCCAGGCCGGGATAGGGGGGAGAGACTCGCTCAAGGCAGGAAGAGGCTGGATACAATGATACGAGTGGTATGTTGGGGGTGTGCGGTGAGGATGAAAAGACTCGCTGCCAGGGGTATGAGAGGGAGAGAGAGAGTGTGGTTCAATGTGGGTGTGGGTGTGTGGGAGCATATGTATGTGTGTGTGTATGGGATGGGATGGTGGTTGGGGAGTTGGGGGGGGTGCTGGAGAGGGAGAGAGATGGCGGGGGAGAGAGTGTGTGTGAGACAAGCACTGATCAATCTGTGTACTTTCTTGGTTTCGGCCTTCGGTTGCCAGTGGATGGGGAATCCTGGGGGGGACCCCAGAACTGAAGTTGAGCACAGGGCCCCACGAACTGCAAATCTGCCACTGACTACACAAAGAAAAAAAAGTTAGTTATAATCTCTTGGGCCAGAATTTTTTGCTCGTTGGGCGGGCGCACAATCGACCCGACTGAGTGTAAAATGACATATGATGACATCAGGCAAGCGTCCCAACATCATCGCACACTTGCGCGACATTTTGGTCGGCAGGCATGCACCGGACTTGGCAGCGCACCCACCAACAATTAAAAGGCTTATTAAGGCCATTAAAGTTATAATTGAAAGAAACTTTTCACTGCCTGTCCAACCTTATGGTTGGTAGAGAGGCGAAAAGACCAAGCGGCCTTTGCATTTTTTAGGAAACCTCATCCATGGGCGGGACGAGGTTTCCAACAGCAAACGAAAATAAAATAAAAATTTTAACATTTCATTTATGATATGTCCCTGCTCATATGACAGAGTCACATGAGGGGACATGTTTTATAACATTTAAAAAATCTTTATTTTTAATGTTTTAAACTCTTAATCTCCCGGAGGCAGCTCTGTGCCTCAGGGAGCTTTTCCAGTGTGCACCCACGCATATGCGCAAACTTGTGCACACGCCCTCCTCCCCCCCCGGCCTCCCCCACACAGGCAGCGCTGCAGCACACGTTTCACGCTGGGCGGGCCTTAATTGGCCCGCCAGCATGAAATTGCAGTCCAGCCCCAATCATGGTCGGCTTCCCGACCGCCCCCGCCCGCCCCTGTCAAGCCCGTCTAATGAGGGAAAAATCCGCCCCTTAGTTCTGGTTTAATTCTTGTAAATGTTTTTTGCACTTTCTTCAGTACTTCTATATCATCTCATCTCACTAGTTGCAGACCTCCTATTTTTGCTACTTGCCAGATTCATTTTGATCACCTGATTTGGGGTCTTGATCCACCATCCGCTTGCCCCCTTTTCTTTCATCATTGTAACGGATTTAGACTTCCACCTAAAGCCCCAACAAATACCACTTCATGATCCCACTTCCCTATCTTGTGGATCCAGACACTGTGACTCCCAATGTCATGATCCCTTCCTGATCAGAAATCCCTCTCTAACCCACACTCCATCTACTTATCTTTTCTCCTCTTTGTTCTTCAGAGTTCTCCTCTGAGCAACTGATCACCATGTTGATTAAGTTAGCGTTGAACTCTTTAAAAAAAATGAATCCTTTACAAGCAATTCAAAGGATTTAACTATACAAATCTGTAGTATCAATTCTAAGGGCGTGAATTCAGGCTCTGTAGAACACATGTTTTGTACACTATGGTACCCTTTACAGTTTCAAAATGACATTTGAAGCACCACACACTTCTGATGCAAAGTTTGCTGGATACTACATTAGTAAAGTGGTTAGCGTGCTTAACATCTGCCAGCACTGCCATTTTGAGCCTCCAAGTTCCAACCTATGCCTTTGGGCAACTTGTACAGTTGAATATGTTGTTAAGCATCATGAAACCTCCACCGTGCTCCCCCACCCTCAACCTGTACCATTTAAAGGGATCATCAACTATTTACAAGTTAGTTGCTGGTTTATTTCTTCTGCATTTTCTGCAATTCCAGAACTTTTTAGTATATTCTATGGTTTGAAGTTTCAAAAGTCTACAGGGCTGAAGCATTTCACTTGAAGAGCTTTACACATGTATGTCCAACAGGTCAATGTGATGTAGAGGTGTGATGAAGACAGCAAGCTTTCCTCTCTTGTGTGCTGGTTTGCTTCTCATTTTCAGCCTACACCACTAGCTGGCAGCAATGCAAAAGAGAGCCAAATGTGAAGTCTCTCCCTCTAAGTACACAGCCTCTCCATCACAAAGTCCTCAGCTGTCCAGCCTCGACACAAAGAAACTGGGACCCTTGAGACTTTAATCTGGCTTCTTTCAATAAACTCAGGGTGATTGATTTATTATAAAATGAAATTTCTTTTTTAAGACAAGTTGCAAGAACTGGTTAACACACAATCAGTAAACTGGAAGTGTAATTATCTATCCCTTTTATAATTCCCCAGCCACACACACACACACACACACACAAATAGGGTATCTGCAATGATGGGCAGTTGAGGAAAAAAATCTTTGTAAAAAGGATAAGGATAAAGTTTGCAGGGTTTTGACGCTGTCAACCTGGTGCTCCCTTGTGCGAGGACACGTCACTAGTCCTAGTAGATGTCTGGAGATTCTCGCCAACGGATCTTCAGCATGGAGCAAAACAGAGCTGGATCAATCCTTCTCGTCTCAGCCTCTCGGGTTTCCAATAGAGACAAGTCCTGCTGAGGTGAGGATTCTTAGCTGGCTACTGACAATCACACTGTATTTCAAGCAAGGCAAGGACAACACAAGCTGGACAGCTTTTCCCTTCTCGGTTCATTCCCAACTGAGTTCAAAACAACAAGTTCAAAACATAAAAGCTCCTCCGTCAGGTGATTTCCAGTAAATCACTAGGCTTTTGCCTTTAAAACAATTTTTCTCCAACAATTAAAGTGACTGCAGTTCAAATAGACAAATAGCTCTACTCCACAATTGCCATGCTGGTCATTTAGCTGACATCATGTGACTTCTTGGAAAAGGCATGCATGCTCCAGTCGAAGATGAACTTATGACCTTTGTTTAAAAAGAAATTCCAAATAATGCAATGCCGTCCCAAATTTTAAAAGAAAATACAGCTCTTGACGATATGGTTCTAACAAGATCACCATGTGAAAAGGCTCTGGCACACATGAACTATACTTCCAACTCTGGGCAAACAGCTCCACTGCCTTGTGGATACCTCCGGAGAGTTGATAAAAGATCTGGAGTGAAGACCAAAGGCAGACTGATGTCTAAATATGTCATCTTTCCTACAAACTCTGCATCCAAGCCAATATTGTGCTTTGCATTCCTTTGGATACAACTAGGGAGGTCAAGAGGGGGGCTCTGATGTTTGGGCAGCCCGAGATCTCCATAAATTTTGCCCAGGCTTGCACCCTGGAGAGGATACTTTGGGGGAAGGGGTTAGTGGCCCAGGGTATGTGTATGTGCAAAGACTGCGACCCTATATAAGAGCAAGAGCAGCTGAAGTAATTGCAACAACTCTCAAGGCATCTTCCTGCTCAGCATTGTGGGAAAAGTATTTGCTCATTTTGCCCTCATCAGGTTATAGATCCAGGTTGAACACATCTACTCTGAATCCCAGTGTGATTTCAGAACTGGAGGATCAACTATTGATATGATTTTCCCAGTCCAGGAGCTGCAAGACAAACACTGTGAACAAAAAAAACCCCTATATATTGCCTTCATCGATCTCACCCAGGCATTTAACCATGTGAGCAGAGGCGAACTATTTCAGCTGCTGGAGAATACTGGCTGCCTGAAGAAACCCAGTGTGATCTCCTCTTTCTATGACAACATGATGGGTGAGATCAGCTATGACGGGGCAACATCGGAACCCTTTAAGAACTGCAGTGGTGTCAAACAGAGTTATGTTCTGGCATTGACACTCTGGCCTACTCTTCTCTTTGCTGCTGTCATATGCCTTCAGATCATGTACAGGGGGAGTTTTCTTACATACCAGAACTGACAGAAAGCTATTCAACATTGCTTGCCTGAGATCCAAGACAAAGGTGTGCTAAGGCCTCATCACTGACAATGCCACACTAGCATTCCATAACAAGGAACACCTTCAGCGGTAAATGGACAGGCTCCCTCTCATTCCTGTAAAGAGTTTGGTTTGACCATTAGCTTCAAGACACCATGGTCCAGGCTATTACCCTTCTACTATCTATTGGCATTGACAATGTGACCCTGGAGGTTGTTAATAGCTTCATATGCTAGGTTCTATAATCACCAGCAATCTGTCCACAGATGCTGTCAGGCCTGCTGAGTTTTTCCAGCATTTTCTGTTTTTATTACCAGCAATCTATCACTTGATGCTGAAATCAGCATACGCATTGCGAAAGCTGCCTGCAAACTGTTCAGTCTTTTCTCCTGCCTAGCATAGTAAAGCAAGTGACACACTGCCAGTGACTGTGAAGGTGACCATAGCTATGCATTTTTGTGTGTCTGGCTCCTTCTAGTGTGCTGCTGAAGATATTAGAAACATCTCTCAGTTTGCAGTACACTGCTGAATAACGTTCTCTGTGCAAGAATAGCTAACTTGATTTCATTCACTCTTGCCAGAAAGAACCACACAGAGTGGGCATGAGGGTTCATTCAGATTTCATGCTACCCCATGACGCAGTGTGCCAATGACATCACATTCATTGCTTTACATGTACTTCATGTTGGCTCTGCATTTTACTTGAACCAAAAGGAATTCCATTCCCTCAACATGCAATTGGTGTGCAACCATCGGTGGTGCATCCTGCTGCTCAATGTTGCTAAACCATCATGCTTATCTGACATCCAGTACTGAATGAGCAGAAATTTTCTCCAATTAAATGTTGGGAAGACTGAAGCCATTGTTTTCAGTCCCCACTCCAAACTCTGTTCCCTAGCTATCGATTACACTCCTCTTCATGGCAATAGTCTGAGATTAAACTGGTCTGTTCGCAATCTGATATTCAAGCCATCACTAAGACTGCCTATTTCCACTCTGTAACATCACCAGGTTTATCCCTATCTCAGCTCGTCTGCTGCTGAAATGGTTTTCTTGCCTTCATTACCTCTATACTTGACTATTCCAATGCACTCCTGGCTGGTCTCCGCATTGTAGCCTCTGTAAACCCAGAACTTTGCCCATGTCTCAACTTGCAACAAGTCCTATTCGCCTATTGCCCCTGTGCTCGCTGACCTACATTGGCTCCCAGTCAAGCAACATCTTGATTTTAAAATTCTCATCCTTGTTTTTAATTCCCTCCATGGCCTTGCCTCTCTCTTTCTCTCTAACCTCCTCTGGCCCCACAAAGTGTCAGCTCTGGCTCAGTTGGTAGCACTCTATCTTCTGAGTCTCAGGTTTTGGCTCAAGTCCCACTCAAGGGCTTGAGAACAAAAATCAAAGCTGACACTTCAGGGCAATACTGAGAGAGCTGCTATCTTTTGGATGAGACATTAAATCAAGACCCCATGTAGCCACTTGGGTGGATGTTAAAGATCCCAAGACATTATTTTGAAGAAGAGCAGGGAATTTATCCTTGGTGTCCTGGCCAATATTTACCCCTCAATCAACATCACAAAAGCAGACATCTGGTCATTATCACACTGCTGTTTATGGGAATTTGCTGTGTGCAAATTGGCTATCGCATTTCTTACAGTGCAAGACTGATTACACGTCACAAAGTATTTAATTAGCTGTAAAGCAATTTGAGCCATCTGGTGGTCATGAAAAGGACTTTATAAATGCAAGACTTTTTTAAAAATCCTCCAGATATCCGTGCTCCTCTAATTCTGGCTCTTGAGTATCCTGGATTTTAATCACTCCATCATTAGTGGCTACGCCTTCAGTTGCCTAGGCACAGAGCTCTGGAATACCCTCCCCTACACCACTCTGCGTATCTCTCTTGCTTTCCTCCTTAAAAAACTCTTTAAAATGCACCTCTTTGATTAAGCTTTGGTCATCTGACCTAACATCTCTTTATATGGCTCAGTTTTTTTGTTTTATAATGTTCTTGTGAAGCACCTTGGGATATTTTATTACGTTTAAGGCACTATATAAACATAGGTTGTTGTTATATGCTGGCAGAAGTCACAACGCATATATTTCATGGCAGCCTTCTGTGTCAGTTGTACCTTAACCACTGCAGCACAGTGTGCAACAGATATCCGAGATCCATAATGTCACAAGAAATCTGATACAGGAGACCAGTGGCACCTGAAGCAATGATTCCACTGCCTGTACCACTCTGGAGGAGTTTTGCAGTACTCAGCTGAGCAGGTCTCAAGAGCTGTCATGGTACGTTACATGCTGCACAACATTGCCATCGTGAGGGAACATTCCTTGTTAACATCTAGCAAGCAAGGAGGCGGTGGAGGAGGAGGAGGAAGAGGAAGGAAGTCTGCAATTTAGACAGCCCATTTCCACCCCTATTGTATGTGAACAACTAATTCAAGAATGATGCCAGTAACAGTAACCCCAATTCCCCATTGATCAACAGCTCTACACTCATTACCCTCCTCTGTCACTGACCATCACATTGTCCTTTTGCCCACAATGCAAAGACAGAAGACAACACAAAGGGCAGGAATTTCCAGTCCTGCCCATGGCAGGAAACATCGCGGGGAGGACGGAAAAGTTGGAGAGGCAGCCAAAGGCCCATTGACTTTCAGCAGGAATTCCTTGCCAAAATATATATTCCAATCCAAATTTGAATTAAATCACGTCCCAAAACGGTGTCCTCTGTTTATTGACCATTCTGCCACTAGAAACAGTTTCTCTTTATTTGTTCTATCAAAACTATACCTGATCCCGAGTACCTCTATTGAATCTCCCCTTAACCTTCTCCGTTCCTAGATGAACAATGCAAGCTTCAAGTCTGTTCACATAATTGAAGTCTCACCCTCCAAGCATCTATGTAGCAAATCTCCTTTGCACTCCAATACCTTTCCTAAATTTACCGCACTTCATTGTTTGGATTTGCCCATGCCATGTGCCATTCCTAGCTCACCTAATTTACCTGACATCATCAAATACATGATTTCTTTGCTGGCAAAAAATAACTTCAAAGGCTGTGTGCAGTTATTGTTCCTCTTACCATGAAGATCACATTTAAGTTTGATCTCATCAACCAATGGAATCTCTGTCAAAGATGTAGCAGTAAATCCATTTTCAACAGCCCACTCCACCAGTTTTTTTGAGGCTTTTGGGAGTCCAGATATAACTGATGATTCCAATCCAGGCTGAGTTGCATTGACTTCATGAGATAGCTGAGAAATCATACAGTATTGTTACTCAGATCAGGCTACTATTTACATTTAAATGCCATTACCAATGGCACCCTTTAAACTTTTCATTTTGTCAAGTAGTAAGTTGGTTTACTCTTGCAAAAACAATGCAAAATGCAGTTCCTTAACAAAACTACTTACATTTTCTAATCAATTTTAACTTTTTAAGTTTGTCAGCAAAGTCTTACATCAGTGATCATGACCACTTCTCATATTTTGGAAAGACATTATATAAAATACATTGCAAATCAAAATACAAAGAACACTGATTTGTGATAGTCTTGGTAGAACCAATCTAACTTTAGTTAAAAAATTCTCTACAATAATATTTTTAAAAATATTTAAATGGCATCATTTTGTAGAAATGCAGTTGTCCTAGGGGATTCAACAATCAAGGTGATAGGTGTTTCTGTACTGTCGACAAGAGTATCATATGTTGTGTCACTTCTCTGGTGTCAGGGTAGGGGTCATCAGGAACAAGTGCAGAACATTCTGCCAGAAGAAGGGGAACAGCGAGAATTCATGGTCCATGACATAGGAAAGAAAATAATTGAGGTCCAAAAGACAGAGTTTCAGGAGCTAAAGTGCAGGATCTCAATGCTGGTAATCTCTGGATTACTCCCGGTGTTTCACGCTAAAGAGTATAGGAACAGTAAGATAAAGCAAGTTAGCATGTGGCTAGAGAAATGGTGCAGGAGATACATCGTCTGATTCCTGTGGCAAGGGGACCAGTTCTGGGGCAGAAGGGACCTTTACAAGATGGATTGGATTGTACCTAACAGGACTAGGATCGAAGTACTCTCCGGGCAGCTTAAATGGTACTGTGAGGAGAGTTTAAACTAATTTGGCAGAGGGAGGAGAACCATGATGAAGCATGAAAAAAGAGAAACATGGTACAGAGAGAACTGGGAAAGATGAACATCATTAGAATAAAGAATAGTCCAGAAATAGGAGGGGTCAGAGTGGGGAACAGTGTTAAACAAGCTAAGACAGGTTTGCAATGCATAAGTATAAATGCACAGACTATGATAAATAAGATTTGTGAACTGCAGGCACAAGATTGTCACATAAGCTTATGATATAGTGGCAATAATGGAATCCTGGTTGAAGGGCAGGAATAGAAATTTAACATTTCTGGCAACAGTTTATTCAGGAGGAACAGAGAAGAGGAAAAAGGTTTGGTTGGTGGCAATAATAGTCAATAATAATGTTTCAGCCCTCAGAAGGGATGAAGCGTTTGAGAGTTCTAAAATGGAACCTATTTAGTTAGAGTTAAAAAGCAGAATAGGATCTGTTCTGCTGCTGGTTGTGTACGATAGATCACCAAATACTAGGAAGAAGAAGGAGGAGCAAAGATGCAAGTAAATTTTAGAAAGACGCAATAACATTACAATAGTGAATGTAGTAATGAATTATTCAAATTATTCTAATATAGAACAAGAAAAAATGTGTAACGGACCAGGAAGGGAAGGGATTCCTGTAATGTGTATAGGAGAACTTACTTGATCTGTTTCTTTCCAGCCCAATGACGAAAGAAGCAGGGTTAGATCTAGTTCTAGGAATGAAGTGGGAGAAGTGGAGCATGTTTCAGTGAAGGTGAATTAGGAAACTTAAAATCATTAAGTTTAGAGTAGTTATGGAAAAGGACAAGGAACAATCAAAGGTGAAGATACTCAATACAGTTCAGCTAATTTAAAGGAGTTGAAAAAGAATCCAGCCGAGGTGGAATAGAAACAAGAATATTAAGACTCACACAGTAAATAAAACAGTAAACGAACAATGAACTATCCCACTCCTCCAAGGCTGGATGCATGCATGTTACACAACCCGATGGCAAAAAAGAGACAATAGGCATGTGTGTCAAGTTGGGGAAAAATTCTATGTTGTAAAATTTTCAACCCCTGCCTCCCCCCCAACACCCCGGGTGGGGCAGTTGTGTAGCATTGTCTCCCATTTGGTATAAAATAATTACTTGGAAGACTTAGAGAAACTGTTTCCAATGGCTGAAGGGTCAATAACCAGAGGGGACAGATTTAAGACGATTGGAAAAATGACGAGAGGCAACATGAGAAAAAACCTATTTTACACAATGAGTGGTTAAGATTTCGGGAGCACTGCTTGACTGTGGCGGATACAGATTCAATAGTAACCTTCAAAAGGGAACTGGATAAATACTTGAAGGAGAAAAGAACTAAGGATATGGATAAAGAGCATGGGAGAGGGACTAACTGGATTGGTCTTCAAAAGAACTAGCGCAAGGTCAATGGGTTGAATGGCCTCCTTCTTTGCTCTACTATTCTGTAACATGGATTTGTTAAAGGCAATTACATCTTACAACCAATATGTTGTGGAGTTCTTAAAGGTAGTGCAGTTGATTTGAATATGGACTTCCAGAAGACATCTGATATAAACTTGTTAGCAAGATTGAAACCCAAAAAGGGGAGTGGGTACAAAATTAGCTAGGAGAACAGCAAACAGAGAGTAGTGGTGAATGGTTGTTTAACAGACTGGAGGAAAGGATGTGGTCTTTTGCTCCAAAGGTCGGTACTGAGACCACTGTTCTTTATGATGTATGTCTATGACCCTATATGTGCGACATAATTTCAATGTAAGCAAAGAGCACAAAACATGGAAATGTTGTATATGGTGAGGAGGATATTGGCAGACTTCAGGAGGAGATAGACTGGTGAAACAGGCAAACTGATGGCAGATAAAAAGTAATGCAGAAAAATGTGAAGTTCTGCCCTAGTTCTCGTATTTGCAATAGCGGAAAAGAAGCTCACTGCTATGGAGGGCCACAATTTCTGGGGGGCCCACATATGCTCAAATCTGGAAGTTGTGGTGCGCCTTCATGGGTTTCGAAGGAGCCCAAGCTGATAGTTCCGCTGGACCTGTCATGCGGGAACTTGAGATGATTGCCCAGCACTTACACCTGTTTTTACATGGATTTTTTAGGACAGCTTCAAGCAGGTGTGGAGCCTGCTCAGGACTGCAGCCCTTTAAATCAACAGGGAGGCTGGGGATACTGCTGGGGACCTGCGATTAGAAGTACAAATAAAAAACTGAAAATCATTTTTAAAAAAAACACTTACCTCTCATTGAGCTGAAGACAGGCCTCAAGGGGCATCTTCAGCTTGTGATGTCAATGAAGGCATGGCTTCACCGGCAATGTGCCGCGCCACTTGGCGTCACCAGTGAGTTCATCCCCAGACTCATGGTGCAGCTGGGAGAGCAAGGACAAGTTAGGGCTCTAGTTTTCACGTGGTCAGCGGTGAACGCCTCCACTTTGCTGCTGACCGCATCATCCGGGCCAATGTATTTTGGAAAGAAAATTTAGAAGGGGCGATATAAAGGAAATGGTAAATCTTTAAAGGGGTTGCAGAAAGTGTGACCTGGCACATGTGGCAACTGACCAGACAATGTCACCAAAAGGTAGCACATAAATAGGAAATGGAATCTGCAAAGAATAAATCTTTGGGAAATTCCAGAGGTAAAGGCAGGAGGGTGGGAAGAGAAGCTATTACTGGAGATGATTGGATAGGTGAAAGTGCAATGAAATAAAGTCTTGGTTAAAGTTTATAACATACATTAATTATCAAGCCATATCTTAAGTCCTTTTAAGCTACTTGCCAACTTTCCTGACAATTCTTATTTTACAGCACAAAATACAAACATGTTATACACTTATCTAGTTCTTCATGAAAGAAGCAGCATTAAAGAGTGAATATTATACAAGAAAAAGTCTTCCATGAAATCCATGCAAGGGAAGATTGTACATAATCTGTCAATTGTAGCAATGTCAATTGTAAGCAATTAAAGGAATAGAAAGACGTTGCAGTTGCAGAGAAAAAACACATTAAGGAACACAAAGTCAAACTGGAAGCATGGGAGATACTCTTATATAATGTAGGAAAGAGAAAATCAAACAAAGGCACATTTGCCTTTAAAATATTTCTAAAATAAATGGCGATCCAGTCAAGGTTTGCTTGTTGAATATCAATCTATCGCATTTTAGGCACAACATATTAAAGAATACTAAATATAATTGCATCAATGTTTAGTACAAGATAATATTACATGAGGGACTACTATGTAACATTTATTTGAAAAATGTTCTCCTTCTTAAGAATAAATGTTCCAAACGATTACTGTAATTTTGACGATATATGATTCTGATATTGTTTTGTTACCTTAAGGTGTAATGATGAAGGAACTTCCCCCCCAATGTTCAAGTTTATAGGCTGATTGCTCTGAATAACCAGGGAGACATTATGGCAATTATTCCCATGCGTAAATTCAACATCCATGTTAACGCTCTTCTTTTCTGAACTCCTAGTTTTGTGATCCCCAAAAAGATTTGTGTTAGGAGTACAATATTGCATAAGCATATGCCATAATATTTTAATTTTCTATCGAATGGTCAAACAGTAACTACAAGAATTAATAAAATTAGCCTAGATACGCAAAGCATAATAATAGTTTGATCACTCAGCCTTTCCTGGAAATCTGAATTTGAAAGCTAAAGAGAGACAAAAATAACTAAAAATAAGGGGAAAAAATATCCAGTCATCTAAAAACGTGGATATAATTCTTTCATTTGACTTACAGACGGGAAATTACAATGTGTACTGAATGTTATTCAAACGGAGAAAAAGAATTTTGTTGAAAATTATCATGCAAATAACATGTTCTGCTTTAATACATCCTAGAATGTTGCTGTGGAATTTTCAAGATCACATCAAAGCAGCTTTGTAAAACCTAAGGACAGGTATGATTTATTGGATGGAAATAGTTCCTTATGCTGAATTTTCTTCCTGAGATGAAACTCTTTCGAGTTATCAACAGTCACAGATTGCAACTCTTTCGAGTACAATCACAGTTCTTGGTTTCCAGGAGTGGGACATGAACCCACAACCCTCTGATTCAAAAGCGAGGGTGCTATGAACTGTACTCCACATATGATTCTGCTAATTTTCATCCATTAAACTTAGCTTGATGTATTTAGCAACAGATAACATTTTGCTGATGATCAACATAAGGAACACTGTGAAGTAGAATGCAAGAGGCCTCAAAAACACAGAGACATTAGGGGACTGGAAAATACAACTCAACATTGATAAGTCTGAAATAGTACATTTTGGGAAAGGGATTGAAAAATAAATTGAAAACTGTAAAATTTTTAATGGAGTATGAAAACAGAGGGTGAAAAGCAGGACTGCCAATGGAAAAAGCCCTAATTATGACAAAACAGTTTTATAAAGGTTGATGATTAATCTGCAGAAGGCACCAACTAGACCGATTTTGAAGTATTATGTGCAGTTGTGAGAAACCCAATATAAAAAGCCATGGAAAAGTTGCAGCATTGATTCACTAGGATGACAACTAGGAAAAAGTCATTTAATTGTGATGAGAGATTTGAAACCTATAATCGTATTCACTAGAGCAGAAAACAGTAAGGGGAGAATATCTTAGAAATATTCTAGTTGCTCCATTGACCACTGAATTGGTAACAAAGGATGTAAATTCAAGACTGGAAGCATAAAAGGGGAAATTAGGAGAATTTATTTGAAAGTATAACATTATTGGAATATGGAATGCTTTACCACAATTAGCTCTTGATCCTGGGTTAAGGAGAGAATCAGAAAAAAAACATATGAAGTAGGGAAAAAGCAACAAATGTGATTATAGTGTGTTACTTCATTGTGAAGCTAGTCCAAACACAGCCAAATGGCCTACTACTGCACTTTCTGTGACTGATTATTTACAGTCTGATTCAATATTCATTATCATAAGCATGGACTTTCTTCATACAAATCATAGCTGATATCCTTATAAATGATAGCACAAGAACAAGTTTTTTTTTAATGTTCTTTCATGAGATGTGAGTGTCACTGGCAAGGCCAGCATTTGTTGCCCATCCCTAAATGCCCTTGAGAAGATAGAGGTGAGCTGCCTTCTTCAACCGCTGCAGTCCATGTAGTGTAAGTACACCCACAGTTCTGTAAGGAAGGGAGTTCCAGGGATTTAATCCAGTGGTAGTGAAGGAACAGCAATATAGTTCCAAGACAGGACTATATAACTATACAACAACAACTTGTATTTATATCGCACTTGTAATGTAAAGAATTGTTGTGGCATTATCAGACAAAATTAGACATTGAGCCAAGGAGAAAGATAATAGAAGTGATGACAAAAAGCTTGATCAAAAAGGTAAGTTTTAATGAGGGTTTAAAGAAGGAGAGGCAGCTGAAAAGGCAATACTTAGCAAGAATACAAAGTTCAATTATCACTATTCGCCTTGCACAGTTATTTTAAGTCATAGTTATTTTGAGTCTGGGTTATTAAAGTTTCCATTCAAAATCGTTTCTCCATCAGTAATTCACCACCTGCACCACCCACCCATCACTTCCACATAAAGCATTTTCAAAAGTGCACAGTGTCAGATAATGTTCAATGGTAGCACTATGGCCCGAAGGGATTCAGGTCCCATTTCAGAGATTTCAGCATAAAATCTAGTTTGACACTCCAGTGCAGGACTGAATGCTACACTGTTTGAGCAATAGCATGGATGGGAATTTCCGGTCCCGCCACAAGTCAATGGACTTCTGGCTGGGGCGCCGCCTCTCCCGCGGCGGGTCCAACCCGTGACGGGGCCGTAAAATCCTGGCCCATATGTTAGATATGAACATACAAATTAGGAGTAAGGATAGGCTATTCGGCCACTCGAGCCTGCTCTGCCATTCAATAAGATCATGGCTGATCTGATTGTGGCCTCAACTCAACATTCTGCCTACCCCCGATATCCTTTGATTCCCTTGTTAGTTAAGAATCTATCTGCCTCTGCCTTAAAAACATTCAATGACCCTGCCTCCACTGCTCTCCGGGGAAGGAGTTCCACAGGCTAACTACCCTCTAAGAGAAAAAGATTCTCCTCATTTCCATCTTAAATGGGAGACCCCTTATTTTTAAACCATGTCCTTTAGTTCTAGTCTCTCTCACAAGGGGAAGCATCCTTTCAGCATCTGTCCTGTCAAGGCCCCTCAGGATCTTATATGTTTCAATTACATCACCCCTCATTCTTTTAAATTCCAATGGATACAGGCCCAACCTGTCCAACCTTGCCTCATAAAATAACTCCCCATCCCAGGTATCAGTCGAGTGAACCTTCTCTGAACTGCTTCTAATGCACTTATATCCTTTTATAAATGAGGAGGCCAAAACTGTACACAGTACTGTAGATATGGTCTCACCGACACCCTACACAGCTGTAGTGAAACATTCCTACTTTTATATTCCATTCCCCTTGCAATAAACAACAACATTTCATTTGCCTTCCTAATCACTTGCTGTAACTGCACACTAACTTTATGTGATTTATGAATCAGGACACCCAGGTCCCTCTGTACATTAGAGTTCTGAAATCTCTGTTCATTTTCTATTTTCTATTCTCCCTGCCAAAGTGGACAAGTTCACATTTTCCCACATTATACTCCAGATGAGAAGCTGAACCAAACTCCCATGTTCCCTCTTAAGTTGACATAAAAGATCCTACTGTACTATTTAAAGAAGAGTTCTCCTCGGTCTTCTCCCTAATATTTCTCCCTCAATAATATCACTAAAAACGGTTGTGGTAATTGTTGTTTGTGAGATGACGAAAAGCCAAACTAACTGTCATGTTTCCCGCATTACAACAGTGACTTCTCTTCAAAGGTACTTCATTGGCTCTAAGGTCCTTTGGGACAGCCAGAATTTATGAAAGGCAGTGTATTTTCTCTAGAAAAGGGAAAGCTGAGAAGTGTCCTTACAGAGGTCTTTAGAAGTATGAAGCTGTTTGATAGGGTAGAGAAGATGGAGGCTAAGTTAGGCCATGTAGCACCTTTTTTTTGAGGCGCTACATGGCCACATAAAGCTTGAAATCAGAGTCCAAGCTGCATGCAAATACACTTCCAAGGGGGAGTGGACAGTATGTGATCTTGGTAGAGACCAGTAACTATATTTTTAAAAAGAAGAAATCCAAAGTCACAGTTATGTACTAAAGGAATGAAGCCACAAGATTCCATGGCTTAAAACAAAAGACCTTTTTATTATAGAAGTGTCAAACAAAGCAAAGATTAAATACTATCTTGGCTAACCAGCTAAACACTAACAACCAGAATCAACATAAGTTAAACATGAATTAACAGGTAAACTGCAGTCGATTATAAACTATAAATTACACATTAAATGACAGACACAAGTAAGACAAATTTTACAAATTGGCTCAGCAGTCCCTTCAGCAAATAGGTCATCAAACTCAACCAAAGTTCTTCAAAACTCTTTTCCTTACAAATAATTTCAGCTCCTCTCCCAGGAGCTAGCCTGATTCCCAGCTGACAGCAAGCCAAAACCAACCCAAGTTCAATGGGCATGGTCTTCAACAAAAATGGTCCATGTCCACAGAATTTCCTCAGCTTTGCTTATTTCTTCCTTTCAGAAAAATTCTTCCATGGGATATGGGCATCACTGGCTAGGCCAGCATTTATTGCCCAGGCTAGTGTATGACTTGGAGGGGAACTTGCAGGTGTTTTTTTTTATTTGTGTACGGGATGTCAGCGTCGCTGGCAAGGCCAGCGTTCATTGCCCATCCCTAATTGCCCTTGAGAAGGTCGTGGTGAGCTGCCTTCCTGAACCGCTGCATTCCCTGTGGTGTAGTACACCCACAGTGCTGTTATGAAGGGAATTCCAGGATTTTGTCATAGCAACAGTGAAGGAACAGTGATATACTTCCAAATCAGGCTAGTGTGTAACCTGGAGGGAAATTTGCAGGTTTTTTCTTTACTTCATTTATGGGATGTCGGTGTCGCTGGCTCGGCCAGCGTTTATTGCGTATCCCTTGAGGTGGTGATGCTAAGCTGTCTTCTTGAATCACTGCAGTCTATGTAGTATAGATATTCCCACAGTACTGTCAGGGAGGGTGTTCCAGAATTTTGACCCAGTGACAGTGAAGGAACTGCGATGTATTTCCAAGTCAGAATGGTAAGTGGCTTGAAGGGGAACTTCCAAGTGGTGGTGTTCTCATGTATCTGCTGCCCTTATCCTTCTAGATCGTAGCCGTCATGGGTTTGGAAGGTGCTCCCTAAGGAGCTTTGGTGAGTTCCTGCAATCTTGTAGATGGTACAGACTGCTGCCACTGTTCATTGGTGATGGAGGGTGTCATGAAGAGATATTAATGTCTATAATGTTATTGGAAATTATTTATTAATTAGAATTGTAGCAGGGTCTGTGTCAGTTCTGTTGAAGGGTCATGTGGACTCGAAACGTCAACTCTTTTCTTCTCCACCGATGCTGCCAGACACAGTTGTAGGCTTATAGGCTGGTTAGATCTTAAATGCCTCTAACTTACACGCACAAACTCCTTTATGTTTATACCTAGTTTCCCCTTTGAATGTAAATTTTCCATTGCATTACTAGGTTTTTTAATTTTACCTCTCCTAATAATAATCCTTTCATTACACCAATTTTATTAGTAATATAAATCTATTACTTGGCGTCTCCCAGCTAGATGCAAGATTTTACCCATTCTTTTGAATGGTTTATTCAACAAATGCAAATTTACACTTTACCTGCTCCACTTTATGCTTATCTAATTATCACCTCAGAACTACTATACATCAAAGCACCCAGACTAGCCAGTTTTAATCCAGTTAAACCACACTAAGACACACACATAGACACAGAGATAAAAACAAAAAACTACTGCGGATGCTGGAAATCCAAAACAAAAACAGAATTACCTGGAAAAACTCAGCAGGTCTGGCAGCATCGATGGAGAAGAAATCAGTTGACGTTTCGAGTCCTCACGACCCTTCGGCAGACCCTGTTCTGCCGAAGGGTCGTGAGGACTCGAAACGTCAACTGATTTCTTCTCCACCGATGCTGCCAGACCTGCTGAGTTTTTCCAGGTAATTCTGTTTTTGTGTTGAGCAATTCTCTTATCTCAGCATCATACAGGACCAATAGATGAGACTTCTTCATTTCACAAAAGAGGTCATGAAAGAAATATGTGGACTGTTGCAGCCACAACTGCAGCCTCAAAGCCAGACAGAGACAGCATTGTCTGTGGCAGTCAAGGTGACTGTGGCTCTTAACTATTGCGTGTCTGGCTCCTTTTGGCTGCTGCTAGAAATATTAGCAACATGTAGCAGTCTGTAGTGCACTGCTGTGTTAAGTTCTCTATACATTATAAAGAGAAACAGAAACACTCTAATCTCATTTCCTCTTGCTAGAGACAAGTAGAAGGAGTAAGAACAGGTTTTGCACAGATTTGTAAGCTTTCCCATGGTGCAGAGTGCCACTAACTTGCATGTGTTTCACCTAAGCTTGGACATTTCATGAAACAATTGGGATTCCACCACCTCAAAGAGCAGCTGGTGTCGGGTAGTAGCATGCATTCTGCAGGCGAAAAGCACTTAAGCTAACAGCAGACCTCTATTCTATCTGTATTTAAACCACCATGGCAAATAAAATCTGAGTGAACACTGTTATCCCCTCATGATATGGCTCATGACTTCAGTCAAGAAATTCTGCAAACATGCAAAGCAGCCTACAATGCCAGCAATACTTCCACAAGGAACATGATAGTACGTACCATTAGTGTCCTGAAGCAAGGTGTTTACAGCCTGGATCTGGAGGAGCCCTGCAATACTCAGCTGAGCAGATATCAAGATTTGTGGTAGTATGCACAACCTGGCCTTCATGAAGGAAGAACTCTTACCACCACTCATCAATTGAGAAGCTGATGAGCAGAAGCAGAACCACACGGGAGGAGAAGGAAGACGAATGAAGCCTACAGCCCCTTTCTGCCTGGGCTCTACATGTTCACATTAATCAAGAGCAATACCAGTAACTTCAACCATGCCTCCCCATTCATCAGCAGTCCCAGACTTGTTACCTTTCTTATACCAATGATCATCATATTGTCCTCTCTCAAACAACACAAAAATAAAATCCACCAGAAAATGCACATTCAAATCTCATTTTATAAAGTCACTCATTAAATAATGCATACAAAATCAAACTATTCACTCTTGTGCATTATTCCCTTGGTGTCTGTCTTGCATTCTTTTGCATACCTTAGTGTTCCTACGAGGTGCTTCCTCTCTGCCTGCAGAATGGTTGGTGGAAGGCTGCTGCCCCTGAGGAGACTACAGAGGGCAATCTAGAGCAGCTCTCGGCCTGGGCTGCAGCAGTCTGGGCTGTCTGGCAACAGCAAGGGCACTAGTGGAGTGACAGGGATGTGAGGATGAATGCTGTGATCCTGAGAGAGGTCAGCAGGCTTGTGATCCTCAAGTCACCATCATTTCTACAGGATCCTGCTGATCTACTGGAGAACAGACTGATCAACTGCTGTGACCCCCTAGAAGCCCCTTTGAACAGAGGCAGCTGAAGCCAAGATAGAAGCAGTCTGAGGTTGCAGGGCAGCAGTCTGAGCTTCTAATGCAGCACTCATGCAATGGAAGCTGTTTGTGCTGCTTTGGAAGTTGTGATATTGGCTATCTCATGGTGGGTTCCACAGACGTTGAAAAGGATGGGTTCCAAGTTCTGCACAAAGGCTTGTGCCACGTTGGAGCTAGATTTCTCTGCTCCTTGCCATTTTGCACTGGTAATTGGTTGCGTATACCAATCAATTGTCTTTTGTATGCTGGCCCAAAGTCCTCATTTGACTCCTTTTCAGTAAAACTAGTGTGTGACCTTGCTCCTGTGCTATCTTAACACCTCCACTGGCTCCTGTGCACTTTGTCCCATATCTCTCCACATATAGATCTCTTCTATATCCCAGCCTCTAAAGTAATGCACAGTATCAGTCTCTGAGCTGGTGGATGCGAATGCAAGATTGAGTGAAAGTATCTCTGCAACTTAGTGTCCTCTGACTGGGAAGGTCCAGATCTTGAGCATCTGAAATGAAAGAGAGGCAGGTTGGGTTGAAGGAAAGGAGAATGTAAGAACTGAGAGCTTACACCATTTGCAACATTAAATCATAGAGGCTGCGGGATGAGGGGGAAGTGGGAAGAAAGGAGTATTAGATATGCAGATACCCTTATCATTGATCCCTCCATCGCTGCCAATGTCCACAGCCTCAGCGATGCCCCGTCCCATGATGGCCAGCACTAACTCTTCCACGGGAGCCAGAAGATGCAGGTGGCTTGCCCTCCTCTACTTCTTTCCTCCTGCTCTTTTCTCCTGTTATGCACCATATTCTCCTGCAAGAAAGAGGGGAATGTATCAGTTAATGTTCTGCAATCCATAATGTGGCTATGATGATTGAACAGGTGCCATTATGTAAAAGTCATGAGTTGTGGATACGAATTGAAGGGTTGAGTACTGATTAATAGAGGTTATTAGTAGGTAGGTGATGGGTGCAGTGGATTGAGTAGTGAGTAGGTTCAGTTGGAAGAATATGCCATATAAATATTGCACTCACTCACCTTGACAACCTTGTCAGATTGTTTAATATCTTGTTGCATTGCACCCATGTTCTTGCAGCTACATTCCTAGCAACGACTTCAGCCGCTACCATTTCCCACTGCTTCCTCAGCATATGTCTGGAGGGCCTCCTGCCCCATGAGGATACAAGGGGATACTGTCTTTCTTTCCGTGTCTTGCACCAGTGTACAGCGCAGGTAGCACTGGTTGCATGCAGCAATTAGGTAAAGCTGCAGGCAGCACCAACTTAATGCTGCCTGCAATGCAATGAACAATGTTCATTGTGTACCACAATCCCATTTCAGGGTTATCCAATTTAATTTCCAGGCCTTCTGCTTGTGGTCGAGTCCAAACTAGGGATCATAAATATAAAACGTCACAAAAATCCAATAGGTACTCAGATAAATTTCTTTACCCAGAGTGGTTATATAGTGGAACTTGCTACCATATGAAGCAGTTGAGGTGATAGCATAGATGCATTTAAGGGGAAATTAAGTAAGTACACAAAGGAGAAAGGAATGGAAGGATATGCTGAAAGGATTGGATGAAGTAGGAAGGGATGAAGCTCATGTGGAGCATAAACACAAGCATATGCCAATTGGACAAAACGGCCTGTTTCTCTGTTTCAATTTCCACATAATCAATGCAATATAAATGCAAGTTCTCTCTTTTCTCTGGAGATGTATTAACATGTCAATGGTTTTCATGAACTAAGAACCAGAACCTTCTCAAATATGGATTATAACTCAGTAATTGCTCAGTTCTAAGGTCCCATTTCTAATTTCCCATTTTGTTAGCCCAAAATGTGATGAATAAAATATCAAGAGATTTTTCAGAAATTCAGTTTTAGTTTGAAATCCAAAATGCCAGGTTGGAGTTTTCACTTTTGGCATAATTGACAATCCAGACTTAAATTGCTCTAGTCTTCAGATCTGAGTTTTTTTTGCTCACATTTCCACTCAAACAAATTTGCACAATGTGAAGTGTAAAATCTTCCATGAAGCAACACAATTGGACAGTGTTTTAGAATGTACTGTTTTTTTGCATGAAAGAGTATTCCTTGATATATTTAAAAGTGGTAAGCAGGTGGAGTTTTATTAATATCACTGTGATTAGGTTTATCAGAAAAAATAAGCATTTTTAATCAGAGTTTCTAGTCACCATCTGTGAGTAACCCGATTTTAAGCAACTGAAAATCATTTAAAACTACAGAACTATTTACTAGTTCCATTGGTGTATAGTTTTAATATTTCTATAATAGTTAAAAGGTTTTATCAAGGCGTCTATTAGGATTCTTGCATCCAAAAAAACTTATATTTTAAAGAGCCTTCTCGAAGGCCTGCAAACAGACGTAATTAGCGGAAAATTGTTATGGTGATTAATTCAATCCAGTTTGGTGGGTGACTAGTTTGGTGGGTGGAGTGCTTCTAGTGCTTTTTTTTTTAAAACTAGTGCAAAAGATTTAAAAAACTCAATTAATGCCAGACATAATTTTCGCTTCAAAATTCCTTGATCTTTTGCACTGGTCTGGTCAATTTCAGGTGAATTGCACTGAAAGAAAACAGCACAACCTAGTGAAAGCTACTCCACGTAGTTATACGATTTATGCATTTTTAAATACAAATGATGAAACAGTACAAATAAAACACTGAATATTGTAAGAGGTAGAAAATAAGTTGGTAATTTTAGTGGGCAGGTGTTATTTCAAATGAGTTAAAATAGCAGACAAGGAAATTTTAAAGGAACTGATTAAGTGTTTATTCACTATCATCATAAATAGGAACTGGGAGGCTAATATTCAATTCTTGAATTATTAGTACTAGGCTACAAGGATGTGTTTCCTTCATAACCAACAAAATATGCTCTGGTCAAAGAATAATGGAATGTAGACAGTAAACAAACACCCAGCAGAAAAGGAAAACAAGATCTTTCAGATTATTTTCACTTTGTCGTAGAATAAACAAAACCTCAACGCAGTAAAACTGTTTTGAGGAAAACATTAATTAGCATCGATTAAAATGGGCATTGTAACAATACTGTGGAGATAAAAAGAAAACTAAACAATGGAAATTGGAAAAATATTTGAAATGAGCATTGGAACAATACTGTGGAGATAAAAAGAAAACTAAACAATAGAAATTGGAAAAAAATCAAAAGAATGCTGGAAATAGTCAAGTCAGCCAGCATCTGAAGAAATGTGTCATTCAACCTCTCTAGAAATGTTAATTTAAATGAGTTCAGTGTGAAGTCATCCGCTTTGGACATAAGAAAAAACAGATCAGGGTATTTTCTAAATGATGAGAAGGTAGGAACTGTGGAAGAGCAGAGGGATTTAGTGGGGTCCTAACTAATGATAATGAAAAATCTAACAGAACGTTAGCTTGTACCTCAACAAAGCTGGAATACAAAGAGGTGGAAGTTATGCTGCCATTGTATAAAGCTCCAATTAGACCTCTTCTAGAGTTCTGTATTTAGTTCTGGGCACCGCACCCCAAAGGATACATTGGCCTTGGAATTGGTGCAGCAGAGATTCATGAAAATGATAAACAAATTAGGTTTATATTCAAATGAGTACAGAAGTTTGAGGGGATATCTAATTGAGGAGTTCAAAATGATTAAAGGTATGATTTGATACGTAGATAGAAACTATTTCCTCTCGTTGGGGAGATCAGAAAAAGGGGCATAATCTTAAAATTAGAGTTATGGCATGCAACATGATATCAGGAAGCACAAAGAGTTCTGGCGATCAGGAACTTTCTCCCCAAAAAGCTGTTGAGGCTAGATCAATTGATCATGATTGGATGCTGTACTTCAAAACCTTCTTGAAGGCAAAATGTCAGGAGTGTCATTATACACCCAAACGCAGTGCCTTGTAGATAAGTTAGAAATTTCTTAATTGTTGTGGCATTTACTACAAAAATTACAAACTCCCCCACTGGACTAAAGGACAGTGACATATATACCAGTTAAATGGCTTATTAGCTGCTTAAGAAATATTAAATAATTATTACAGATTTATTTGATATTTGATCCTATTTTTCACTCTTGCTATGGTTACTACATTCTCCAGAAGTGAACATTTTTAAAACTGTGTTTACACAATTTTGTCAGTTGGTCATAAATAATGGTAAAACAGGTATTTCACGTTTTTCATTAAATAGGAAAATATGTATAAGGAAAACGTCTTAAATCAAATTTAACATAAATTCTCCACTGATTACATCATTTCATTGAGATATCTGACTCTAGATTTTTTTTTACAAAATACTTCACTGTGTTCACCTTATCACCTCCATCCAAAACTATATTTGTTCCTGAATTTTAAAAAAACTGAAAAGAACTGGATTAATACACCCAACAAATTCTGTACCTGAAGTCCGTGGGTATTAGATTTATAATGTGGATTTGACGAACGATGCGCTGATCAGACATCACACAACCCACCAAGTCTTTCTGGAGAAGTTTGTAATCCAGATAATTTTGAGCACTGATATGAGGCTGTTGTTCACATTTAGACAGGAGCATTTCATCTGTTTAAAAAAATAAGTAAACTGAGTGTTAAGCAAGAGAGATTCCAGTACTCATTGTATTTTTTAAACCTTCTAAAAAATAAAAACATTAATTGAAAAAGAATAATCCTAGTAAGAGCAGTTTTGGTTTTAAAAGTAAGTTTTCAAATAATGAAGAGTTCCAAGCTAAATAGAAGTGTTCGAAAATTATAAGTCATATGGAAACTATTAGGTATTTGATCAGAAAAACTGAATAGCTCTATACAGGCTGCTGGCTAGCTGCAGATAGCAAAGGCTCATAACCTAAAATGAAAGCAAAACAAAAACGCTGTATCTTAAGATAGCTGTTTACAACAGGTTGGATAAATAATGGTGGCTAACAGTGCACACTGTTATTGATGTGTAAATCAGCCAGCAAATTTGAGGCATTAACGGATATGGCATGGGTTTGCAAATCTCTAGAACTGTTGGTCAATTAATGTGTTCAGCCATTTGCTTCACACAAACAGCATCTCACTCTGATCCACCCTATTATTTTTTTTTAAAAATTACTGGATTTACACATTAACTGTCACTAAACTTGCCACAGTAAGGACTTTTTTTTAACAACGTGATAATTGCTAATGGAATACCTATCTACTTCTCTAGCTCTGAAAGGGAATAACTTAAATGGTTTAATCTCATGTCTACATCTAGAAAATTGTTGTTTGATATTTTAAAAATGTCAAGTATAAAATTTATATTTTTATATCTATCATCTTTTTTCTCTCTCAATCCAAACTTTCTCTCCCTCTTTATTTTTCTCTCTGTGCCCAATTTAACTCCAATTTACCCAGTGGTTCCTATGGGCAACATTTTCCCCCCATTGGGGGGGAATATGTGAGAGTGGGCGCGGGCGGGCGGGCTTCCAATCGGCACCCCTAGTCGGGAGCGCACCACCATTTTACGTGGGCAGGCCAATTAAGGCCTGCCCAGTGTGACATCCGCCAGGAAGCGCTATGCGCTCACTGTGTGGGAAGGGGGGGGGGGGGGGGGGGTGGGGAGAGAGAGAGAGAGATTCCCTGAGCTGGGAGTGTGCAAAAGAGCGCACAGATCTCCGAGGCAAAGTGCTGCCTCAGGGAAATCGGCTCAAATCTGAAAAGCACTTTATACAATAGAAAAAATTTCACTGTCACATGAGTTGGGATATGTCCATAACTTTTATTTTAAAACATTCTGAAATTTTAAAATCCCTCATGAAACCTCATCCCACCTATGGATGAGGTTTCATATTTTTTTCAGAAGCCTGCCGGGGCTCCCGGCCTGTCCGCCAACCTTAAGGTTGGATGAGCAGGTCCACTAATGATTTCAATTATTTTTTTAATGGCCTTAATAGGCTGTTGACAGATCGGCGGGCACGCAGACTGCCAACCTGAAAATGTAAATGACGCGGGGTGACGTCAGTACTTCCGCGTCACCCCGCGTCATTTTACGCGTTGGTGAGCAGGCCCCACCCCCGCTCACCGACTGGAAAATGCAGCCATATGTTTTTTCTTAATCCTTAAAGTCTCACTGGTTAAGGAGCTATAGTGTTGTTTGTTAATTTCATTTTAATCGTATTTACTTGTGTGCAGGTGGTGGGTATTAGCTGGGGATTTACTTATACACCTATACTTGAGTTGGTCCAAGTCGAGTGGAGTGCCTGAGGTGGCGGCTGCGACTAAGGGTGGTGCATCTCGCAAGGCGTCGAAGCAGTCACTGACTAAAGTCACCAAGAAGCCGCCCAAGAGGCGAAGGAAATCTCGCAAGCAGATCTATTCCACTTACGTGTACAGGGTGGTGACCCACGTCCACCCTTCCACCAGGATCTCGTCCAAGGCCATGAGTGTTATGAATTCCTTCGTTGTTGATATTTCGAACGCATCGCCTCAGAGGCTTTGCACCTCATTCACTACAGCAAGAGCCACACTATGTTGGCCAGAGAGATCCAGAGCGCCGTCTGCTTCATGCTGCCAGAGGAACTGGCCAAACATGCCACTTCCGAAGGTGCAAAAGCAGTCACCAAATACACCAACTCCGTTTAGGTCGATCATTCTAAAGATTATAAATAGGCACAGGGCTCCTGCAAGGGAGGAAGGCTTAGTACTCCTCTCCTTCTGCACTTCAACAGGTGTTGGTGATGTTAAAAATACCTTAAATAGGCACCGACTGAAGCTGTGGTTGTTGGGTTAGGACAGGGGTGTCTAACCATTTTGTGTGAGGGACCACATTTTAATTTTTTTTCTTGCTCACAGGGCCAGTGAGCAAATTTCAGAAAGGTAAGGCATTCAAAATTTATCTTGCTATTAAATCAAAACAAAACACATGCATTTTTATCAACAGGCTTCAAATGAGAAGACTCATTTCATAATTAGCTTACTTTCACGTCACGATATCAAACACTGATTTTAGTGAGATATCTGGCACTGTAGCCACTAAACCAAGGTGGTAGGTGATTCCTAAATGACTGGACACTACTAAAACAGTTGCCCCTCACACATCTGAATCACCTCTCATTTACCTATGTATGCACAATCCAACATGGTGGCTTTCTGGGGACAGGTCATCTCCTTCCCAAAGAACATACTGAGACTCAAATTCCCTCCCTAAACCTCTCTGCCTGGGCAAGATGCTTATGTGTGAAACAAATGGCAGAACACATTAATTGACCAACAACATTAGGGATTTGTAAACCAACACCTTATCTATTAATGCCTCAAATTTTCTGGCTGATTTGCACATCAATAACAGTGCACTGTTAACCACCATTATTTTTCCAACATGTTGTTAATAACTATCTCAAGATGCAGCGTTTTTTTCTTTCCTTTCATTTCAGGTTATGAGCCTTTGCTATCTGCAACTTGGCAGCAGCCTGGAAGGAGCTATTCATTTTTTCTGATCAAATGCCTAACAGTTTCCATATGACTTAGAATTTTCAACCACTTATTTAGCTTTGAACTCATCTTTATTTGAAAACTTAAGGTGTTAATTAGGAAAAAAATGGTCACAGGAACTGAAACAGTGATCAATTTCATGGTATAAATGTGTCAAAACCATTCCCTGTTAATAACAACAGTGACTTCTCCTCCATTCTTCCCACAGCATTAACCACTATTTTTGCATCATACGTTCAGGCTTTCAAAGGTGTGCAAAAACAGATTATACTATCCTGCCACATTGAAATCAGAGCCAGAGAAAATTTAGACACAGTGCAACAAAAAGGACAAGCATCCAGATATCTCCTAAGTGTTTTGTTTCAAACCAACATCAGTAAATCCTTACTAGACTCTTATCACACTGTAGAGGATAGGATTGGACCTGGCTGCGAGATTCTTGATGGCTGAATACTATGCCACCATTCCCTACCTTTACACAAAATCATAGAGGACGCTAGCAACTTGCTGGCTGCTCCCTCGCAGCCTCCCTCCTTGCAGACTCTCTCCCCCACTAACCCCCTCCCCACCTGGCAGGCAGCCTCTCCTTCGCAGCCTCTCTTTTCCCCCTGCAGACTCACTGCTATCATTCCGGTCCTCCGATGAGCACCACCTCTCGCCTTTCTGTTGCTCACCCAATCAGACTATTTCTTTCCTGCGTTTGCTGCTGATGGGCTCACCAATGAGCCTCTCAGCAGCAAACTATGGTGAGAAACAGCCTGCGATTGGAGGAACAGCTCCCTACAGAATCTGTCACTTCCACTTACAAGTATTTTGAACACTGGTTGGTGGGCAGGATAGAAGCCCTTGGTGGGCCAGCTCTGACCTGCAGGCCGTATATTGGGACAATTCTTGGTTAGGGAGTTCATACTTATGTGTGATTCTATAAATAAAAGCTTATAAAAGCATGTAAGGAGTGGCTCCGATTCTATCCTTCTCTGGAGCAGAGAACGGTTGCCTAAAAATGAAGGTTGCAAACTAAGTAAAACCATTTTTTCAAACAGAGAACTAAAATCCTAGAGGCCATTGTGGAAGATGGCGGAAAGCAAGCATGAATTATCAGGGTATGCTTACCCTCCAATCTTCTCAGAGCCTGAACCATATGACCAGTGGAAGAATGAAGTGGATATTGGACACGGGTTACATCCCTACCAAAGAGGAAACAAGGTATGGGCTAGGCTTTCTTGCTACCTACAATAAGTAAAATCAGAATTAAGTCTTTTGTTTAGATGGACGCCCACCAGTTGGATAGTGATAACGGTTTGGACATTCTATTATAGAGTTCTTGGATGAAATCTACAAAAATGATGATCTGTTAGATGCCTCTGAGGCAAGGTTAGGCTTTGATAGATTTCGGAAAATGGACAATCATTCCATTGAAGAATATATCACGCACTTTAATACATTTTATAGAAGATTGATGAAATTCAATTTGGGAATTCACTGGATCAGTATTAGCGTTTAAATTGCTTGATTGTGCTAACATATCTCATATAGACAGATTATTGGTTCTAACTGCTGGTCTGTCCTCAGAGAGGAAGGCTCTATTAGATCAGATGTCTGCTGCCTTGAAAAGAAATCCAGGGGGGATAAAAGTCATTTTCTTTCACTTTTATGGAACAAATGGGACATTCCTTTGTGACACAAAGAACATTGGACTCAATGATTGCCAGATTTTGAACTGGTTTAGTTACTGGATGCAGGCTTCAATACAGTGGAAGATGTAAAGACAGGTAGAATGAAGATGAAAGCACCTTTAACAGATATGGCTATTACAGCAAAAGATAAACATTGGGACAGCAACAATAGACAAATGAATCCCAGGAATGCCCAAGGATCAGTTAATAGGAACTTCGGGGTGACTTGGAAGTGTCATCATGTGATAAACTGCCCAAAGCGCAGGGTTTTTGAAATGGCAGAGAAAATTTTGAGTAAGAGGCTGAAGATAATGATGAATCTCAATAAATTCCAGTTAAATTCTGATATGTCGAATCCTAAGAGATCCCCTTCTAATTTGTGTATAACAGAACTCTGTGACAGTCAAGGCCCCATTCCCACATGAATGCATCTCTATGTAACCCAATATGCCTACAAAAGTAGTCTATGTCAAAAACAACAGATTCAAATGCCAAATGAAAACACAATAAAGTAGTAAGTGTGTCAAAAAGTCTTTATTCAATTTGTTCACACCTTACAATGGCCTGACCTGGAGGTATGCATTAAAAAACGTCAGAAATTAGGTCCAGAAAAGCTCCCTAATCTTTTTCTGCTGAGCACGCCATCTTCAGATGTATGCGACACAGTCCACCATGTTGTCGGTGTTTTCAGTATGAAATCTTGGAGCATTTCTACAGCCTTTGCGGCATCAGCTATAGAGACAGGCAGGCGAGCAGACAGGCATTCATTCAGGGTCGTCAGCCTCCCTGGGCTGATCGGTTGAAGAACATACTGCATCTTCGATTGCATCATCTATCCATTCTGTCATGCAGTCTACGGCATTGTCCACTTCCGCGTAAGTTTCCATGGTTGTCTCTGCTGCAATTTCTATGCTGCCCTCCTGCAGACAAATAAAAAGTGCCCTGTCACCCGGATGGTTGGCCTCACCCTGCTCCTCCTTGTTTCAACATCTTGTGTCGCCGTAGCCTGTTTGAACTCAGTCTGGTGGAAGCAGTTGGCAATTGTGGCTTCCATCACCGTCTTCTGCACGTTCTTCATTATGAACATAGCCTCTAAGAACTCCTGCTTCTTATCAATGGCCTCAATAACCTAAGGGATCAGCTGTTGTCAGTAGCAGGTTTTCAGATTCCTTGGCCAGGATTTTCCGGTCTTGCCTGCCGCCAGGATCTTCCAGTCCCACCAAAGTCAATGGACTTTTTCCTGGCCCCTGCAGCAGGTCCTGCCATGGCAAGGCTGGAAAATCCAGGCCCTAATCACCCCTTGATCAACAGGCTGGAGCTTGACCGTGGTGTGAGGAGGCAAAAGCATTAGCTTGACGCTCGAGGCCAGCGATGTCAGGGTGCATGGGGCTTTTGTCTATAACAATGGCAATCATCCTTTTCTTTTGTTGATACATTTTGTCAAATATCCTGATCTAAGCCTTAAAAACGCTAGGCCTTATTTTGTTAGCCTCATTCTGCATGGGTAGGTGTTTTGACATTCGCGAAGCAATATGGCTTCTTGGACTGTCCTATGACAAGAAGCGGCAGCTTTTCAGTGCCATCCATGTTGGCACCAACTATATAAGTGACACATCCCTTGCTCCACTTTCCACCATTGCATGTTTCACCTTTAATCATCAAAGAGCAGTCCGGTTTTATCCGCTTTACAAATGTCTTGTGGTGCATACTCATTTAAGATGCGAGAGAGAGCATTTAGAGCCAATCATCTGTCATGCTGCCGTAGCCGCCGCACCCTCACCACTTACTGCGCAAAAGGCAATGCTGTGCCTTGCCTTGAATCTGTCCAGCCACCTGTTGTGCAGGTGAACTCCATGTGGCCCAGCTTCTTTGCCAGAGTGACTTCCCTTTCCTGCAGGATTAGACCAGAGAAGGGAACATTCCCTGCTTGAGCTGCCTTGAACCACATTCGCAGAGTGTCTTCAATGTTGGGATAGGGAGCCATTCTCAACCTCGTCCTTGCTGGAGAAAATGCCTGTTTTTCAAACTGTTCCAAGATGTTCACCTTGTGTTTCATAATGGTGGACAAGCTCGATGGTGGAATCTCCCACCCCTTCATGATGCCCTCGTTCCAATTTACGCAATTACACTCACTGTAACAAGTTCACCTTCTCTCTGAAAAACAACAATTTTAACTTTCTGACAAGTTTAGTCATAATTGCAGACTTTGCACATCCTTTCACAGGAAGATCTTGATATTAAATGATGTCTTGCCTAACAGTCCATGATTTCGCACTCGTGTGGTCTCTGATTGGTTGGCATAATCATATGACAAGCTTAGACAAGTTCAGCTAATCTGGAATTACCAGTGCGGAATTTTGATTTATTACAGCCACTGTTCCACGGGATTTGCTATTCTGCCACCAGGAATGGTTGATGACTTCAACATAACTGGAATTTCATGTCATCTGAGTTTGACACAATTTCACTGTATACAAGTTACAAGAAGTTTGAGTTCTGTGATCAGTGTGTTAGCCGTAGATTCCTTTAACCGTTCAATACCAGATAGTACTTGCACTTCAACAGTATGTCGAATAGATTAACGAAAATGTTATCTTGGTTCACTAAGTAGTGGGGATCGATGCAAGGTTAAGGGATATTAAAAGCTTTAGGGTCGGTTATAACAATTCTTTGTAAAATACTTGGAGTAAGCCATTATAAAAGTTCTGATGTAGTCTCTAGTGAGGTAACTAGGCAGTTGAATTAATCTTCTATGAGGTAGATGTCATGGATCCAAAGGTATGAGCCAGGAGACTTTGAGCAACTGGTAGAAGTAAATAAGCCACCTTATACCTCAAATGCTTGTGTTTTGTGATGAAGGTCCTGAGGAACAGAATAAAGTAGATCAAGGGCTGGATAGGGGTAATGCAAGTGATGACACTCAAGACAGAATATCACATCCAAAAGTAAACTACCCAAAATAGATACTCAGGTGACATATATTCCAAAGGGGTCTGGTGTATGAAGGAATGTGACAATCGTTGGATCTGCTGGAAAAGCTGCTAGCAAGTTTGAATATTGTTTGAATGTTCAAGTTGATGGCCAAGGAGTAAAGTCCATGGACTAACAGAATAGGGTGAAATACTGGAAAGTAAGAAAGCATAGTGCAACTGCTGATAGTGGGATAAAAAATGACTCAAGTCAGAAAACGATCCCCTACCAGAAGAAAGACCGTTTGATTAGTGCAAGAAGGAGATCTCGCCATAGTAGTCCTGACAGAAAAGTTCGAATCAATCACACAATGAACTAAAAGCCACAAAATAGTCTCAGAATAGAACCACAAGCAAAAGTCCTCATGATCATGAAGTTTTGGTGGTTGCCAATAAATTTGAGAATAATGGGAGGCAAAACAAAGGGAATTAGACAGTTAGAGAAAGTTTGGAGTTAATTCTAAGGTACCAGGGAACTAGCTTTGTCACATAGGTGGATTTGTACCTAAAAAGTCTTTGCAGATGGGACTTGTAAAGTAAAGCAAAGCTAGTTTCAAGGAGTTTTGACGAGCAATTGAGTGATACAGATGTTAGAGTGGACTTTTGCACAGCTGAAAAAGCAATCTTGAAAATCATTTTGGCTCTTTTGGTCACATATTCATGGAAGTGTAGATAAATAAACAGAAAAGCTGCATTTCTGCAGAGTGATACTTTTCAGAAACAAATGAAGCAGGTAGAAGTGAAACTGGAGAATAAACAAATGCATCCAAGGCCCTGAATGGTTTTTCTAGGGTGTGATAAATTTTCAGTGAGATCCATGTTGCTGAAAATAGGTTGTGTTAACCAATAGCAGATCCCGTAATGTTTTATTGATATAAAGGAAAATTTTCAGGCATATTCATGATGCATGTTGATGATCTTTTAAGAGTGATACTGTGGAATTTGAGAAGTGTGTTAGAAATAGGATTAGAGTAGAATTTAAAATTGGGAGTCAGGTTTGTGGCCTTTAAAGCACACTGGTTTAGGTATTAAGTAGAGTCAGTCTGAAATAACTTTAAATCAACAATCCTATTTAAAAAGCATTCCTCCTATCCCAGTTAATCATACTAGGTCATCAGAGAAAGATGATCTCATATCTAAAGAAGAGACAGAGCAATTGTGAAACTTGATTGGTCAGTTGAACTGATTGGGCAGTCAGACTAGATCAGGTGCTAGTTTTGATGTGTTGGAGTAAAGTACTATGATCAAACGCCCTTAAGTTGAGAATGTTTTAAGAGTATAAAAATCTATATGGAAGATAAAAGCGAAGAAGAACCCTTGGGAGGAAGGGCTGGTTTTACAATTGTTACTCTGAGACAACAGAATATTGTTAGTGTGGTGCATAAGCAGCAAAGGAAAAACTGTCTGTGTTTGAATTAAGAAAGGCAGGTGTTGTTGTGTGCTCTTTATTCTTTCATGGAATGTGGGCATCGCTGGCAAGGCCAGCATTTGTTGCCCATCCCTAATTGTCCTTGAACAGAGCGGCTTGCTAGGCCATTTCAGAGTCAACCACACTGCCGTAGGCCAGGTCAGGTAAGGATGGCAGGTTCCCTTCCCTAAAGGGCAATAGTGAACCAGATAGGTTTTTATGACAATAATAGTTTCATGCTCACCATTAAAGAGACTAGCTTTATATTCCAGATTTATTAACTGAATTTAAATTCCATCAGCTGCCATTGTGGGATTTTAACCCATATCTCCAGAGCATTAGCCTGGGTCTCTGGATTACTAGTCCATCGAAATTACCACTACGCCACCACCTCTCCCTTTCAACAGTATAAAACCCATCGCATTTCTATTTCCCTTCAGTTCCAAAGAAATGATATTCAACTCAAATGTTAACTCGGTTTCTCTCTCCACAGATGCTGCCACATCTGCTGAGCTTTTCCAGCACATTCTGTTTTTGCTTCAGATTTCCAACATCCCTCCTATTTTGCTTTTATTTTACTGCTGGATAGTTACCCTTAGTATACCTGTGTAAGCCGACAAATGATATGTTCTCCTTTCCCTGATCTCCTCCATCAGGACTTCCAGGGAGGCATCTGAAAACCTGGGGAGAGCCCTTGGAGATCTCCTTCCTTGCAGCATTATAAATCCAAAAGCAGGGAATGCAATCATGCTTTAAAAGATGTATTCCCATTTTTTGCTAGAATCAGGTTTAAAGGAATTAAACTGAAGTACCAAGCTGTGTTTCAAGGGGTAAAAACCAATAGGGTAGCTAGTTTTTTTTAAAGAACACAATGGCTTTGATTCCTTCGTCTCATATTCCCAGCAGTAAAACCATGCTCGAAGAGAATGCTAGAGATCGAACTGCAACACTGTAGCTCTGGTTCACCAACTTGCTATCCTCGAGTGCACTGTTCCCCACTGGGAGTGCAGAATTAGCTCATATTTTTAAATATGACCTAAAACCAGGGCTTAAAATCACCCTGAGCCTCAGCTCTAACCTGCACCCTGACCTCACTCACACAACACCCTACCATTCACACAACTTGGTTTAATTCTTGGACCATGGGAATTGACATGGGAAATCCATTATTCTCTTGTATAAAAGTTGACCTTGGGGTAGTATTTTCTCCCCGTCAGGGGGGTTGTGCGGGAGTGGGTGTGGGCGTGCGCGCAGCTGATCGCCGCCATTTTACGTGGGCGGGCCAATTAAGGCCCCCCCAGTGTGACATGCGCCCAGAAGCGCTGAGCGCTACCTGTGCGGGCTGGAGGGGCGAGTTGCCTGAGTCGGGCCTGCACTCTTTCGCGCATGTGCGCTAAAGAGCGCAGAAATCTCCCTGATGCACAGAGCTGCCTCAGGGAGATTATTAAAATTTTTTAAAAACTTAAACTAAAGGAGAAAAAATTTTTTAGGATGTGTCCCCTCATCTGAAACTGTCACATGAGCTGGGACATGTCTTTGAATTTTATTCAAAATGTTTTCAAACCTTTAAAAACCTTCATGAAACCTCATCCCGCCCGTGGATGAGGTTCCGTGAAAAATGCGAAGGCCGCCTGGGCTCTTCGCCTGCCCGCCAACCTTGGACAGGCAGCTCAGTTTATTGTTTTAATTGATAGTTAGCTGGCCTTAATAGGCCTTTGACAGTTCGGCAAGTGGGCCCCGCCCCAGTTCGCCGAACTGAAGATTCTGCCCTTGGTCTTTCGGGGATCATAGCCCATAAATTTCAGTATAATCCTGGAGATGTTAATGATTTGATTTCATTGTAAATTTATAAACACCAATGAAAATGAGTACCTGTAAATAAAAGCTTAAAACATTTATCCATTTAAATTTTGTTTTTATTTATTCAAATTAAAGTGATTAGATTATGAATAATAAACATGAAATTTTTAGTGCTGTTGGTTTTAGTTTATTCCATTCCGATGATCTTTTTTGGATTTCACTTGTGCCCAAATCAAGCATGCATGTCAATCCCTCAAATGTTACCCATGTAAAAGTCGACCCATGACTTTTGGCTTAAAAAATTGGTCTCAAAAATTTGGCTTTTACACGAGTATATATGGTCATTCTTCACATGCAAGACCCAGGTGAAAATGTTACACCCATATGTTAACCTGTCTTTTCTCTTTGCAGAGGCTACATACCTGCTTCATATTTCTAGTATTTTCTGTTTATATATTTAAAATATGCATCCACAGGATTATGAAACAAATGTCTCACTTTAGTGTTCAGATCTTTTCAGAAGTTTGAGCTTTAGTTTGTTACAGGAACAATAACTATTTATATAACACTGCAAATTTTTATACTTTCAATGTTTTTTTTGCCCTCAGATACCAGAAGAGAAATTGCATATGCCTATTAAAATCAAACACCTACCTTCTTTCAGTTCTATTATTATTCCATCAGCCTTTTCAAATTTAACAAAACTAATGATTGAACTGCAATTTTCCATAGCTGGCTTCAATTGTTCCTGGTTTTCAAACATCTTTGTTTCAAATGTGGGTATCACATAGGATCTTGTAGAATACTGCAAGACAAAGAGCTTTATCAATTAGAGTAACTACTTCAAAATAACCTATTTTGAACACTTCTTATTGGTAACAGTTTCACATAATACTACCTTTTAAAGTGACACAATTCCAAATGTTGGAAGTGTTCTTTTATTTCACAACAACATCAAATAGCATTTATAGCAGGGACCTCGGTGTGTCTTGACATTGCCACAATACATCTGGGGATGATTTTTGTTGGCCATTATTTATAATAAAATCATTCTAAAAGGACACGTTGCCTATTTCTAACAAAAGCAGCAATCTTCCTGTTTTGTTTATACCACCATTATTAAAAGATAGTGTCTAGAGGATATTTTCCCTAAATATATACAAATCTCACTTTACAACTTTTTTTTTTTAAAAGGATGACATTCCAATTATCCATATGAATAATAATTATACACTAGCAGCTCTTCTGCAGCTTTCTAAATTTTGATAATTAATCTCACAAACTCTAACACACAGCTGAAAAGTTGAGAGAGAGGGAGGAGAGGAGAGGGGGGGTGTGTATGTGTGTGTGTGTGTGTGTGTGCGCATGCGTGCGTGTACAGCAGATGGTGTGCACCAGGTGGGCCAAAACCACAAGGGAAACTTGGTCATGCTATCACAACGGTTTTGCAATTTGTATTTACTTCGAGATGCGTGCACTGAATTCAGAATTAATTAGTCCACCAAAGCTTTTAGAGATTTTTTTTTTTTAAATTAAAATATTTATTAACAAAATAAAAGATGTCAAGCATATACGTAAGACTACAATTACTACTATAATAATTCCTAAAATTCCTAATTAACCTGACTCCCAGTTACACCCCCGTTTAAGGCAATAGTCCAAAAATAGATTTTAGATTTTAAACAGATCCATCAAATTAACACAATACCTTGGACACTGGAATTCCAAATGGATTTTCTCTAGCTTCAGTTTCGGTAGACAGCCGACTTATGCACAAATGCTGGAGGCTTCATTAAGGCTATTTCACACACTTCTATTAGATCTTACATGGCGTTCTCCGACACATGGCCTCAGTCTCCTTTATATATGTTTCTCTCTTTTTAATATGTAAATTCTATTGTTTCATATGTCTTTGAAACTGTATCTCCCTCATAACAAAAACTTTCATGTTATTACTATATATTGTCAGTAACCCTTGGGAAAAATAAACACATTCCTTAGCCTTGCTTATCTGGCTAGCTGTAAACAGGCTGAGATCCCTTTGAAATCCAAATCTCCCTTCATTTACCTAAAAATGCAAATTCCCTTCACATCTTACATGTTCACTAGCATGTCAAACACCTAACTTCTTTTGATGAGTTAAAGCTTGCAGTCTACTTGACTCCAAATGTAATGAAATCACACAGACAGACGAATGGGAGGGAGTGAGCATGCGGGAAGCGGCAAATGGGAGGAAGAGGGAAGCAGCATGCAGGAGGGAGAGGGAAGTAGCAAGCAGGAGGAGTGAGAGGGTTAGGGAGTGGTAAGTGGGAGGGAGTGAGCAGGGCAGAGGGTAGGAGGGAGCAAACAGGGTGGTGACCAAGGGGCAAGTTAATAATAGTAAATTAGTAAGAGTAAAAAGTTGATAGAGGGTTTTTGAGATAGCTAAATTCAAGTTTAGGTTTTTAAATATAAAAATCACACATCAAGAACATTCATTCATATGTGCTCTGCCTGAAGGCACGTCCTTGGTTCATTGTCTGCTAATGCTGCATCCTCAGCCGTTTCCTTGGCAGTTTTTGGCAGTGGTGGTTTGCCATTGCCTTCAACTGTCAGGGGCAGGTCAAGAAAGCAGGTCCCAAATCTACCTCAGCCAGAACTAGAAGTGAACCTGTGCTGTTGGTGTTATTTTGAACCACATACCATCTAGCTGACTGACCTAACTGGCCACTGCCTGGAACATACCCCACTCTCATTACATGGTTTCTTAGGGCAAGTGATTTTCAATTAGTATGTTTTTGTTTAGCAAGCCGCCTTGTAGGAACACATTAGGAGTGCTAAACGAGGAACAGCTGTGTTTGTTTCAAGAAAGTTGTAAAGTGACATTTGTACATACAAAGAGAAGAAAAAGAAACCACCAGTCTGTCAAATTTAAATAATATTAATTACCCTATGGTTGTTAGGCAATAGTTCTATCTTGAAATCTATTAGCTCTTAAAACAGGACGAAGAGGTCATAACTTGGTCTCGTAAAACAACCGTGATTATTCACTGTCAATAGTGAAGGAACTAGAGCCGTTATTTGGAGTATGACTAAGACGTAAAACAAGCAGTGAGCTGACCCTTGAGGTGCCATTCTCCAGTGTTGATCATTCATATGTAGACATATTAAGAGGATTGCATTTAGTGACTAACAGACTATTTATTCTTGGATACAATTAGAAAAAAAATGTTTATTTTCACTACAACCCCCTCAAGTCTCAGCTGAACATTTTGGAGCCAAACTTCTTCCTAAACTTCCTTCGAGTAGGACAGGAAGCAGGACCTTTTTGAACTTTTGTGCGTCAGCAGCTCAGAGTCTAAACTTTTAAAGGCCCTTTGATGGCCCAAGGCCATGACAACAGAATTACTGTAAGGATTATTAAGGTGACTGCTTCTGACACACAAAGTTTATAGATTTGCTGACTAAATTGCCATTATTTTGTAGTAGTATCGTACTGAGCAAAATACATAATAATTTTACCATATCAATCTAAGCAAAATATCCTACTTGCTAATCAGTGTAATAATGTTCTAACTCAAGAACCCTGTTTAGATTAACTCCTTAATTTTTGCATTCTTCAAAAATATTATATGCAGCATTGGGTTAAAGTCTGTCTGTAATTTTCATCATTCCCATAGGTTTCAAATATAACACTGTGGAAGGAATGAATGTGCCATCTACACAGTTTTATACAGCTTAGTTTTTTTGTTAACTGTTTGTGGGGTGTGGGCATTGCTGGCAAGGCCAGTATTTATTGCTCATCTTTAATTGCCCTTGAGAAGGTGAGAGTGAGCCATCTTATTGGGCTGCTGCAGTCCATATGGTGTTAGAGATACCAAAAGTGTGGTTAAGTAGGGAGTTCCAGGAACTTGACCCCGTATTGATGAAAGAACATGATATTTTTCCAAGTCAGGATGGTGTGCGGTGGTGTTCCATGCATCTGCTTACTATGCTGTTCTAGTTGGTACAGGTTGCTGATTTGGAAAGTGCAGCTGAAGGGCCTTTGCGAGTTGCTGCAGTGCACTTTGTAGTTGGTACACTCTGCTGCCACAGTGCACTGGTGTTGGAGAGTGAACATTTAAAGTGACGATGAAGTGTCGGTGAAGTGGGCTGCTTTGCCCTGGATGGTGCTGAGTTTGAGAGTTGAGAGTTGTTGGAGCTGCATTCATTTGGCAAGTGAAAGTATTTATCAAACTCCTGACGTGCCTTGCAGATGGCGGAAAGGCTTTTGGGAGTCAGGAGGCGAGTTACTTGCCACAGAATACAGAGCATCTGACCTGCTCTTATAACAACGGCATTTATGTGACTTGATCCACTTAAGTTTCTGGTCAATGCTGACCTCCCCTTCACCTCCCCTTCACCTCCCCCAGGATGTTGACAAGGCAGGGACGAGAAAATTATGGTTTATAGTCCTCCGAAAAAGATCTAGATTACGGATGGGTATAACGGAATTAGGTATCTTAACAAAGAGTAACAGGCAATAAGTCCTCAAAAAGTGTAAAACTGAGGAGATGTACTAGTTATGTATGTGTATATAAATGTTATTGTTGTTGTTCTCTTAGATCTTTAAAGTTAAGCTCCTATAACTTTAAATGTGGCAGAAAATTTAAGATTTAGATTTTTTTAAAAGTGGAAATTGACTTCTGATGACCAGGAGCATCATTATAATCCTTTTTAAACTTACAAATGAGTTACAGATTGCTATGTTGTCAATATCATCACATTTTGTTAATTAACTTTTAGAATTAGATTTAAATTCCTTCATCGGGTGAGATATGGAAGGACTTTGTAACCAAAGCTTTGCATTATTAGCTGATAATGTTGAATATTTTATTTTAGTTACTGCCATTAAATCTACACAAGACTCTTAGTTACTTTTGCATCTTCACATTCCTCCCTTGGAGAATAGTGTGAAGCATTGGAAGCATTTGCAGATTGATTAACACTCTGATAAGGCTGGTTTTTCAAAGGGCTGCAGAGGCAGGCGAGCAAGCAATTTCCTACCAACCTAATGTTCCACTCTGTAGCCATTGTCCTGCCTATGGACAATGTTCATGGACGTTACAAGAGGGGTGGGTGACGACTACCTGCCTGCCAGCAGAAGGTAGCCAATTAGGCCAATAAAATTATCAAGGGCAATTGTCAGAAGCCATCTGGAATTCTCCAGACTGCAAGAGGGCATCTCAATGAGGCCAAAGCCTGGTCGATGATTTGAAGCAGTCTCCTGGTGGCAGACTGAGGGGCGAGGTGGTCATTGATGCCTCAATAACTTTAACCCCAACCACTGCAATTGCCACCAGGCCATAGCTGCAGCCAGAGGCTGACAATGGGTCTGCCAACCTTTCAGTGCTGCTGGATGCCCTACTGGCCCTCCAGCCTGGAGATCCCACCAGCGGTCCTTAATTGAATCAGCTCCCGCAGCCTCATAATTGACAGCCTCGTTAAAAATTGCTCTCCGGGTCCTGGCGCCAGCATGTGCTAATTTCTGACTCATATTGCTTCCCTGCGGGATCAGCAGGATCAAAAATTCAGCTCACAGACCCTAACGTGAATACTCCTCAATACAGTAGTCAAATTTCATACCAGATAGGTAGGATGGTGTGTTGATCTCCCGTGAGCTATATGATTAAGGGGAGTCACTCACATCCACCGGGTACAAGGACTCCACTGTGTGTCAACCCAAAGTTCAGAGCAGAACTTAGATCTCCACTCTCCTGGACAATATGGAGCGGGGTTCAAAGCCTGTAACTTCTGCCTCAGGCAGGAATATTACCACTAAGCCCTTGACTCACTCTATACTTAATATTGGTGATAATTCCAGATGAAAGTTAAATACATTGTTTTTGATACTCCTGTTACTTTAACAGCAGCAGTGTGTTTATTTTAACATTTGCCACCTCTGCACCTTTCCCAACAAATACTTATCTAGAATATTTATTTCACACACCCTGCCGCCAAGTACACTTAAATTACCCTTTAACATATTAATATGAATGCCAACTTTACTCTTGGTTCTACTTGAACTATAATACGCATTCCTTCTATTTATCCCTTAACAAAGCTTCCATTCCAATTCTGAACGCTTACTTATATGAAAAAAGGAACAAAGTAGCTTTCTCACATCTGACCACAGTTAATTTCAATTTTTTTTGAGGTCTATTTTTGCAAAGTATCCTTATAACACTCAGTGAAATATCAAAGCTCATCACAAACATCTTTTTGGCTACAAGCAACCTGCATCCTGAATAAAATTACAAATAAAGGCTCTTAATGCATTCTTAAACCTACTATTTCATGTTTTCTACTTAAAATTCCAAAAACACTAATTTTAATTACTTTTATTATAGAATAGGAATACAAAGCAAAATTTAGATTTGTGGTATTAAGGTTTTTTTGAATATCACACCACAATTATTGTTCTTCATTTCACATCAGACCATCTTACACTATAAATTTTGAAAAGATGTCTGTCACTCAGATCACAGGCACTGCCACTCACCCTGCTACTCAGATCCTTCCTGTACAGTAGTCTACAGCAAAAAAGGCGTCAGTTATAAACAATGAAATTCCATAGTCCAGGAATGTTGCCAGCAGCATGATGAAACAGAAGGGAAGTGATATAAGAAAGGAAGCAGTTTATAAAGAAGTACACTAAAGAGGTTTGTTTGATGAAAGTGTTTCCAGGAGTATAAATATGAGGTATAAGTATGGGGTGTGAATATGGGGTATAGTAGTATAGTGGTTATGTTACTGGGCGAGTAAGCAGAGGCTTGAACTAATAATCCAGAGAATGAGTTCAAATTCCTAGAGAATTTGAATCTTTTTTTAAACAAACTGGAAATAACTAACTGGTTATCAATATAAAGTGTTAAATTGTTATAAAAAACAAACTGATTCATCAATATCTTTCAGAGAAGTAAACATGCTGTTTTTACCTGGTGTAGCTTAGATGTGACTCCAGTCCTACACCAATGTGGTTGACTCTTAATTGATCTAGCAAGCTACTCTATTGTAGCAGTTCCTAACACTAATCCTTTCAAGGCACTAGGGTGGAGAAATAAATGCTGACCTTGCTAATGACAACCACATCTCAAGAATGCATTCAAAAAGTGTCTGTGCCTAGGTCCCCAAAGGCACCTTCCAGGAAAGTGTTCCCCAATCCCCTCAAACTTTCTGCTTAAGCCTCTCCATAACAATTTCCTCACCTTGAATGTCCCTGTTACCACCAGATCTTGGATAGTGTCCCATCTCTCCTTGGTTTCAGTTCTGTACACTAAGCTTTGTGGCAAGCAGCTGGCTTGGCTACACTGCCACAATATCACACATGACTACCAGCTACACAGCCTAGGCTCATTCCACCTCTGTACTGTCCTTTGAGAAATCCTGAGGATATGAACAACACTTTATAAATGGAAATTCTTTTTTCTTTTCCACACACTTCATTTGTTTCATCCTCCCTCTCTTCTCATCAAACTCATCAGGGGTTAAATTGGGCGATGTACTGCCTGTCTTTCAGGTGTTACACAGCTACCTAAGACCTAAAATGACACCCAAGAGGCATGTGCACACTTTGAATGAAAACTGTGCAACGCACCATCTAGGTATATTTGGCAACCTGTAGAACAGGGTGATAATGATGTCAATCAGTTTGCAATGCAGATTTGTAGTGTTAAAATCTGCATGGGGAAACGATAAATCAAAATACTCATTTACTAAATGGCCCCTAAATGAAGAAATTACCAAAGTTTCAGATTTTGTAACTTTTACTTTAATACGAGACAGAACTGACACAAATTAGCCGGCAAAGGATACTTCAAATAAAAAGGTAAATTTAACTTTAAATAGTCAATACAACAAAGATACATCTTAAGCAAAACAATCACAAGGACTAAGAGGATGCATGGAAAAGAGTCTACACCTGAGCATGACACAGATTGAGTACAAAGTCAGAACTTTGGTACATGTGGGAATTCAGTGCAGAGACGGAAAGAGTTTCTCCTTTATATAAAAACAGAATTGCCTGGAAAAACTCAGCAGGTCTGGCAGCATCGGCGGAGAAGAAAAGAGTTGACGTTTCGAGTCCTCATGACCCTTCAGCAGAACTGAGTAAAGTTAGGAGAGGGGTGAAATATAGTTTTTTACAGTTACGTTTGTTACAGTTTTTTGTTTTTTTCTCCTTTATACACCTTTTTTCAGCCCCCAGTAGCTGGTGATACTTCTTTTGCCTCTAAGGGTGTGTAACTTTCCATTACTTTAGCTATGTTAATTAATAACTATTTTGAGGGGAGTTGGTGGCGTAGTTGTATTGTCGCTGGACTAGTAATCCAGAGACCCAGGGTAATGCTCTGGTGAATTCCACCACAGCAGATGGTGAAATTTGAATGCAATTAAAAAACTCTGGAATTAAAAGTCTAATGATGACCATGAAAACACTGTCGATATTCGTAAAAATCTAATGTCCTTTAGGGAAGGCAATCTGCCATGCTTACCTGAAGGGCCTACATGTGACTCCAGACCCGCAGCAATGTGGTTGATTCTTAAATGCCCTCTGAGCATTCGGTTCTCAAGGGCAATTAGGGATGAACCAATTTTTAAAAACTAATTAAATAAGGTTAGACAGACATGGCAGGCATGGTGTTGTGCCGTGATTGCAGCATGTGGGAATCTGGTGAATGCACGGCAATCCGGGACAATCACATGTGCAGTAAGTATCTGTATAATTGTATAACTTCAGCTCCTGGTTGCTGAACTGAGTACAAGTTGCAGACATTGTGGGGCATCAGGGAAGGGGAGAGTTACCGGGATACTTTATTCCAGGAGGCAGTCACATCTCTTAGGTTAGGCAGAACTTTAGAGTTGGACAATGGTCAGGGACAGGAGGGTTTGACTGCAAGTCAGGCAGGGATGAGAAACTAGCATGTAGTGATGGAGGAGCCTCTGCCCCTGACTTTGACCAACAGGTACAAGCTACTTAGTGCCTGTGTGGATGAGAAGGACTGAAGAATGGATGAGCAAACTGACCGTAACACCGTAGTGCAGTCCATTTTCAAATGGAGGGGGCGAATAGGAACGTGGTAGTGATAGGAAACAGTATAGTCAGGGGTATAGGTACAGTACTCTAACTGCCACGACCAGGAGCTCTAAAGGTTGTGTTGCCTGCCTGGTGCCAAGCGTAAGGACATCTCTTCATAGCTGGAGAGGAACACAGAGTGGTAGGGGGAGGATCCAGTTGTCATAGTCAAGGGGGTCACCAATGACATAGGTTGAACCAGGAATGAAGTTTTGTTGACAGAGTTTAAGGAGTTATGGTCCAAATTAAAATGCAGAACATCAATGGTAATTGGAACAGCACCTCATCTTCCGATTAGGCACTTTACAGCCTTCTGGACTTAACACTGAGTTCAACTACTTCAGATCATGAACTCTCTCCTCCATCCTCACCCCCTTTTGATCCCCGTTTTTCCAATAATTATTATATATTTTTTATTTTATTATATATATTTTTTCTTTTCCCACCTATTTCTATTATTTTAAAATTTTATTTCCACTTATTGTTTTATCCCCACCTTTTAGCCTGAGAGGTTCAACAACATACTGACCATTATGACATGCACAGCTTTTCTGAAGCCACCAGGGCCACCTATAGACCAAGGTCAAATGGACAAAATCCCCTTTGCTTGCAGGATGGTCTCTCTCTTTTTAAAGATAACACCACCATCTATTAACACTGGAAAGAACATTTTGATCAATACTTCAATGATGAATCCACAGTGGCAGCTGATATCCTCCAGGTTATCCCCTAGTACCTTGTGGTTAAATCCATGGGTGAAGCACCATTAATGGGAGAACTGCAACAAGCAATCAAACAAATGAAAAACAACAAAGCCTGTGGACCTGATGATATCCCAAATTAGGTTTTCAATGTTGGGTGGGCTTTTGCTCACATCAAGGCTCCATGCACTCATCCTGCAGATTTGAGAGGAAAAAGAACTCCGCTTCTCCAAACTCCCTGACTTCAGGGATGCAGCAAAAGTAACTATTTTCAAGAAGGGTGATAACTCATGCTGTGGAAACTATTAAGGTATTTCCCCCTCGTCCATAACAAGGAAAATCCTGACATGCATATTTCCTGTGGCTGAGGAAATTCTCTCAGAGGTAATGGCGCGGCTTTAGATCTTCCACAGGAACATCTCACATGGTCTTTGGTGCCAGACAAATCAAAGAAAAATGTCGAGAACACCACAAAGAACTTTTCATTACATTCCTCGATCTGATCAAAGCATTTGATTCAGTAATTGCGAGGCTCTGGGGATTGTGCTCCAAAGATTTGGGTGCCCAAAGAAACTTCATCACAATCCTGCAATTGCTCCATAACCATTATGACTGCAACTGTAGATTGGGAGAATTGAAACAGATGCCTTCAAAATTCAGATCGGGGTCAAGCAAGGCTGTGTGATAGCCCCCATACATACATGTTTACAATCTGACTGTGGCTATTCACCTCATCAGAAATCAACTGTCCTCTGGTGTCAGTATTAAACGCCACATAGGTAGAAAACTCATTGGGCAGCATTTTCTTCCCATTGCACTAAGTGCGGCAGTGGGCATGATAAACAGTGTTCTACTTGCCAGCTACAATGGCATGTTTCGTGCCACATCATCCGCTTCCCACTGCACTAATTATGCATGCACAGGAAACACGCCGGATCATGGCGGGCAGCCTCTGATATGCCCGCCCCGCCGTGAACTCACTGCTTCCTCACTCCGGGCGCCATATTTAAACGGCACCCATGCAGAGTTTTGTCAATGCCTGCAGCCCAGGACTGCCAAAGAAGAGAGAGATAGACCCAAAAAGGAAGACAACTGCACCCAAATTCAGCGATGCCTTCCTGGAATGCCAGCTGGATGCAGTCGAGGCTCGCTGCAATGTCCTTTACCCCCATGATAGCTGGAGGAGGTCCAACAACCTCACCACTCCGACTTGGCAAGCAGTGGTCAGTGCCAACGCAGCACAGAAGAGGTCAGCCACCCAGTGCAGAAAGAGAATGAATGATCTCATCCGTGCCACCAGGGTAAATCAACCATCTCATCACTCTCAACTCACCCGCTCACCAGCCCACCACACATGCACTGGCATCTCATACGCTGCCAGCTCAAGGTACATCGCCACTCACTCTCTCACACACACCTTCACATATCCACCTGGCCTCATATCCTCTGCAGATCACATCCTCATCCCGTCTATGGTTGCACTCACCACCCACACATGGCAGACATCCTTGTCATCTGCCGTGGCATGCATCCTGCTCATACTCCCCATCTGTTTTTATGCAGGACAAGCTCAAACACAATTGAAGGGAGAGGTCTCAGACCAGGGGTGAAGTAGCCAAAATCAAGGTCCTTGCTTCCCTTTGAGAATCGAGCTGGCGGGAGAGGATGCAGACCATGCCTGCACTGACAGTGACGTGGGCGGTGCACACATAAATGTGGGTGCTGCACCAGCTCATTCTTCAGGCAACCATGCTGTGAGTGCATTATCCTGTTTTAGAGTCCCCTGCCATGCACTAATTATCTCTCCTTTCTTTCATGGGCACCTCTGGAAAGCAGCCAAGGGCATCCACAGGCACACCCTCAGCTCCAGCCCCAACAACATCCCGGATGAGGAACCAGAGGAGAGCACATAGAAGACCCATCACAGCGCTCACCTCCAGCATCGCAGAGGCACACACCTCAGTGGACCTATTTTAGAGCGGCTTCAGGGTCACAATCTGTGAGCACAGCACACAACCTGGTCCACAGCAGACGGAAGCAGGGACACCCGAAGTTGCCGGACTGTTGGAGGCCAGGAATCTGTGGAGTCTGAGTCAGATAACGAGCCTCCAGACTCGGTCCTAAATCAGTTGCTGGAGCTGCGGCAACAATCATGGGAACATCAGAAAGGGATGTCAGTTGCATTCCTCAGATTGCAACAGATGATGGAGGAGTCCGCTTGTGTTCAGTCTGAGGTGATAGCGCCATCATGCCAATGCACCAAGGCCAACACTGGTAGCATGGCGGCTGCCATGGAGACCTTGATCCAGGATATAGGTCCTGCACTGCAGCAGGAGCAGCACTCCATTGCTGTAGCCATTGGTGGCATCCATCAGTGGCTAAGCAAGAGACAGATGCTGCACCTAAATCTCACTCCAACAGCCCCTTCTCCTCAAAGGATCAGCCAGGGATCTCGGGCACCCATAGAAAGGAGGACCAGCAGCTGCACACCCGGGGCCATCCAGCACAACAGTGGCACAGGTGTTCACAACATGTATATAATGTTCACAAATGTAAACAGAATCGCACTCATTTCACATCTCCTCTTGTGTATGCCTGCTTTTATGATGAGCCATGTTGCTGTCAATCAGGCATGATACCATGGTCCCTCCCCCCACTTATTGCAGATGTCGTTTTCATGAGCCTCTCATCTATGTAGTGTGCTTCCCTATCACCAGTGCGTGGCCCTTTTCCAGATCATTCTCGACATCAGTGATGTCTTGACTGTAATGTTAAGTTACTTGTGGAGCGAACTTCGTTCATATGTTTTGCAAGGAATAAATATGTTTATTCTTGGCTGTGTAAGACTGAGGCAGAGGTGTTCTCCTATCTCATCTGCATTCTTGAAAGATGAAAGTGTAGTGTACAAGGGCAGATGTGTTAATGCATGGGGAAGGGTCATATATCGTGCAACTCCATGTGCTTTCTGTTTTCCATCAGGGTTTTCATGCTATGGGCCCATACTCAGAACTCGTGTGCGCCGCTGTCTGCCAACTGCATTTCTGACTTTCCTTCTGACTTTCTGGGTATACATCTGCTAAACTGACCAATAAGTGGGAGGACCTTGCCACCTCAAGGTGCCAAAGTTCTGCCCCTCTCAGCCAGATTATTGCCCTGGAGATCAAACATACAACCTTGAGCGTTTCTCAACCTGTAACTGTATAGATTCCAGCCACAAGGCTCTTGTCACAACGTTGGGACGCAGCAGTTACACCGAATGCATTGTCCTGTTGCTGGAGATGGATCTCCGCGAGGAGCTTTGTCAGATTGAAGACATACAGCTACAAGCCCAGAGGCTAGTGGAACAGCTCCAGGATCTTGTAGGCTGCAGCTGCAGCTGCGACTGGGGTGCAGGAGATATGCTTGAATCAGTAGCACCTTCTGACATTTGATGCCAGGGCTCCCTCCTCCAGTTAGCACCTCATCTCAGCAAGGACATGTGCTCCCGAGGCTTCATCATCCTTCAAAGAATCAAGGCAACGTGAGCTTTATGTGTATAACTATTCACTCTCATGTTGCATTGTTGAAATGAGAGGAATAGTAACACTGGTGTTCATGTTGGCCCATGATGGAGGCCACTTGTCCAAGAGGCTACTTACTGCAATTAGTCATCCTCGTGGAATCTGGTGAAAATGAGGGCCTCATGCACACAGTTGCTTTGTCTGGTTTGTGCTATGGCCTCTTCCCCTGCAGCCTTGGCTTCCTCAACCCTTCAATGTCTTCGATGTGCAGCTCCTCCATGAAGATATCTGGAGCCATTGGCGTAGAAGTTGAATGTGGCCATTACTTCCAGAGCCACTGCCAATGGATGCCCTCCCAGTCCCCGTAGCGCCAATTCCTGGAGAGTGTGGTAAATGTGAGTCACCAGATCCCTGGACATATGGAGGCACCGGCGACACTGGTTCCCTCTCAGCTGCAGATAAGATATGCGAGTTCCATACACCCTAGTCTTGCGAGTTGCCTACACACGTTTCTATGAGCCTTAACCTCTTGGGCCGGAAGGGGCCCTGCTGGCCCTTGGTCTGGACGGTTTTGCTCCTCCCTTTGGCAAGCCAGGTGCCTCTGTCGCAATCTTCTCCTTTTTCTGTCCTGCCTGTATGCAATTATGCAGGCAGCAATAAATCCAGGCCCCATCTTCCTATTGGGCTCCTCTCTGCAGTATCAGTGATAAACAGGCAAGAGTCAGCATTAGTCTCCAAAGGTCCTCTTTCCGTCAATGAATGTCAGTGAATGTGGGTTCAAGTGCTTCACTCCTGTGTTGGCAATTACTCGCACTTGACATGATGGCCAGTGTGGGGTGTGTATCAAGATGCTCCCCACCCCCTCCCCCTTTACATGATCAACTGCCATGATGTTGCTTTGGCCAGGCGTTTGGATGTGCTGCTTTTAGCCCAGGCACTACGATCCTCATTCACTGTGCTCTAATTTTTAAAATTCATTCATGGGATGTGGACGTCACTGGCTAGGCCAGAATTTATTGCCCACCCCTAATTGTCCTTGAGAAAGTGGTGGTGAGCTGCCTTCTTGAACCACTGCAGTCCATGTGCTGTTACGAAGGAGTTCCAGGATTTTAATGCAACGACAGTAAAAGAACTGGGATATATTTCCAAGTCAGGATGGCAAGTAGATTGGAGGGGAACTTCCAGGTGATGATGTTCCCATGCATCTGTTGCCCTTGTCCTTGCGGTCGTGGGTTTGGAAGGTCCTGTCCAAGGAGCCTCAGTGAGTTGTTGCAGTGCATCTTGTAGATGGTACCCAATGCTGCCACTGTGCATCGGTGGTGGAGGGAATGACTAATACTACACTCTTTGGAATAAACATGAGGGTAAATGTTTCGTCAGGAAATGAGATTTTTTGAGGGGGGCCTGAATGTTCTCTTCTGTGAACTGTTCAGCATCACTATTCTAACATGCTTCTGGAGCTTGTCCAGTTGCCCAGTTGCTCTGGAGTTCATTATCGCTCTGGGGAATTTCCGCGCTGCAAACAAGGGGTTAAAACAAGAAGATCATCAATTAGTGCCACTTTGTGGGATTAGTCTTGCATGAATGTGCATCATTGATTCACTTTCCTGGTTTCCTGCATTGTCACTGAAAGGCTCCTAACATGCCTCAGCTGTGCCTCTCTCCTCATTTGGGAATGCACAGTTCAGTTTGAGGTGAAGTGGTGGCATAGTGGTATTGTCACTGGATCGGTAATCCAGCAACTCAAGGGGACCTGGGTTCGAATCCCACCACAGCAGATGGTGGAATTTAAATTGCAATGAAAATCTGGAATTTACAGTCTGACGATGACCATGAATCTACTGTCAATTGCTGTAAAAACCCATCTGGTTCACTTATGTTCTTTTGCTGGCCTACATGTGACTCCAGACCCACAGCAATGTGGCTGACTCTTAAATGCCCTCTGAACAAGGGCAATAAATGCTGGCCTAGCCAGCGACGCCCACATCCCATGAACAAATTGAAAACAAGCTGGGTGCCTATTTAATTGAGTGCATGCACCTGCAGAGCCCTCACTAGCAGAGCTTCTCCTCATTTTAATTCTGTACTGCGCCATCGCTGCAGGTTGGAAGATGGTGGTGCTGAGCTCTCACTGCCAGACTAGCTTGGACCCTTCCTGTGTGGGTATGGAAACCCCTCCCATCGTCCCGGAGGAGCTTAATGTTCAGATTTCCCTCCCTCCAAGACCTCTCAATCCCACCGTGATTGTGGTGGATATCGGTTTTTAGCCCCTGAACATCTTGAGGTGGATGTGCCTGTGCCCCGTGTGGACCTCACCCTCCCCATCTTGAGGCCACTTGCACAATTAAACATATACCTCCTCTCTCCCACACACCCTCGGATAACCCACAATGCCTTTTCCCTATCTGTAGGCTCCAGATGTTTCCCCTGACTGAGATTGCCATCTGCAGCCCAGTATGATGCCAGAAACCCCATGGACCAAGGCTCGTGATGTTACGACAACGCCCTGTGCACAACATACTGGGCACAACTGAGAATAGACTGACGTGCCCTTCCCCCTCCCTGGACTGTGACAAGGACAGTCTTTGCAAGCTAAGTGATGTAAACTGAAACACCTCTTCACTCAGCGCTCCTCCCATTCTGGCCCCAAGTGGCTTATGTCAATCTGTAACATTCTCTCTTCCCATCCTGTTGCTGAGACCCTCTGCACTATCTGCCCAGTCACGTGTCTTGGTGCAACGTTCCCCACTCATACCCCCAGTACAGCCCTAGCCCTGCAGCCTCTTCCCATGCCTGAGGCTAGTTACCCCCCTTCCCCAATACAGCTGTAGCCCTATAGCCCCTTCCCAGGCCTCAGGTCAGTTTCCCCCCCTTCCCCAGTGCAGCCATAACCTTGCAGCCCATTAAAAGCCATCCATGCCTTACCGCTGGTCAGGTAGGTAGAGACTTGCCTGTGACAACTCCCAAAAGTGATGTGGTGCTGCCTGCAAAGCCTGGCACTGATTACCACAAGCTTTGCGCGATGCAAGGTTGGCAAATGAACCTCGAAGTCATGAGCAAAGTGCAGGTTGCCAGGTGCATGTCGCTTATATTCCATTGTGAAACATGTCATTATAATTGTATGCTGATGTATCCTGATGATCCAGCGTTGGGAGATGATTCCAGCGAGGCGTCCTTATAATGAGATGCAATCTATTGAAATTACGTTCCCGATGTGCTGTGGCGGGAAACAAGGCCCGCCATTAAAGGGTGCAGCTCACAGTCACGATTTGGTTTTACAGCACCATAAAACTGATTTTTGGCCTTTTCGTGATATTTTTCACTCCCGCCCACCATGACACCTGCCATGACTGGCAGCAGAAAATCCAGGCTTTAACTTCAGTCGCTTCCATGCCAAAATTAAACTGACCACCATAGACATACATGATCTACAGTGTCGTTACCCACTCTGCGCCAGGTTTGCAAGCCGCTCCCAATCTCTTCAGTTCTGCATACAAGAGACTCAGCCCATTCGTGAATATTGCCAAAACAAAATGCACATCAACCCATACCTGATCAGGCAAATATTCCACCTCCCAAATATGTTGAAGGAGAGACTGTGGAAAATGTTGAGCACTTCCCATACTTTGGCAGCCACCTCTCTTAAAAGGGCACCACTGACAAGGCGATCCAACACTGGATCAAATGCGCCAGCTCAGCCTTCTATAAACTATGGCAGCGAGTGTTTGACAACAAAGACCTCTGCCAAGTCAACAAAAGTCCTATGTACAGAGCAGTTATTGTCACCACACTGCTGTACTGCAGTGAGACCTGGACTGCATATCAGCGACACATAAGATCGCTAGAGAAATTCCATCAGCAATGCCTCCACTATATCCTCCAAATTCAATGGGAGGACCATCAAACAAATGCCAGTGTTCTTCTTGAAGCCAGTTCCACAAGCATTCAGGCAAAAGTCCTGCAAAATCAACTATGGTGGACTGGACACTGTGTCTAAATGGCTGAAAACTGTCTTCCCCACAATCTCCTGTTTTCTGAACTCTCAAATGGTCAGCATTCCAGGGTAGGGCAAAGAAAACTCTTCAAAGGCACTCAGAAGCTGTCCTTGAAGCGTGGCAGCATTGGCATTGATGGGAGGAGCTTCCAACCAATTTTCAAATTCACAACATATCCATTAAGTTGTACCATGCTTCGAGTCCAAATGCCTTAATGACGAGGCAGAGAATAAAAGGAAGCAAATTCTGCACTCTGATTCCCACTACCCCATGGGATGCCCTGCCACATGTGCCCAAAGATTTATGGGTCAAGAATCATCCTGTTCAGTCACATGAAGACCCATGGCAGAAACAGACGACCCTGAGTGGACATCATCCACAAATTGAGGGACAGCCGTGTGAGTTTACAGGCCCCCTTAACAGTAATTATACCGTTAGCGCATTAAACAGGAGAAATTATTGGAACTTGTGACAAAGACGGGCGGCACAGTGGCACAGTGGTTAGCGCTGCTGCCTCACAGCTCCAGGGACCCGAGTTCAACCCAGTGTCTGCATGGGTTTCTGCCAAGTGCTCCGGTTTCCTCCCACTGTCCAATCATGTGCTGGTTAGGTGGATTGGCTACGATTAAATTACCCCTTAGTGTGTGTGTCTGTGTGTGCGCACGTGTGAGAATGTGCCCTGTGTGAGGGACTGTCCTGGGTGTAGCCCGCCTGGCACCCATTGCCTATCAGGATAGGCTCCGACTCCCCGCGACCCTGAAATGGATAAAGGGGTTCTGGAAAAATGAGTGTAACAAAGGCAATATAATAATTGTGGGATACTTTAATCTTTATAAACACTGGGACAATCAAATTGAAAAATTTTCTCCAGTTCATGCAACATTTGTCTTTATTTTGAAACAGCTGAGAACCTGGGAGTGCATATTCACAAAAGTTTTAAGATGGTAGGACAAGTTGATAAGACAATAAAAAAAAGCATAAGGGATACATGGCCTTAGAACAGGAGCAATGAATACAAAAACAAGGAAGTCATGCTAAACCATTACAAATCACTGGTTAGGCCTCACCTGGAATATTGTGCACAATTTTAGGCCCTGCACTTGAGGAAGGATGTCAAGATCTTAGAGAGGCTACTAGGGATGATACTAGGTATGGATATACTAATCTATGATATAGATGATGATGTAGCACTGGCATCAGTCAGTCATATGCTAGACACTGTACAGCAGACAAGTAACTCCTGGGAGATGTGCCTTCACCACCTTGTATATGTTGTAAATAGTGTAAATAAATTATAAATACCCTGGTCTGGCTACAGTTCCTCTTTACAAGAGATGAGGCCTAGCACATTCCTTAAACATGCTAGCAGTGGAGGTGGCACCAATCCAGACGACGGTTGGTGCCATATGACCAACACCCATGGTCCACAACGACAAAGAGCCCCAGTCAGACCAACACCTCAGCAACAGCCTCACTGAAGGAGGGTAGTAATAGCAGCGCTGCACAAGCAGTCACTCCCCTACCCTGCCCACTTCCAAGCCTCAACAACCCGCACAGAGCTCACTGCTGGAAGACATGGTGCGATGATTTTCAAAAGTACCAAGTGGCCTCTGATCTCCTTACTGAGGCACACAGCAAATTCAGGTCAGTTTGTTCCTCTACTTTGTAAGGCCATTAAACACTCACAGGCTCAACAGATCCTCTGCAGATATTGACTCTGAGTTGAGAGCATTTGATGCGTTTTTCACTTCGCCAAGGAATACCGCTGCAGGAACAAATGTTATGATCATGACTCCCACAAATCAAAGGATGTCGTCAAATTGCTTCTTGCCACTCCATGCCTAATAGCTAGTCCTTACCGACAAGAGCCCATTCCAACCAAGCAAATTCGACCCACCACCTCATGATACACCACGGCATCAGCAAAGTCCACTCGTCTTGCAGGCCCAAATGCAGTGGCCCCGCCCACACCAAAGCTGGCCAAACTGGTAGAAAAGGCAGGAACCCAAGCTGTCGCCATTTTGAAATGTTTATGCCGTGGTGCGAAATGACAACAGACTGCAGGATTGCCCAGCAGGACATGCTAGGAGAGGCATGACGTGAAATTTCCAGTGCTTCTGTTCAGTGTGCCTGTTCATTCCCAGGAGGGTATCACATCCTCTAATACTGAAGGTTAAAGAGGATCTTGACCACATGTTGCACAGGGTTGTTATTTCACCGATTACACAACCAACCCAGGCTGGGTACAGCCCAATGGTCAACTCCAACTCTGCATGAATCTCACGCGGCTAAATAAAGCTGTACAGAGGGAAGTCCGTCCAATGGCATCAGCAGACGACAGTCTGGCAAAGCTTGCCCATAGCGTCCTTTTTACCAAACTCAATGCGAACAATGGGTTTTGGCAAATACCTCTCGACCAGGAGTCCAGGCTGCTCACGACCTCTGTCACACCATTTGATCAGTTTTGCTTTAATTGCCTCCCTTTCGGCATCTCGGTGCGTTGGAATATCTTGGCTGCAGCCGTGTCCACAATCCTTGAGGATAAACAAGGTGCTATCTGCCATTTGGGCGACATCCTCATCCATGGTGCTACAAAAGCAGAGCGTGACCATAGGGGAAGAGAAGTTTTCAGGGCTCTCCAGGAAGCAAGTCTCATGCTGAATAACAAGTGTGAATTCACCAAGACCACCATAAAATTTCTAAGCCATTTCATCCAATGATATGGCATTATGGTGAACCCGCACAAAACAAAGGCCATTGCTAATTTTCCTCAACCAACAATTCGCATTCAACAATTTTTGCCTCCACTTGATACAGTACCATTATATGACCGTTTACATTCCAGGGAAGTCACAAATCACAGCTGATGCTCTCTCCAGAGCCATGGTAGACCACGCTATTGCCTTTGATTCCAAGCTCGTCTCAGAAGTGGAAGCATTATCCTCAACTGTCGTGAGCCTACTGCCTATATCCGCCACGTAGCTTCAGGATGTCTGACGCCCCCAAAAGGAGGACTCTGAATACATTCAAGTGCGTGAGTTCTGCCTCCAAGGGTGATCTAAATACAACCCTGTTGACCATCTCATCCGCAAATACCATGAGCAATGAGGGCCACTTGACCATTATGGATGATCTCTTAGCTTATGACCACCGCTTGGTCTTGCCTCAGTCCATATGACAAGATATCCTCCACAGAGATCACCTAGGCATTGTTAAGCGCAGAGCACGAGCTTTGAAATCTGTGTGGTGGCCGGGAATCACACAGGCAGCTCAAGATTTGGTCCTACCTGCCATATTAACAGTCCAACATCCATGGAACCCCTGATGCCATCTACTTTTCCACACTGAGCTTGGCAGAAATTGGAGCTCGACCTCTTTGATTACCGCAGCAAGATGTACCTCATGGCCATAGGTTATTACTCTAGATGGCTAGAAATAGTCAAACTCCATGCAACCACAGCAGAATCCGTAATCAGGGAGCTACAGACCATCTTTCATACCCACGGGTTCCCAGATGAAATCATTTAGCATAATGGTCCCAATTTGCAAACTATCACTTTGGGAAGTTCATTGCAGACAATGAGATCATCCACATTAGCAGCTCCCTCTTCATCCTCAGGCCAACAGGGAGGTTGAGCAAGTAGTTAGGACCAGCAAGGATCTGATGTCCAAGAATACAGATTGGCCTTCAGCCCTGATGCATTATTGAGCAATGCCCCTAACGGATTCTCTCCAACTGAACTGTTCATGGGCTGTCATCTAAAAATGCATATTCCTCTACTGTCTATGAATCTTCAGCCTCATGTCACTCCTGCTAACCACAGGAGAGTGAGAGAGAAGGAATCAAACTTCCAGGAAAAACAACGACACCGGTACAATATTTGACACAGGGTCAAAACCTTACCGTCCTTAACACCAGGCCAGCGAGTTTGGATCCGTGACCACAAGGCAGAAGGCTTTATTCTTACAGAACAGAGTACATGCGCTCATTTTTGGTCCAGACTCCGCCTGGTACTATTCGAAGTAACAGGAGATCCCTCATTTCACTCAAACCCACCAGACTGCAAGTCTCTGATTACCACAATATGTGGAATTAAGACCCTAAAAATGCTCTAAACACATTGAACAGTGCTGACCCACCCCAGAACTAACTCCCAGACCTTCAACCCAGTGGGGCAGTCACAAAAAAACATATTGTGGATGAGTGGTGAAGGCTCCAAGGAGACTCAAACTCTAGCTGGGGTACTCTGGAGGGAAGGAAAGAGGTGCCAGATCCAAGGTATTGTAAATAGTTTAAGAGACCAAAGACATGTAAATAGTTCAAAAACAGATGCGATGTAAATAGCTGTACTTGGTTAATACTGTTGTTAAAAAGAAGAGAGTATACTTGGGGGAAGCTGTAGTATAAAGAGTTAAAAGAATGGATCTGCTAATCTATGATGTAGCACTGACATCAGTCAGTCATGTGCTAGACACTCTGTACAGGAAACTTAGAGGAGATATGCCTTCTCAGTAACTCACCTCACACATATTGTAAATATGGTCTCACAGCAATCCTAGCTGCTATGAGACCATTAAGAATCAACCATGTAGTACGGAACTGCAGTCACATGCAGGTCAGATTGTATAGTGGTGACAGGTTCCCTTCCCAAAAGAACATTAATGAAGTAGTTAGGTTGTTGCTGACAGTCTGGCTGCTTTCACGGTAATTTTTTCAGGTAGCAACCCATAGATTGTTAAATTGAATTAATTAAAGTTGGAAATTTGCCATTGCTAGACGGAACTCTCATTCTCTGGGTTACTAGTCTAGTACCATGACCAGTACAATACCAGATCCACAAAAAAGCAGCTCTTCTCAGTTATCATTTTGTTCTTCAAATCCTTTGTATTCTGTCCTAGGGCAGACCTTAACTTGCATCTCATGCATGACATTCATCAGCCATTTACTAGGGAAGAGTAGGTAGGTGGTGGTTCTTATTGCCTTTCTCAGTTTTTATCTTCAAAATACCTTTTCCTTAGTGGGCTGCAACCAAGGCTAAAGAGCTCCATCTTGGGGGGGTTGGGTGGGGTGAGGGTGGCTACCCACATCCATCATTACAAGTAGCCCCACCGGTCATTAATAACTGGTCGGAGCCCGAGATCCTGTTTCTACTTACCAGGGCTGCTTAGACTGGCCCAAAATAAATCCTTCTGCCTCATAGGGGGAATAGTGCCACTGAGCAGTGGTCACTCTGTCCACATCGCTGGATATCAAACCACTATTTAAAGATCATAATCTAGTCGCCAGTTGCCAAGATTGTCTGGAGTAGGGTGTGAACCTTTCATCTTCTAACTCATGGTAAGAATGCTACTACCAAATCTTGCAAATCCTCAGACATATGCCCTGAGTCACAAATGTTTGCTGTCTTTAACTGAAGTTAAATACAGAATAACTCTGCGTTCTATAATAAAACCTGTGAGCTGTAGCTGTGTACTGCCTACTGCCAGCTCTGGACTATACTACACAAACCAAAGGATTAATTACTGAAGACTTGGGCACATCACCGGCCCTGTTAATCCCACAACCCATAACAACTGCATTTTGAACTCCTCCATGAAGCTGATTTTATTGCCATTTAAAGGACATCTTTCCAAACATCTAAATTAAATTCAGTCTTCACTTAGTAAATAACCCTCTTACACTGAAGTAATATTCTAAATTCATCTCATCTATGCAATTCAGTACTGAATTGTGGGGCAGAGTTTCCACAAGGCTGTGTAAATCGGCAGAAATTGGCCAAACCAATGCAAAATGTCATAGAATTTCAAGCGCAAGTTACATTCAGAGTTTCCCTGGTCTTTTGCAGTGGTTTAAAATCATTGTGCTGGAAGCCAACTTCATCCAAAAAATTGGCCACGGACCCAGATTGAATTAATCACCATGGCAAGTTTATGCTAATTATGCCCATATGGAGGTCTTTGAGAAGGCTCTTAAAAATTAAGACTTATTTTTAAGCACATGCACACCAACAGGCATTTATTAACAACTTTTAAATGTCAAAAAACTCAATTTTCTAAGAGATTGACCACTGTACACCATTAAAACTAGTAAATGATTCTGTATAGCTTTTTAAATTCATTTTCAATTATTTAAAATTGGGTATTCAGAGGTGGTGGACTAAACATTCCAACTAAAATGATTATTTTTTGTGATAAATTTTAAGCTGTAATAATGAAATTGCAACAGGTTAGTCTTAAATATATCAATGGATGTTATAATCTAAGAAAAAAACAATTACATTCTAAAAGGCTGCATGATAGCGCTGGTTCATGCACAATTTTAAACTTTGCTAATCTTTTCTCATAGCTCATCCTCTTTATACTTGTTATCACACTTGAAAATTGCACTTACACCTTTTCCTTTAATCTATCACAAAATAAATGGTGCTTCAACCCAGAGAACTGACTCTATAAAAACAGGGCAAATGAAAAATATCAAACACAAAACGAATCAGTCATTTGAGTACATTTACAATTTATTAGAAGTATCATGAATGTAGACGAACTGCAAAAACAAAGAAACAAAATTCACAAATGAGGAAAGGTCATTCGGCCCTTCAGCCCTTCAAGCCTGTCTCTCCAGAACAGAGGTGTGTAAAACCATATGTGGCTGTGAAAACTCAGTCCTATTTTTATTTATAGAGGAACTTTATAAATTATTGCTCCCCAATCTTGAGGTTTATTCATCAGATATGAATACCAAGGATTTGGCCAAGTACCCCACAATTCCATCCATTAATTGCCATTATAGTAACCAAGTCCCTAATGTTCACTATAAAGCAGATCAAAGCACTGCTCCACACCAATTATACAATTTAATAATGAACTATAAATTATTCCACAATAAGTCTAATAAGAAAGACACAAGGGTATTTCTCTTGCTTAAGTGTCATTTGTGCATCTAGGACATGATAGGTAATTTTACAAGTTCTTGTTGCTTCCCCAGCCAGCAGTTGATAAAGGGAATCAATATATGTACTACACGTTTTTCTGAGTACTCATTTAAAATTGGTCAGAAAATCATGTAGCATGTACATACATATCTCAAATACACTTCTGACAGGAAAGATTCCCCATTGGCAGCAAATCAATTACCCCTATACAGGATACAGATGGTCACTGTGCACAATAACAGTCTTTGCTGGGACAGAAGCTGACTAAAAAGAGATAAGGAAATACCATATAAAACTGAAACAGTGTATGTATTATTAAACACATCAGATACAAGGGATTGGTTTCAAGGTTATAAAATCTTGAATGTTCAAATGAATCTAATAAAGAATTGGTCAATTCCTGAGAAATTTTATGTTTAATTACAATGCACTGTATGTAGTCAAAATACATCAAACAATTATGGCACAGTAATAATAAAACTCTGCTGCAGATCTAAGTATCATAGTAATCAATACTGTATATAAATTACTAACTATATAATACTTACATAGACTTTAATTGGCATCTTGATAGCACTCATATTCCAAACTAAATCGCGGCTGCTGTTCAGCACAAGAACCAACGTCTTATTGGCACTAATCGGCTGCACATGCAAAAATACCTGGAAGAACCAAATAACAAATGGTTAATGATCTATATAACATTGAAACACCACAGCTGGATAGATCAATGCAACTGGGATAACGGATATATATTCATATTAAATAAACAAACTTAACTGGCTGCATGTTGTGACACAAGCCCCATCTACAATGCTCCAACTGAAAAGATGGTGAAAACTGATCAAAAATAATTTTAAAAGGGAGTTGTACCAGTACTTAAGGACGAAGAACTTCCAGGGCTACAAATATAGAGATATGAGACTAGCATGATTGCTTTTTCAAAGTTCCAGCACAGACACAATGGGCTGAATGACATCCTTCTGTACTGTAAATGTCTGATTCTATGATATTCAGGAGGTTCTTATTTGCTGTAGTTTCAATCATGAGTTCTGAGGCTCTCAACCAATTCATTGGCTAACACAATGGTGCCAATATTCACTCAAAACTTGATTTAGAATCTTCTACACTTCTTAGGAGTCTGCAAAAGTAGTGCAAAAGCAGTGAGAGGAGGGGAGGTCCCTGATAGGACTCACTCCATCCCCTAAGACTGATCTGGTAAAGATATCATTTTGTAGATCAGATCCTGGGGCTTTTAGTAGAGAAGGATATTACATCTAGCATCACATATCTCTAACAATATGGCAACCTCTTCTAAGTACTGAACATAGTACAAGTCAAAGTAGGCTCAATTCCTAATGTATGGAGAATGCTCCTAACTTTCTGTAACATTGAAACTCTAACCTTTGGTTTCTTCCAATTGTGAAAGTTAAAAGAGATGTCAAGTGGTTCTAATCCAGTTCATTTTAAAAAGTGCTTGACCTATTATAATTTCCAAAAATTAGGTTTTATCAATTTTTGTTCATTTTATTATATTAAAACTTGAAGCGTATCATGATCTATTCATTCAACGTTTGTCACAGAAAACAGATTCACATGAATCAACAACATGTGCAATCATCAAATTTGACAATGACTGGAAATACTAACTAGTTTCACACTTTAATGTATTTAATAAGCAGTTTTCTTTTATTACATATAAGGCATGGAATGGTTCATGTGCATTTTGCCAAATTGGGTCTCTCAGCAAAAATGGGATACGTTTTCTTCCATGTTAAATGCTCAAAAGCAACATTACAAAACAGCATTGATTTATAATTACAGTTTTGTAAAATAAATTTCCTTTAACTTCACATCTACAGGAAATAATATTCAATAGATTCTACAGCAAAATCTTTATATGAATTTTATACACAATAGGTACATTTGATACACTTACAAATGGTTCAGACCAAAAATGATATTATGCTATCTTGTAATAATTGTTAAATGGGCGGAATAGAGAGCAACAAAACATATACAGGGTTTTAATTTAATAAGGAAAGCAGTTACTAGACTACGATAAACTACAATGTAAACATGTTGTGCCTGAAAGACACATTGAGAAATTAAGAAATTTGTCAATTTAACCCTCCTAATTTGGGCCATGATTTGTTTATCTCCAAGACATACAACTTATAACCTTTGTTATTCATAAATAACCCGATACATAGAACATTCAAATTTCATTAAAAGAGGAAATATTACCGTTTTAAAACAATTATCCATAAAATGCAGCAATATTTATGTATTAAAATAGAACCAACTCTCTGTAAACAGTGATCAAAAACTGGAAAGGGACTAGCATAAAGCTGAGCACACTTTGTTATAAGGCAGCTGTTGAATTGAGTGACATTTCCCACATGTAAGTGGATGCGGTTGTTCCTGTACACAGGAAAAGGAAGGAGTAATGGAAAAGTCTAAATTGGTTATTTAAGTGATCATTTCACTACTGATCTTTTTTGAAACAGCTAAAAGGTGAACTACATTATATTATTCCATTAGCTATACCCAATATAAACCATAATGGAACACACAACAGTCATTTATATACACTGTATGAAATCGGTACAAAGTGGTTATTTCAGATTTCCACACTGGAGAGGCATTCATTTTTCATGCTAATGCAATTTTTGATCTGTTTGCCTGGGTCAAAGTCTGATCGGACATGGTCCAAATTAAATCATCATTTTGAAAAACATTTACAAAATTGCTGTTGATAATATTGTGCATAGTAAATTACTCTCTCTTATTTTAACCGCTATTGACCTATTTAAATAAACTCCATTATATTTAAAATGGTTCAATACCTTGTTGCAATAGCAATAGCGTTATTGACAATACAGGTACATTATCAATTCCCCTCGAAAAATCTGGCTTCCCGAAAACTGGAGCTGTTCGAAAACCAAACATTTTTCTCTTGGGAGATCTAGGCACCCGGAACAGAGCAAGTGCAGGAATGAAGGGACCAGCTGATTGCAGAGGATGGAATCAACGCGGGTTTTGCACCCAAAGGACCTTAGTGCTTCAGTTGGTAAAAACAATCAATGAATAAGCCTAGGTTTGATTCCTGGTCCATGCTAAATCAGGCTTTGCTATAGGAATGATACAATTGGCCTCAGGACCCCTAATTATAGAACATAAATTTAGACAGTTCTCTCTCCTAGTATCTGTGCCCTGGTATACATATGTCTGCATTTCCAAGGAAATTCCTTAGAGGGTTGAACTGAATGCTTCCGTGGTGAGAAGCAAATATCTGATTTGTGTGATTTTCATGTTACAAGAAAACAAACAGCCAGCACTAAAAGTCTTTTCACAACACAAATATAAATGCATGCCCTTTCCTTCTATATCAGAGTCTGTCCAATGACAGTGCATCAGCACACTTCTCCAAATCTCTAGGACTAGACTGTCACAACAGTGCTTTTAGTGATTAGAAAGATGATTACACCCTTTTAATGATTAACAGTCACTTTGGTGTAAACAATGCTAGAATGATGAGGGAGAGTGGAATCAATCATACACACAAGTGCCTGTTCCGCCGGCAGGTAACCCAAAATCTGGAAATTCCAAAATCCAGCATGGCCTCAGTCCTGGGGGTTTCTGGATTTTAGATGTAGGGCCTGTATTGTAGATCATGCAACTGAAGCTTTGAAAAATCCTTCCAAAAACAAGCGCTGACTTATGTGCCGAGTGTTAAATGCGAACCGCCAGTGTTGGTGTAGGTGGTCAGCATTTAGAAATGTGAAAAAACTCTGTCAGTCGCCATGTGCTGTCTGCTCAGTGTGGGCATGTCTTAAACTATGCTGTATCTTCTTGACAATGCAGCCCATAATGTCTGCTTGGGGAGTATACCTTAAACATGTATTTCTGAGCTGAAATTTAAGGCTGACTCCAATGGAATATACCCCCAAACATGCTAAAAAGTTGGTTAGGGTTGGGTGGGGGGGGAGGTAATTTTTACCATAAGTCTTTCTTCAGTTTTGTGTTTTCCTCATCTTTCCTTTTGTCAGGGCTCCAACTACAGGTTCCTTCACTTTAAGGACAAAGCATCTAGATTCAAAAAATTCTTCATTGCTTCCACTATGCTTTTATAAGAGAACATTGATTACAGTATATAGAAATGTTTGCATACTCTTATCCACTGTGCAATAAACTATTGGTTTATATGTATCATAAGAGGTTAGAATAGAATTAGAGTCATTGGCCCAAATTTACGCTCACGAGGCAGATAGCGCAAGTCAGAAATCTCCCAGCTTGCCGCGCCTAACTTGGGAGAACTCCTCCGAATGGCACGATCTTCATTTTGGGCTTGCAAGGGGGTGAGGCCAACAGCCCTTGGAGGCAGATCGGAGGCAGCTGAATGCTGAGGCGGTGTGTTTAAAAGGTTTGTCTCGCTTCTCTGGGACTTTGTCCCAGGTTTTTGTTTATATTTTAGGCTCTCCACGCCCCTCATCCCCCCACCCACAACCCGTGCCCCATCCCAGGACCCCACCCATCCCAAAGGCCCCTCATACTCCATGCCATCTCATGCCCCCCAACCTACACCCCCACGACCCCTTATACCCTTTATGTTAATTCATGACACTTCCATGTGCATTGGTTCTGTACAGTGTGTATATTAGTCCAATGAACTCTATGGCAACAATGGCATGTGTGGAGCTGCATAAAAAACACCACCCATACTTTTCTTTTTTTTTTTTAAAAACTGTTGTTGCTACAACCTTTAAAAGTGTCAATCAACAATACCTTTAAAGTAGCAATAACAGAAGCTCTAACACCTCTTTATCTGGCGCAAATTAGCACTGAGCCATTGACAAGATAGATCACAAAAAATAGCTAATTACCACATCATAAAATTGTCAATCTGCTCTCCAGCTATGTAACAAAATAAGTTAATCCTTTTATAGGAGGCTGGGCTCTCAGCCACGCTTGAGAAATAATCTTTCAGGGCTACAAAGATAGGATGTGGGAATGGGGCTGATTGGATTGCTCTACATGGAGCCGGCATGGACTCAAAGGACCAAATGGTCTCCTGTGCCATTATGATTCTATAGTCCAGACTTTCAGAGTCATAGAAACTCTGCAAACCTTAAAACAAATGGCGAGCAGGACCCCATCCCCAAAAGGTTGATCTATGGAGTCTGCTAGTTAATTTCTTCATATATCTGCTGTAAAAATAATATATCTCCTTTAGTTTTAATCAGTAGTTTATGTTCCATTCATATATTATTTCTGAAAGGAAAATACACTTTTACATTATAAAACAAAAACTGACAGAAAGTATAGAGTTATTTTCTTCTAAATGCTGCAGCCAAAACCAGACTGAAGTGTGACTTTGAACAACAGTGCTAGAAGTTGGGTGAGTGAGGGAGTTGGGTGAAGGGGGAAGGAGGTGCTCCTTTGCTTTTTCTAACATTTTCACCCTGTAGGAATTGGTTCTTACTTTACTACAGAGGAAGAAGCTAGCTGTTTGGTGAGTATCTGGTAAGTGATTAAGGCCTATTCTATTCCTAAGGTTTAAAATAGTGTACTTACTGGTGGTAAGGTTAATAAAATATGTAAAGAAGGATAATAATGAATTGAATAAAATAATTAAGTTAATTAAAACACATTAAGGATGGCAGGACAGGTGATGTCACGGCTGGAGTGTGCGGGGGCTCCTGGATGCCATTGTGATTCAGGGCAAACACGTCTGCAATAAGTGTTTGCAGCTCTAGGAGCTTCAACTCAGAGTCATTGAGCAGGAGGCTGAGCTGCAGACAACGAAATGCATTAGGGAAGGGAAAAGTAACCTGGACATTTTGTATCAGGAGGTGGTCATGCCCCTTAGGATAGGGTCTTCTAATTTAGTCAATGGTCAGGGGTAGGAGGGTGCGACTGTGAGTGAAGCAAATAAGGGGACCCAGAGGGCAGGAGTGCAGGAGCCCCAGCCTTTGCAATTGTCCAACAGGTGTGAGATTCTTTCAGCTTGTTTGGATGAGAGTGGGAGCTGCAGGCTGGATGAGCTGACTGGCCATGGCACCAAGGTACAGGAAGCCATTGAAGTGGGGGGAACAAAAAGGAATGTAGTGGGAGTAGGAGACAGTATACTGAGAGGGATTGACACTATTTTTCTGCAGCAGATAGCGAGAATCCAGAAGGCTGTGTTGACTGCCTGGTGCCAGGGTTTGGGTCATCTGCCCAGGGCTGAAGAGGAACCTGCAGTGGGAAGGGAAGAATCCCATCACTGTGGTCCATGTAGATACCAATGACATAGGCAGGACAAGCAAAGAGGTTCTGCATAGTCAGTTTGAGGAGCTAGGCACCAAGTTAAGAAGCAGAACCTCAAACGGTAATAATCTCTGGATTATTACCTGAGTCACATGCAAATTGACATAGGGCAAATAAGATTAGAGAAATTAAAGCGCAGCTCAAAGACTGGCATAGTAGATGTGGGTTCCAATTCATGGGCACTGGCACCAGTACTGGGGAAAGCAGAGGTTGTACCTCTGGGACGGTCTACACCTGAATCGTGCTGGGACATGTATTCTAGCAACCCATATATCAAGGGAAGTAAGCAGGATTTTAAACTAAATAGCGGGAGCAAGGGAACAAATTTGGTAAATCAGCAGTAGAGAAAAGGCAAGAGGGAAAGGTACTAATATGGGAAATGATAAACAGACCATGACATGAAGGGTAGAGACTAGAAATCTAAGAATAAATCAGCAGATAAAGCTAGAGGTTACAAAAATAATAAAAGGACAAAACTAAAGGCTTTGTATCAGGATGCGCATAGCTCAAAACAAAGCAGATGAACTGATAGCTCAAATAGAAATAAATAAATGTGATCTTATAGTTATTAGAGAGACATGGCCACAAGACGACATAGAATGTTGAAGGGTACATGACGTTTAGGAAGGACAGGAAGCTAAGAAAAGGTGGAGGGGTGGCTCTGTTAGTTAATGATAGTAGTATCACAATAGAGAGAGATGACATTAGTTCAGGAAACTAGGATGCAGAAGCAGTTTGGGTAGAGAAATGATAAAGGCAAGAAGTCACTTGTGGGAGTGACGTACAGGTCCCCTAACAGTACCACATGGTAGGGCGGAGAATAAAGGAAGAAATAATGGGAGCACCTCAGAAAGGTACGGTGATAATCATCTACATATAGAATGGAAAAATCACATGGGCAAAGGTAGCCTAGATAAAGAGTTCATACGTTGTTTTCAGGATAGTTTCTTAGAACAGCACGTTCTGGAACCAATCAGAGAGGAGGCTATACTAGACCTGGTATTGTGCAACAAGATAGGATTAATTAGTGACCTCATAGTCAAGGCGCCCCTAGGTAGTAGTGATCAAATATGACTGAATTTTACATTCAGTTTGAGAGAGTGAAAAGTGGGTCCAAGGCTAGTATTTTGAACTTAAAAAAGGACAATTATGAGGGCATGAAAGCAGAGCCAGCTAAAGTGAACTGGCAAATTAGGTTAAGGGACAGGTCAATAGAGGTGCAGTGGTAGACATTTAAAAGGATGTTTCAGAATACACAGAATAGATACATTCCAACAAGAAAAAAACATTCCAAAGAGAGGACCCACCATCCATGGTTAACTAAAAAAGTTAAAGATAATATCAAACTTTAAAAGAAGGCATATAATATAAAAGCATATAAAAGGACGGATGGCAGGTCAGAAGATTGGACAGAATATAAAGAACAGCAAAGAATAACTACAAGATTAATAAGGTGGGAAAATAGAGTACGAGAGAAAGCTAGCTAGTAATATAAAGATGGATAGTAAGAGTTTCTATAGATATTTAAATAAGAGTTAACAAAGTTAGCATTGTTCCTATAGAAAATGCATCTGAGGGGTTGATAATGAAAGTAGGGAGATGGCAAATGAATTAAGCAGATATTTTGCATCCGTCTTCACTATAGTGGACACAAGTAACATCCCAGAAATAGTTTAATAGTTTGTCCAGACGTTTACTGGAGTGGGTGGGTGACACCAAGGGCAGCCCTCCTGCCCTGGGCCCAACTGAGGTCCTCAAGAACTGCTTCCCGCCCCAATCTTATCCTCCTCAGGCCTCAGTCAGTAGTGGAGAGTATGCCTCCATTACTGGCCCCCTTTCAAGATTGAACAACCCACTCCCCCACCCCCCACCCCCCCACTCTGGGTACCCCCTCCCTGCATGCCCGTCAAATCAGAGTGACTCAACATTTGGACAAATATGGATTGATTAGAAAGCCAGCATGAATCTATAAAGCTTCCTGTAAAGCATAAATCATGTCTAACTATTCTAGTTAATTTTTTTGAGGAAATTCTTAATGTGGTAGATAAGAGAGTGTATATGGATTAAAACAGAAAGTTCTGGCAATACTTAGATTTGGCAGCATTTGTGGACAGAGAAACACAGTTAATGTTTCAGGTTGATGACCTTTCATCAGAACTGAGCGTACTTAGAGATAGCATTTTTAAACAAGGCAGGGGAAAGATGGAGAGGGGAGGAAAAAAACAGAAGGAAAAGTTTCTTATAGGTGGAAGGCAGGAGAGATAAATGGTAAAAGGGATGATGATGCAAAGAAACAAAGATGTGTTTTGAGGACATTAAATGGGAAAAACAAAATCATCACTAACAGCTGTCATCCAAAAATAAAATGGGGCAGAGGTCACAATCAGAAATTGTTGAACTTAACATTGAGTCCAGAAGACTGTGGAGTGTCTTAAAGATAGATGAGATACTGTTCTTCAAGCTTACATTAAACTTCATTGGAACAGTGTAGGAGGCAATAGTCAGAATGGGGCCACTCCCACACTGACCTTTTGGCCCTTGAGGACAAATACTATGGTTTCAGCCTTCCCAGTATTTTATTAGACGAAGTTAAGATGCATCCAAGACTGAACATCAGTCAAACAGTTTGATAGCAGAGTTGTGGAGAGCTATTGGAGATTTAGAGATGGGTTCCAAAAGTAATAGGTCTATGATGTAAATTTTACATAGCCATCTTTTTTCTCTTCTATCAGACTTTAGGAATGGAAAATCTATGCAGCTGTCAATATTGAATTGAACAGCTTGTATAGAAGAGTACGCAACTAAATTTTAAAAATCATAGTGAAAAATATGTGTAACTAGATACACTAACTTACTCCTCCTTCAAAGAAAGCCAGAAAACTACAATAAGGAGTAATTTCTCACATAACCTTTTCTCCCATCCACCATTTATTTAATGATAATTTTTAAAATAGAATGCTTCTTACTTTACATGTGATTTAATGACCTTTCCAAATGTTTCCTGTATATAATTATTTTTATAACCTTGGTACTTGGAAATTTTATGCCAGCTACTAGTTTGCAATAAACCTAAAGTTATTCATTTCAGTTTTTGAAACTGTTGTACAATTTTTATCTGAAGGCATTCTCTTTTGATCAAATCACATGTAAAACTAGGTCATTAATATCAGCATATACAAAACAATTAAAATATTGGGCTACAGTTTCTATTTTTGCTTGTGTTTCTTGTAGATATAATTGTTTTCTGTTTGAACATTTTTTTTTCCGTTTCGCTTTCATACCCTATGCTTATGTAAACTGGCTTCCCGTTATTCTTCAATTCCATTTTAAAAGAGACGGCTCCATGCTATGTTGGGCATTCAGCCAGCTATGTGCTCGCCAGACATAGGACATCAGCCCTGCCTCTGTATATTTATGATCTGTCTAGCAGATCTGTTCATACAATAGTATAGTTTTCATTCATTTCTCTCATTAGAAAATTTTGTATGACAACCAAAAGGACACAAAACGAAAAGGCAATTATGTTTTTCAAAAAGTGACTAAGTATAGAGTTTATCAGGTGACTTCATTGATCTGTGCTACTCTGAGCAGCCAGGCTTAACGCAAGCAGAAGTTCAAGATGGGGCTATAACAGTGTAGTGTCAATTCTCTGACCCTGACTCCCCACTGGAAATGCAGAATTGGAAAATGTACTCTTGCAAAGCATGAATGAGATCTAATTATTCTCTGTGCAATGTAGAAATAAGATAAATTTGCTACAACTGCACAAAATCAATGCTGTTAAGTTCGAGAGATTAAAGTTAAACTGAAACTACCAGAGTCAGAACTTACCTAAAATGCAATGCAAACCAGATGAGAGTGATATTACTGACTGCATCATGGCTAATTTTCAGTGTTAAGAGGTAATAGCCTGCTTTCATTGTTTTAGAACATTTAAAAATAAGTTTAATGAAGTTCCTAGAAAGGACTACTGAAAACATCTCAGCACTTTCAAAATGCAACTTCACATTGGGTTCTATTATTGTTGGAGAAATCGCAAACTGGAGTGAGGCTCTGGTGAAGGGTCTATGGCTGAGTAACAATGTCATTTTTGCATTGATGTGTACTGAAAGTGATAATATAATTTGGAATTTCAAACTTCCTTTGCCATTAAAATTTTCTCGCTTGGATTAGGAATAGGAAAATAATATATCAAGTCTTGAAACAAGACTTTGCTAATGGAACTGAATGGAATAAAAGATCTCTTCTCGTTCTTACATTTTGGGTTATTAATTTTGATTCACACAAATGACAAGTTATATTCCAACTTTTTCTAAATATGCTTCTTTTTAAAAAAACACACCAAAGGACAAGTGTGTTGCAGACCAAACATAGCTTATTCATATTAAGGAATGAAATGACACTGGATGACATAAATCACAGCCTTATAGTACTGTACAATTATCTATACTGTTCACTTGAAATAATGTCATTTTACCATGGTTTAAATTCTCAACTTTTAAATTCGCAATTTACAGGAACAATCCACAGGTGTGATTTTTGACAGCTTCTTGAGGCAAAGGGATCCTGAGCTGAAATGCTAATACAGCTTGCATTTCACGCAAGAGCCATCTTGGTAAAGGAGTTTATGCTGGTGCTAAGAATGTCCACCCGAAGAATCCTTAAGGATATTATCAGTTAACGAGGCTGCAGAGCATTTTAGTTGATAACACTTTATCTAGCGCCCTCTGCTAACAGCGACCAGCTGATTGGAATAAACAAGTCATTGACAAGATTTCTGAGAGCTCCTTAAAGTTATATCATCTTTTACTGTACACTTGCCGCTGGAGGTTTTTGAAGAGGATTTTGAAACACATCAGGAGACATTCTGGGACAGTTTGACAAGACTTCATCAACACTATCAACATGTATTCTGGCCATTTTTCAAGGACTTCACATAAAAAGAGTGGCTACTGTGATGTTCTACCTTATGAATTCACCAGGAGAAAGGGAGCACTTGGGCATGGGCACCTTCTTAGAAGAGGAATGGATGAGATAATGAGGTCAAGTAGAGCAGCATCAGTTGCCACAGGAGAGAAAGAGAGAGACACAGACAGGCAGACAGAAAGGGGGAACAGGAGAGATGAACTCCCTCCCCTATGTAGTATAGGACATCCCACCTTCTCAAGACCTCCCTCACTAGAACTTCTAATTCTGCATCCAAGACCTATGTGCCCTTTTTCTCAGTTCCTTAGCCATCCTGAAACCTGTATTGTGTGTTAGTAAGTGTGCTACACACCTTTGATGGCAGTGGATGCATGGAGCCCATGTATATCGCTCCATGAAGATTGCTTCTATCAGCATTTGAGTGCTAATCCTCAATTGGGGAGTCTGTTTTAGCACCTCCAGACAAGTTCAAGTTATGGTAATCAGCAGTTAGGACCAAAATTGTATACTAAAACAAGTCTTTCAAACAGGCATGTCTTATTAGCACAAAATCCATTTTCATTTTTTTTCAATCAAAATAATTCTCCATGAATAAATGCTTAAATTTAAGTACCTGAAGTAGTGCAGCATTAGGAGGTGGTATCATATTGATGGCATAAACAATTTCATCAGCTGTAGTGCTGCCACTGCACACACAGCCTTGTAAAACATGGAGCGGCTTAAGGTGCAAGATAGTAACAGGATGATTTATTCCAACCTTTCCGACTTTACATTCATTGGTTGTCACAGGACCTATCAAACACAAAGCAGTAATATTTTAATTATTCCAAAATATAAAATGGGAGGAAGAGTTAATTCAGAATGGGAAACTAAAATTTAAGCTAATAACATTACAAAATTCATATATGATCCACAAAATGAAATTATATAAAATTTGCATTAATTGTATCAAAATGATATGTCAACATTTGTGAATTGATTTTTTTCCTCTGACCATTTGTGATTAGGATCCAACAGAATGCTGTTTCCAGTTGAATATATCAACTCATCTCAATAAGAATGTCTTAAATATAACTTGTGTTTACAGAAATTACACTGTTATGCAAACTTAAAGCAAGAACGACATCAAACAATAAACAATGAACATTAAGTATGAATAGATAAAATGAATAACATTTTAAGCAACTGACACACAATTTCCTGTCAGCATTTTTCTGAGTATTATACAGAAAAACACAATTGGGAATCAAACAGATATGTCTATTTTTAGGGGCACACATTTCTACCAACTGCACTCAGCACAATCACAACTTTACAGTCCAAGGTCTAGTTCAGTTGGCAGAATCCAGTCTGCAAATAGCAAAGACAGTAAACTATTTTGTATCAAAGATTGCAAGAGTAAGTTTTTCCTAGATATGTGTGACCTGCCCTGTTAGAATGCTATATTGTCAACACCATGTAAAGGAGCTCAAATGCAATGTTCAGCTTAGAATCTCAAGGTAGTGTTCATGCAGAGCCAACAAGGATGGCAATGAGAATGTACAAGGTAAACATATTTTTTTAAAAGGGTGTACATAAGAAGTGGAAAAACTCCATTCCCAGAATAGAATTTTCCTCAACTAAAATGCAGATTGTAGGATCAGACAAGGTGGTCAGCACTGCCAATTTCTGGTATCCCCAATTTTCCAGCCCTTTGAATCAGTTTCATAGCCAACATATCCTGACTGACATTGGTCCTAAGGACCTGATAAAGGGTACGAATCCAAAACTTCACACCATCTTTCCTCTTTACAGATCATGAGTGACCCATTCTGTCTTTCAGATTTTAATTGCAAATTTCCAATATATTTCCTGTTTCCCTTTGTGCTGATCCCAGAGATTTAAGTTACCATAACATGGACAGTATAATGAGGGCAGATTCCTTGAAAAATGAGTGCTCACAGTTGGAGATGACAGAGAGACTGAATGAAATTGTACTGAGGTGCTAATGTCCAAGTAACACATCTTATGTGAGCCATGTTTAACCATATATTATATGGTAATAGTTAACTGTGATTCAAACTTCTATATTTAACAAACAGAAGTTTCAATTTTGTTCTGCAAGCACTGCAAGAGCAACATGGGCACAGTGCATCAGAAGTGCAGTCCAGCAAGGACACCACCTCAGGGCCCGAGCTTCTTGCCTGGCATAATTAAATATTCTTGATGCACCCATGGCACACTGCTGGCTGTAAGCTAGTAGAGAAAAGGAAATTTACACCCTTCTTCAGCTCAGAAGGCAGCAGTAGTCTTAAAAAAGTCATGCATGACAGAAGTCTTGGGGAATCTAGATAAACTTTGAATTGAATTTCAGAGAATACTGGTGCAGAATTTTTATTTTTCCAGAATAGCAATAAGTTTTTAAATCCAGTTACACCAGCCAAAAGCTGTATGTTGTACGTCTGTGCTGTTCATTTTTTATTTCAAGCTTCTGTATCCTGTGAATATGCATGCAGAAGTCTGGACACTGCTATGGTCTGCCCTGAAGGGGGTTGATGCCTTCCTCAAGCATAGTCAGTTGCAGATAGCATAAATTCAAAGAAAATTTGGGTGCAGTACCACTCAGGTGCAGAAGAGGGAAACAGAATTTCACCCATTTTCCACTGTTGCACCCATTTTTCAGGTGCTATTTTGCAGCAAGATAAAATAAATCTATCCTAGAGGTATAAGTAATAACAGCATCTGGGAGAAAGCCAAGGAAAGTTTTGTTTTTGATACTCTATGCACTTTTAGATCAGTATAGGATGCCAAAATGTAGCAGTAGATTCAGATGCAAATAGGCATAAGTACGAAGGTTAGGTGAAATATCTATCAATTCTTCTGGTACAAATTTAATTATAACCTTGTAGAAGACTGAGACTCCAGCTATAACTTTGATGCTGTAAAGAGTGAACACTGACAGGCAACATCTTCATCAATTAAAATGGGTTGCATAACTTGCTGTAAAAATGACTACGAGTTCTGGAACAAATCACGAGTTCTGGAACAAATCACTGAATGAGGAAAGAAGCAGGCTGCAAGGTTCTCTGATGCTGCACAGAAAGTTTTGGTACAGTGAAGAGAGGAGGAGGAACATCCTTTTCTCTCAGGAGGCAATGGGAGAAATCACTGAGGATGTCCGTGCCAGAAACATTTCCCAAAAACAAGGCTGCAACACAGGGAAAAAAAAATCAATGATCTAACTAGTTATAAAGGTAATATCTTATCATGGATGCTCCATTCACAGCCTCATTAATTTCAATTTAATACTGCCCTCCCCCACTACCTTGCATTGTTCTGCAATCATCATGCCACACTTCAAACATCCTTTTCCTCATGCTCACATACTTACCACTATTGCAGCCCTCACTTACTCACAAGTCACAGACATTGAGTAGTTGCACCAGGACAGCCACAATCCCCAAACTCCTTACAAGACTCTCACTAACACAAGATATTTTCTTGCAGAATAAGGTCACAAACAGCAGGCAACCTGAGGACAAACAGCCCATCTGCACACCTTTTCAAACCTTGAAGAAAGCATCCTGGTTATAATGGGAAGGGCAGACTGGAGGCTGTACCTACTGGCAATACTGGAGGATATGTATTATCCCTTTGTCTTTCCTGACTTCTCTTTCACCCCACATAATCTGCACGACAAACCACAGATGCCTTTGATACCCACTTATTTCTCTCTGCTCTCCCTCACACCACTATTAACCTGTGTCACTTTGTTCATGTCAGCTGATTAGAACATCATCATCCCACAAACAGTGGAGGAAAAGGACTGCAGCGTTCATGAACATGAAAATATTCTCTTGATCAAACTCTTGCACGCACCAATTTAAATACTGACACCAAATAAGAATGAGACTAGGTTAGAGGAAGAGATCTGCACATGCTGAGTCACCAGGCACATGTTTGCTGGAACTAGAGCAGAAAGAACAGATTCCACAGGTTCTGGCTCACCAAAGGGTAAGGAATCAGATGCTAACTTAAGAGTTCAAGCTATTGAAGAAGGCCTATAGACTTAGTAGAAAATATCTGGTGCACTGGACAATCTGTTAGAGGTCTTGTGCAATGTCACAGAGCATGGAGAAGTCCAGCTCAACGCTTTGCATAGAGAATGGAAAGGATTCTGTCCAAAACAAACTGAGGGGTCAGCTTCATCAGCATTGCAGTGGAGCCCATCATGATGGAGTGTCTTTTGACAACTCTGAGAGCTACTATGGCAACATATACTGCTGCCATGGAAGCTCACACAGCTATTATGGCAGGTGACACTTGATGGCATGACAGCCCAGAGGGCTTCCTTCTTGGTTATGGGAACCATTGTTGAAAGGGGCTTCGTGGGTGTCACAGTACTCCCACATTCCAGCAAATCACTAGGAATGCTGGGGTGCAACCCCAGGAGAGTGCCCTTTGTGTTGTTCTATAAACAATGGGCGACTCCTGTAAACTACCTTCAGATAAATAAAATTGGCCAATTAGGAAAGTGGAGTTGAGGATTATCAGATCATCCATGATCTCATTGAATCGAAGCAGACTTGATGGGCCGAATGGCCTACTTCTGCTCCTATGCCTTATGGCAATAGTATTGCGGGTTTGGTCAACAATGTTTTATAAAGCTACTAAAAGGATGTTCTGTTTTCCACATCCAATCTGGTTCATTTACAATAAATTTAAATCTATTAAGTTAACATCATTTGTGCAAAATTAAGCTGACCTGATCAGATCATTTAAAACTTCATAAAAAGGTTTGCTAAGAAACCTTCAGAGATTAAAAATATTTAAAGCAAAGGAATTAAAAAATAAAAATAGTAGCGCAGTCTTCTCAGTGTAAGTCATTAGAGTGACTATTACATATGTTATTTGCTTTAATGTAACATTCCTAACAAATAGTGTTAACATCCAGATTTAGGTCCTGCAATTGTCAATGGTATTAAAGTAGAAAATTGGGTCTCTTCAATTCTGTACAAAGTAACTGACATCAAGCTGTTTTTGAGCAAAGGCTATTTTGTAGAATAAAGTGCAACACTTATTTGTAAGTTATACAATAGATTCACTTAAATAGCTACTAGCATACTTCGGTCCTGCTGTGTGGTCATCAGATAGTGGTAACTCAAATTCATGTGTTAAATGGACTGTAAATGCTGCAGAATGCAGTAATCAGCTATCCCTAGTCAGTCATTATTTTCCATAGTTACTGGTAAATAATCTTTTATTCCACAAGATGTTCAGAAGATTTAACCACCACAGAGAAAAATTATTATTTTAAGAACATACATAAAAGTTTTGATCAAATTACATTAGTTTCAAATAGAATGCCTTCATTTTATTTAATGCACAATTATTTCTACAGTTTCTGCACTTCTGATGCATGGAACACAATATAAATCTAATTTGAGGCTATTTGGCATGGACTAGATGGGCCAATTGGTCTTGTTCTATAGAGACTCTATAACTCTGTGTGCGCAAACTGAACGTTGGCAAGTAGCACCAGAGCACATCAAGAAGGTGACCTCACTTAGCTTGGGATTAACACTAGCTATTTTACAAAGTGCAATGCCATCCTTTCAAATTTTATTTTAAAAGTTTAAAATGACCTCAAATAGTACAAAGCAATATTTTCAATTTTTATGTTAATAAAGGATGGCCAGGAAGGTACCACTTTAGTAACATTAAAAAACTTCAATGACACTCCAATTTTCACAATTGGAGCTCTGTAGGGAGCAATGGAGGTGCCACAGACAGAAGTGGAGAAATAAATAAAGCAAGAGACATTAAAAGGAGAAAGAGGGGGGAAATAAATTGTTAATAGTAATAATGGAAATGCAGAGATGCTGGGCCAAATAACATCATATGGTTCCTATTTTTTCCTTCTGGGTTTCACACAAGAAATGCTCAAGCGCAGCCATCCTTTTCTGACTTCCCATTATTAATTGCATGAATTACTGCAGCTTTGAAACACTCATCATCCACTTCTATTTCACCCAGGTCTCACTTTTTCTATAATATGTTTGACCTATAAAGGTCTGAAATAAAAAACCTAGATCTGTTACACTCATGCTTAAATTGAGCCTTGGTACAGTCTTTAATATATTTAAACTTATTTGATGTAATTATTGTGCATAAACAATCCTTTTTTAAATATCCTACCATGGTGACCATGCTCAGTAAAATAAGTACTAACAACTACAGAAGCAAAGTATTAAAAAAGGTGTAACAGACAGAAGGCCTATATATAAATAATTCTGTCTCCAAAGACGACAGCACTCAAGGACTCAACAATTGAATAAAATCTTTCAATCCAAGGACTAACCTCTGCAGTCATCTTTCGTACACACCTATTGTCCTACATTTCCTCAAGTGCACAAACCATCAACTCAGAATATTAAGTAATGCCCATAACATAAACAAGCTCTTATCAAAGGCAAGCAGAAGGCCAAATCCATCCCTTCCTGCCTTGCTCTGGCTTAGCCTTTTAAAGCATTGTATAGTTACTCTGGCATATGTGTAGAATCCAAATATTAATTTTAGAAAGCAAAAAATTTAAATTCCTATTCAGAAACACAAGCCACCCCCAAATTGAGAATTCTATACTTATGTCAAGTTTCACCCTTCCTTGAATCAGCAGTCTTCGCTTTCCTGCCTTGGCATTATTTAGACTAAGAATAGATGCCTTTCTTTCAGGAACAAGGAGAAAACTGGCACTCAAAGGCGGCTCTAAAGGGCAAAGATAAAGAAAGATGGCTTTATCCTTTCTATTTCATTTGCTCAAAATTGCAATGACTGTTGTTATGGAAGCAAATGCAGCAGTGATTTTGCATATAGTAAAATTATGAAGTGATGAGATGAATAACCCTGTTTCTGGTGATGTTGATTGAGGGAGATATGTTAATCGGGACACCAGGAGAATTTCCCACTCTTCTACAAAAAGTCTCAAAATGAACATAGGAACAAAAGTAGGCCATTTAGCCCCTTGAGACTGTTCCGCCATTCAGAGATGATGTCTGATCTATGACATAGCTCCATATACCTGCTACCCCATCTCCCTTAATACATATAGATAACAAAAATCTATTACTCAGATTTAAAATTTACAATTGCTGAAGAGAATTCCAAACTTCCAGCCCTTGTTTGTAGGTGTTTCCTAATTTCACTCCTAAAAAGCTGGCTCTAATTTTTTAGACTATGCCCCCAGTTCTAGACTTCCCAACCAGCAGAAAGTTTTTCTCTATCTACCTTATTTGTTCCCCTTAATATCTTGAAAACTTCAATCAAATCACTCCTTAACCTTCTAAATTCCAGGGAATATAACCCTAGATTGTGTAATCTCTGTTTATAATTTAACCCTCTGAGTCCAGGCATCATTCTGGTAAACCTATGCTGCACTCTCTCCAAGGCTAATATATTCTTGCTAAAATGTGATATTCTAGGTATGATCTAATCAGGGCTTTGTATGGCTGTAGCATGACTTCTAATCTCATGTATACTAGTTTTCTAGATATAAAGACCAGCATTCCAACAGACTGTGATTTATCAAATATTTATATTTGAGGTCCATGTGAGTCACTGCAAATAGTAAATAAGATCTCAGTCGGAACATCACCTCCAAGAATGCAGCATTCTCTCATCACTTACTGAAGTGTCAGTTCAAGTTGTGTGCTCAAATCTGTAGTAGACTTGAATAAAAGTAAATGTTTTGAGTTCTGAAGAAGCGTCATATTTGACTCAAAATGTTTACTCTGTTTTGCTCTCCACAGATTTTGTCAGACTTGTTTCAGCACTCTGTTTTTATTATTGTAGTAGACTTGAATCTACAACCTTCTAATTGACAGGTAATAATGCTATCAACTAAACCAACTGACACTAGGATGAACATTATCTACATCTTTTCAGCTTTTAATTAATTATCACAGTCTTTTATTGGACAATCTATTAAGATTCTTTCTGAACACTTTGCTTGTATTTTCCTGGTCACAGTGGTCTTAACTGTTTATGTAATACTATTTAAACACAATGTAATGGTGAGTAGTGCCACCCATCTACCCAGTTATAACCAGAGGATAACCTACAATGGCTTCTCTTTCTACCTCTGCATCAGTGTATCTGGATTCCTGAAAGTTACATCCTTGGCCCTTTCCCATTTCTTTTCATCTCACTTGGCAACATTAGCTGAAAATACATCAAGTTTCAGAGACACACTGACAACACCCAGCTCTACGTAACCACCACCTCTCTCAACCTCTCTGCTGCCTCTAATTTTGTCGTGCTACTTGTCCAACATCAGGTTAGCAGAGGTAATTAAATACTGGGAAGACCAAATCCATTGTTCCTTAGACACCAACTTAATCCCTCTTGCTAGCCACTGTCTGAACCTGAACTACACTTTTCGCAATCTTGGAGTTCCAACTGACCACAACTTAGCTTCCAGCTCCATATCCTCTTCATCATCAAGACTGCCTAAATCCACAACGGTAACATTGCCCATCACTGCCCTGCCTCAGCTCATCGGCAGCTGGAACCTCATTTATGAAGTGGAGAAACATATTAAGTCAGAAATTAGACAAGCTTGCAGCAAGATCAAAGTTGTTTTAATGGTAGAGTTCAATTTCCATATAATATGGGAACAGCAAAGTAGCTTAAGTCAAAAGGTCAATGAATTTCATGAGCACATTCAAAATAGATTCCTGAGGCACTAGGTTCTAGAATCAACAAGAGGACAGGCCATATTAGATTCAGTAAGGAGTAAGAAGCCAGAACTAGTTATTAATCTAATAGTAGGGGAACATTTATTGAACTGTGTTCATAATATGATCATACAATGTTAAGATTGAAAAGCAGAAACTTAATATCTGTGATTGTGACCTTGGTACATTATCCCTCCTCCGCTTCCTTGGCCTCTGCATCCTCCTCCAATTTCTCATCTGCATTGTCCAGTTCAGTAGAGCTGCTCTCACTTGGTGCCACTCTTGCCTACCTGATCGCATCCTGAAAATCTCTAGGAAGGTCTCCTTTCCTGCCCCTGAGTTCCAAAAAGCTCTAAATTGGTTCCCTTTCCTCCTCATCTACATGCTGCCTCTTTGCAACATTAGCAACATATTTGTGGTCAGTTTCCACATGAATGCTGATGACTCACAACTCTGCTGCATCACCAGCTATTGCGGCTCCTTCGCTCCCTCTGTGTTATGAGGTGGCTTCCTGTCCCGCATTCAATCTAGGATGAGGCTCAACTTTGATAAGACCAAAGTCATCTCCATTAGCTATTGTCAGGCTGACCTAGATTGCTTTCTGATTTTTAAAAATTTATTCATTCATGGGATGTGGGCAGCGTTGGCTAGGCCAGCATTTATTGCCCATCCCTAATTGCTCAAGAAGACGGTGGTGAGCTACCTCCCTGAACCTCCACGGCCCATGTGGCGTAGGTATACACACACTACTGTTAGGAAGGGAGTTACAGGATTCTGGCCCAACGACAGTGATGGAACGGGATATAGTTCCAAGTCAGGATGGTGTGTGGCTTGGAGGGGAATATGCAGGTGGTGGTGTACCATTGCATCCGCTGCCCTTGTTTTTCCAGGTGGCAGAGGTCACGGGTTTGGAAATTACTGTCAAAGAAGCCTTGCTGAGTTGCTATAGTGCATCTTGTAGATTTGTAGATAGTACACACTGCTGCCACTGTGTGTCGGTGGTGAAGGGAGTGAATGCTTAAGGTGGTGGATGGGGTGCCAATCAAGTGGCCTGCTTTGTCCTGATTGGTGTCGAGCTTCTTGAGTGTTGCTGGAGCTGCTCTCATCTAGGAAAGTGGAGAGTGTTCCATCACACCCAAAGTGGCCAACAGTGCCGTATTTTAACTATTTGTCCCATGTCCCTTAAGGGGTGCCTTTTGTCCCTTATTTCTAGGACAGCCTGTGGAAGACTGATCCTGGGAGTCTCCAGAATAAGTTTGTGTGATTTGAGCGAGACTGCAAGGGAGTAGGTCGGCCAGCAGAGAGATGATAATGTTGTAACTTAACAAAGTTGTAAGTTTTAGTTGATTTTTAAAATCGTCCCGCCCTGCTACTATGCTGTCAAGACCCACCCTTATGGCCTCCACTTGCAAGATCACCAGCAAAACCCACCGCCTCCCACCTTCACACCCATCCAGTCCCATGGTTGAAGTGTCCCTTATTTTATTTTATAACAGTTGGTCACCCTCATAACACTCCTGACTTGTGCCTTGTAGATGGTGGACAGGCTTTGGGGACTCAGGGGGTGAGTTTCTCGCCGCAGAGTTCCCAGCCTCTGACCTTCTCTTGTAGCCATAGTACATTGAGACATGCTCCATTGTGTTGTGTGGCACTAACACCATGCTAATTGGGCTATGTTTTGAACTTATGTAGCAACTCAAAACTGGGCACTCATCAGGCACTGTGGGCCATCAGCAGCAGCAGAATTGTATTCAACCACAATCTGTAACCTCATGGTCCAGCATATCCCCCACTCTACCATTTCTGTCAAGCCAGGAGAATCAACCCTGGTTCAATGAAGAATGCAGGAGGGCATGCCAGGAGCAGCACCAGGCATACCTGAAAATGAAGTGACAACCTGGCGAAGCTGCGACACAGGACTACTTGCATTCCAAACAGCAGAAGCAGCGTGTGATAGACGGAGCTAAGTGATCCCGCAACCAATGAATCAGACCTAATCTCTGAAGTCCTGTCACATCCAGTTGTGCATGGTGGTGGACAATTAAACAACTAATGGCAGGAGGAGGATCCACAAATATTCCCATCCTCAATGATGGGGGAGTCCAGCACAGCAGTGCAAAAGACAAAGCTGAAACATTTGCAACCATCTTCATCCAGAAGTGCGAAGTGGATGGATCCATCTCAGCCTCCTCCAGAGGTTCCCAGGATCATAGATGCCAGTCTTCAGTCAACTCGATTCACTCCACACGACATCAAGAAATAGCGGAAGGCACAGGATACTGCAAAGGCTATGGGCCCTAACAACATTCTGACAATAGTACTGAAAACTTGTCCTCCAGAACTAGCCGTGCCCCTAGCCTAGCTGCTCCAGTACCGCTGCAACACTGGCATCTACCCAACAATGTGGAAAATTGGCCACATATATCCTGTCCACAAAAAGCAGGACAAATTCCACCCAGCCATTTACCACCCCATTGGTCCACTCTTGATCATTAGCAAAGTGATGGAAAGTGTTGTCGACGGTGCCATCAAACGGCACTTACACAGCAATAACCTGCTCACTGCCACTCACTTTGGGTTCCATCAGTGCCACTCAGCTCCTGATTTCATTGCAGCCTTTGTCCAGACATGGACAAAAGAGCTGAGCTCAATAGGTGAGGTGATAGTGACTGCCCTTGATGTCAAGGCAGATTGAGTGCATCAGTGAGCCCTAGCAAAACTGAAGTCAATTGGAATCAGGGGGAAAACTCTCTGCTTTTTTGAGTAGCACAGAGAAAGATGGTTGTGGTTGCTGAAGGTCAATCATTTCAGTCCCAGGACATCACTGCAGGGGTTCCTCAGGGTAATGTCCTATAGGCCTAACCATCTTCAGCTGCTTCATCAATGATCATTCCTGCATCATAAAGTCAGAAGTGGGGATGTTCACTGATCATTGCACAATGTTCAACACCATTTGCGACTCCTCAGATACTGAAATAGTGATGGTTTAAGTAAGTTATATTTGTATTTGTGGGTGTTAGGAATGAGTTTTAGCTTTAAAGTTTAAGCTTGATTTGTATTTCTGTATTTGTGTGTTAAGAAAAGGCCAAGATGAGTTTTTGTTTCACTTTAAAAGGTGCCTGCATTTCTAATGAGAGTTTACTTTACTTTAAGAGATGTTAAGCAAACACAAGAGTAGAAAACTGGGCTGTTGCCTAGCCACAGGGGTCCAGAGAGGCAGGCCCCTCCCACAGATGTGTACAGAAGAAACTAGAAACAGCAGTTTGATTTGGAAGCTGTTTAAGTTCAGTTGGTTTTGCGGACAGCTGCCAAGCAGAAGCAACCTAGAAGGGACAGATAGCCAGTTCCAAGCTAAAGTTGGTTGAAAGTAGCTGCCAGGGAGAGACTGGAGTAAAGGGATAGATAGCCAATTGCAAGCTAAAGAAGAAAGTCCCCAAGAATCCAGGGGAGTGGAACAGGAGAAAGTCCCAAGAAGACCTCTAGTCAAAGGAAGGACAGGAACCTGGAAAAGGTCCTGTTAAGTGAAGTTAAGAGAATAGAGCAGAGAAAGGCTTCAAGCTTAAAGAGATAAAGGTTTAGGAAAAGTCAGAAGGTCCAAAGAGACAACTGAAGATCTGTAACTCTTTGCTATGGGCATGTGAAGCAGTGGTGTACAGTTGACAGCTGAGTCAGTGAGAGAGAATGCGTGCAAGGAACAGGTCATCTCAAAATTCTTTGCATAAGAACATAAGAAATAGGAGAAGGAGTAGCCCACATGGCCCATCGAGCCCGGTCCGCCATTCAATATGATCATGGCTGATCTTGGGCTTCAACTCCATTTTCCCGCCCACTCCCCATATCCCTTAATTCCCTGAGATGCCAAAAATCTGTCTATCCCAGCCTTAAATGTATTCAATGATGGAACATCCACAATTCTCTAGGGTAGAGAATTACAAAGATTCACAACCCTTTGAGTGAAGAAATTACTCCTCCTCAGTTCTAAACAATTGGCCCTTTATCCAGAGACTGTGCCCCCATGTTTTAAATTCTCCGACCAATAGAAACAATCTCTCAGTATCCACCCTATCAGGCTCCTTCAGGATTTAGTAGGTTTCAATGAGATCACCTCTCATTCTTCTAAACTCCAGAGAACATAAGCCCAAGTTACACAGCCTCTCATCATAGGACAATCCCCTCATCTCAGGGACCAATTTAGTGAACCTTTGCTGTACGGTCTCCAATGCAAGTATATCCTTTCTTAAATGTGGAGAACAAAACTGCACACACTACTCCAGATGCAGTCTCACCAAAACCTTGTACAACTGCAGCAAGACTTCTTTATTCTTGTACTCCAATCCCCTTGCAATAAAGGCCAACATGTCATTTGCCTTCTTAATTGCTTGCTGCTGCTAACTTTCTGCGTTTCTTGTAGCAGTACACCCAAGTCTCTTTGAACATCAACACTTACAAGTTTCATACATTTTTAAAAATAGTCTGCTTTTTTATTCTTATGACTTCACATTTCCTTATATTATACTCCATCTGCCATCTTGTTGTCCACTTACACCTAACCTGTCTATATTGCTTTGTAGCTTCTGTGTCCTCTCCAGAGCTTACCTTTCCAAGTAGTTTTGTATCATCAGCAAACTTAGATACATTGCTCTCTGTCTCTTCATCCAAGTCATTAATATAGTTTGTGAATAGCTGAAGCCCCAGCATTGATCCTTGCAACATTCACTATTTACTGCCTGTCAACTTGAAAATGCCCTGTTTATGCCCATTCTGTTTTCTATCTGTTCACCAATCCTCTATCCTTGCTAATATATTCCCCCCAACGCCATGAGCCCTTATTTTGCCTATTAACCTTTTGTCCGGCACTTATCGAATGCCTTTGGAAATCTAGGTATACTATATCTACTGGTTCCCTTTTATCTATCTTACTAGTTTCTTCCTCAAAATCCTCTAATAAATTTGTCAAACAGTATTTCCCTTTAATAAAACCATGTTGACTTGTTATAATCATATTATGCTTTTCTAAATGCATTGTTAAGACTTCCTTAATAATAGATTCCAACATCTTCCCAACAACTGATGTTAGGCTAATTGGCCTGTAGTTCACTGCTTTCTTTCTCCCTTCCTTCCTTCTTGAAAAGTGATGTAACATTTGCCAACTTCCAATCTAGTGGGACCATTCCTGAATTTAAGGAATTCTGGAAAATCATAGCTAGCACATTTACTATCTCTGCAGGTCTCTCTTTTAGAACCTGAGGGTGTGGATCATCAGATCCCAAGGATTTGTCAGATTTTACTTCCTTAAGTTTCTCCAATACTTCATTGCTGCTGATATTAATTTCCCTAATTTCCTCACTCTTTTTAGCCCCTATTTCTATCATCTATTTCTGGTGTGGAACTTGTGTCTTCTACTGTGAAGACAGACACAAAATATTTCTTCAATGCCTCCACCATGTCCTCATTTCCCGTGATAATTTCTCCTGCCCCTGCTTCTAAGGAACCAACATTTACTTTAGCTACTGTCTTCCTTTTTATATACTGAAAAAAGCTCTTACAATCTGCTTTTATATTTCTGGCTAGTTTACTCATATATTCTATTTTTTCAACTTTTTGGTGGCCTTTACTGGTTTCTAAAACATTCCTATATATCAGACTTGCTACTGTTTTTTGCAACATTGTAAGCCCCTTCTTCTTCCTGAGTGTTTATTCTTCAATGGAATGCATTTTGAATTGTTTCTTTAAATATTTCCCACTGTTCATTTACCTCCATACCTTTTAGTCTATTTACCCAATTAACCTTAGCCAGTTCTCCCCTCATATCTATGTAATTGGCTTTGTTTAAGTTTAATATTTTTGTTTGCGTTTGGAATATGTCACTTTCAAACTTAACATGGAATTGAATGGTATTGTGGTCGCTATTTCGCACAGGATCTTTTACTATGACATTACTAATTAACCCTGCTTCATTACACAATACTAAATCTAAGATAGCTTTGGCCCTACTCGGTTCCACTATGTACTGCTTCAGGAAACTGTTATGAAAACATTCTACAAACTCATCTTCTAAACCATTCTTGCCAATTTGTCTGTTGTTCCAAAATATTGCATACCCTGAAATATTTATTTCCCAACCTTGATCACCTTGTAACTATGTTTCTGGAATGGCGATTAGATCTAAATCATTTACCTCTATTTGTGCCACTAATTCATCTATCTTATTGTAGATGTTTCATGGATTCAGATAAAGAACCTTTAATTTCATTTTTTTACTTCTATTCCCTGCAATTACCTTATTTGAGGTTGTACATTTTTTGTTGAAACCTCTGCCCCTTCCTGTCCCACTCTGCTTGTCTTTACCCACATCACTATACTGTCCCAATACTTCAACTTTTCTCTTAGATTTCTATCACCCGAACCCTCCCCCACCACCACCACCTCCCCACCCTGCCTGTTAGTGTGCATTATCCTAAGTGCCGAATCTCCAAGTTAATGTACAGAGTAGTAAATAGAGTAGCAACTTGTTGGACAATCTAACTGAAACTCATTCTGGGAATATTGAGGTCATTTCCTCAAACTAAATATATTCTTTTCGGATTCACATTTTTTTCCAAGGAATTTAATAGGGCGTGAAGAATTTTGCAGAATGTTCACTAGTGACTTTTAGGAGATCTCCCTGGAGTGGATCGTGATCAAAATGAAAAACAAATCATTTCAGCTGAACATAGATAATAACCAAGTATGGTAGTTGCTGATTATGATTTAATAAGAGATGAAATCAGCTCAATCAGCACTTTTATCTGCATCCTCAGTATGAACTTATTTTTCTTCCACATGGACAAAATAAACATGGTGATTGGTGTTGTGGTTCAGGCAGTGGCACCCCTTCCTCTGAGCCAGAATGCTCGAAGATCGAGTCCCACTCGTGGACTTGTTGGCTACAAAAGGATTCGCACCAGAAGGGCATCCAGCTGTAAAAACAGCCTGCCAAATCCAAAAACGATGGTTGATACAAATGGAGATGGAGAAGGGTGGTCAACTAATATTGTTACCCATGTAACACGAGAAAAGTTGAAAGAGAAGGAAGATGGATGAATCAGACATGATGAGTTCAATTTACAATGAAATGGGACTGTGTAAATATAATTTTTTAATTCAATATTTTCAAAATTACTAAACGTTTTTGCATTTTGTCACCCCATTTGCTCATAAATATTCCTAAGCCAGAATTTTGAGTTCGGCGGGCGAGCACGGCTGGGAAACGAGGCAATTAATGGCCAGACAGCGAGAAGCGTGCACTGATATGATCAGCGGTGCCTAAAGGTTGGAGGCGGGAGGAGGATGAGCGCTAAAGTCAGCGCAGGCATGGGGGAGTGCTGACAGAAAGCTCCCTGAAGGCAGAGAGCTGCCTCTGGGAGCGGAAGACTGCAAAAGTATCAAATAAAGATTTTTAAATCCGGTAAAAAAAAATGTCCATGCAACAAAAGAAGTCACCTGAGCAGAGACATTATAAAAATTCTGTGCATAGATTTTTATTATTTCATTTAATCATGGAAACCTAATCCTGCCCTTGGGTGAGGTTTCCTGAAAAATACAAAGGCCACCTGGCCGATTGACCCGCCTGCCAACTGTAATGTTGGACAGGCAGTGAAAAATCCCAGTTAACTGCACCGTTAATGGGCTTAATAGCCCTCTTAATTGTCGGCAGGCACGCTTCAGAGTTTAGCGTGCGCCCGCCAACCGAAATGTCACCCAAGTGCGCAATGACATCGGGGCACTCACCCGATGTCATCGGGGGCTATTTTACGCTCGAGCATGTCAGGCGCGCAATGATGTTGGGTGAGCTAGTTCTTGGTTTGCCTCCTATTGTTCTGTAACTTTCTTGACCTGTACTTCTCACTCTCAGTCCATCTCTCTGTTGTGTCCCATGTTCTTTAAGGCCCCAATTTTAACCTGTGGCAGGATTGCAGTCAGGGATTAAAACTGGAGGAAGGAAAGCCCAGTGCAGGTCCATGGTTTCCTTGTAGAGCACAGGGGAACACTACTGCTCCTCCTGGCCCATAGGGAAACCCAAAAAAGTTAAAATAACTTATCTCATCTGGACCTGCTCCTACATGGGACTGTGCAAAAGTCTACTTATGAAGTCCAAATGACATCATTGGACAGTTAATTTTAAATACTTACAAGGCTTGCCTGCCTCCAGCTCAAGTCTCACAGACCTCCCAAACCCAGGAGTTAAAATTATGGCCACAAGAGTGCAGTGCCAAGTAGAGATTAATATACTGTCTTTATTTTTAACTCCCACACATATATGGTTAAATATAGAATAGGCAACCTGTGGTCAGACACACCACACTCTGAAAACTAAGTGACAGATTCCACTTCAAACAAATGCTATGGATCTCTCCTCAACACCCCTCAGACGCTTGTCACACCGTGAGCCAACCTATCTCACTGCACTCCATCTTTCACATGAGGATTCCCAATCTCCACTTTCCAAGAACTCGCCTTGGAATCTTCTCCCAAACCAACACTTTCTCTCAGATGCCTTCCACAAGGGTTCACCTCCAGGGTTTCAAACTCTCCTTCCAATGTTCCTCTCCCAAGTCACCACATACATTCAAGCTGTCTTCCACACACTCTCTCTCACTGACTCAGCCGTCAACAGTACACCACTGCTTCACATGCCCATAGCAAAGAGTTACAGACCTTCGGCTGTCTCTCTGTACCTTCTGGCCTCATGCAAGCTGTTCTTGCTTTAAACCTGCTTCCTGCAGCTTTTGTCTCTTTAAATCTGAAGCTTGGGGTCTCTCTCGCAGCCCCTCACTTTTAACTCGTTAACTGAAGCAGTACATGTCCAAATGCAGCAAGTCCCGGGCAATATTCAGGCTTGGCCTGACAAGTGGCAAGTCATATTCGCGCCACACAAGTATCAGGCAACAACCATCTCAACAAGAGAGAATCTAACCTTTACCCCTTGACGTTCAATGGCATTACCATCACTGAATCCCCCATTATCAACATCCTGGGGGTTTACCATTGAAAAGAAACTGAACTGGACTAGCTATGTAAATACTGTGGCTACAAAGAGCAGGTCAGAGGCTACGAATCCTGAAATAAGTAACTCATCTACTGACTCCCCGAAGCCTGTCCACCATCCACAGGGCACAAATCATGTGTGATGGAATACTCCCCACATGCCCAGATGAGTGCAGCTCCCACAGCACTCAAGAAGCTTGCTATCGCCCAGGACAAAGCAGCCCGCTTGATTAGCACCATATCCACAAACGTTCACACCCTCCACCACTGTAGCAGCAGTGTGTGCCATCTACAAGATGCACTGCAAGAATTTACCAAGGCTCCTTAGACAGCATCTTCCAAACCCACAGCCGCTACCATCTAGAAGGACAAGGGCAGCAGATAGATGGGAACACCACCACCTGGAAGTTCCCATCCAAGTCACTCGCTATCCTGACTTAGAAATATATCACCATTCCTTTACTGTTACTGGGTCAAAATCCTGGAACTCCCTTCTTAACAGCACTGTGGGTGTATGTACACCACATGGGCTGCAGAGGTTCACGAAGGCAGCTCACCACCACCTTCTCAAGGGCAACGAGAAATGGGTAATAAATGCTGGCCCAGCCAGCGAAGCCCACTTCCCATGAAAGAATATTTTTTAAAAAGGACCTTTTTCAGGTTCCTGTCCTTCCTTTGACTAGAAGGTCTGCTTGGGGCTTTCCCCTGTTTCTGTCTCACTCCTTTTGGCCTTGGGACCTTTAGATTCTTTTGGGAAATCTGCTCTTACTCTGCAGTTCCCTCTCCCAGTGTCCAGTCTCTCTGGATTCCTGACTTCAAACTGAACTCAAAACCGGTTTCTTTAGTTTTTGTGTGTGAGTCTCTGGGAGGGACCTGCCTCTCTAGACCGCTGTTGCTAGATTACAGCCCAGTCTCTCTACTCTTGTTTGTTTAACTTAGCTACCACAGTCATAAAACTCTCATTAGAAATGCAAGCACATTTTAAAATGAAACTAAAACTCACAGATACAGAAATACAAATCAAGCTTAAACATTAAAGATAAAACTTATTCCCAACACCCACAAATACAAATATAGCTTACTCAAATTGTCTCTATTTCCTAACACCATATGCAATATTTAGACAAGCTCCACAGGTCTCCAGTTACCTTTTCAACAGACAGTCAACAGCTCTCTGCCGGACAGGACCATGCATAATACCAGGTCAAAACAAAGAAGAGTCTCCAACTTCATTACTCTCATTTGGTCACAGTTCAACCAAATCAGATTAACTATTGCAGAAAACAAATGCAACGTGCTGGAAATATTCAGCCGTCAGTATTTGTGAAAGGGTCAGATAAGTTAATGTTTTAGGTATAAATGGATGTTAACTGACCAGCTGAATGTTTCAATTTTATGTATTATTTCAGATTTCCAACACCCATAGTTTTTGCTTAAATGTTATGGAACTTACTGTGCATAAATGGCCAACAGATTTGCCAAACTAGCACCTTAAGAGTATTTTTTCATTTTAGAAGTTTAATATAAATCCAAGTGGCTGTTGGATTACAATTAAGAATTATTCACTGATAACCTACAGACCTGAAATGGGTTAAATGTTTTTTCTCAATTTTATTAGAAGTTTTCTTTGTTACTGTAAACTTCTAATATCAATACATATTTTAAAAAATAAACGGTTCTAGATAAAGGGCAAAGCTGGTGCAGACATGATGGGTCAAAGGATCTTTTTCTATGCTGTAAAATTCTATGGAGTAAAAATTATTCTAGGCCTGCCATGTGCCCAGGACCTGGCGCTGTGGAGGCATCATACACCTGATGCAAAAGTCCAGAGGACATATCATGCTAAATTTAGTAATGAATAACGAGCCAAAATTAGTTAATAATCTAACAATGAAAGAATATTTATCAGTGATCATAATATGATCAAATTCACTGTTAGGTTTGAAAAGAAGAAACTTACCACAATTACTATGATATTAGATCTTTGGAATGGCTAACTTTAACAGGATGAGATAGAGACTGATGGCAGCGAACTGGTCAAAATTATCAAGTAAAATTAAAGATGAACAGTGGGATGTGGTCAAAAGAGAATTTAGCTTAATACAAACCAATATATTCAGAACCACTGACTGAGCACTGAAGAGAAATTTGAGTTGATTAGAGCCAACATGGATTTGTAAAGGGTAGGTATTATATCTAACACACCATGAGAGTACCTCAAGTAGCAATTGGGGGAATGTCCATGGATGTGGCCTTTCACAAAGCATTCAAGAAGGTGGCACTTAAGTGACTGTTAGCTTAAATTAAAGCTCATGGAATTGAACACAAATCATTGATCTGACTGGGAAATTGGTCTGGCAGTTGAAGACAGAGTAGGGTTAATAGGTATGTACTTGAAATCAAAGAAAGTATCCCACAATGATCTTTGCTAAAGCCTCAACTATTCAATATATTTATTAGTGACTTAGATAACATAAGTGAGCCATGCATCCAAATTTGCCGATGCCACAAAGATTTGTGAAGTAGTAAGTGGCATAACAACAGCATAAAAATACATGATAGTTTTAAGTGCAGGCAAAACTGCAGCAGACTGATTTCAATGCAGCTAAGTGAGAGTTCACCCATTTTGGATCAAGAAAGGATAGATCAGAGTATTATTTAAATTGAGAAAAGCTAGGCAAAGTCAGCATGGTTTCATCAAGGGGAGGTCATGCCTGACAAATCTGTTAGAGTTCTTTGAGGGGGTAATGAGTAGGTTAGACAAAGGAGAGCCAATGGATGTTATCCACTTGGACTTCCAGAAGGCCTTTGACAAGGTGCCGCACAGGAGGCTGCTCAGTAAGATAAGAGCCCATGGTGTTAGAGGCAAGGTACTAGCATGGATAGAAGATTGGCTGTCTGGCAGGAGGCAGAGAGTGGGGATAAGGGGGTCCTTCTCAGGATGGCAGTCGGTGACTAGTGGAGTTCCGCAGGGGTCAGTGTTGGGACCACAACTTTTCACTTTATACATTAATGATCTAAATGAAGGAACTGAGGGCATTCTGGCTAAGTTTGCAGATGATACAAAGATAGGTGGAGGGAAATGTAGTATTGAGGAGGCGGGGAGGCTGCAGAAGGATTTAGACAGGTTAGGAGAATGGGCAAAGAAGTGGCAGATGGAATACAACGTGGGGAAGTGTGAGGTCATGCACTTTGGTAGGAAGAATAGACGCATAGACTATTTTCTAAATGGGGAGAGAATTTAGAAATCTGGTGTGCAAAGGGACTTGGGAGTCCTAGTCCAAGATTCTCTTAAGGTTAACTTGCAGGTTGACGCGGTAGTTAGGAAGGCAAATGCAATGTTGGCATTTATTTCGAGAGGACTAGAAGATAAAAGCAGGGATGTGCTGCTGAGGCTTTATAAGGCTCTGGTCAGACCACATTTAGAATATTGTGAGCAATTCTGGGCCCCGTATCTCAGGAAGGATGTTCTGGCCCTGGAGAGGGTCCAGAGGAGGTTCACGAGAATGATCCCAGGAATGAAAGGCTTAACATATGAGGAACTTTTGAGGACACTGGGTCTATACTCGATGGAGTTTAGAAGGATGAGGGGGGATCTGATTGAAACTTACAGAATACTGAAAGGCCTGGATACAGTGGACGTGGGGAAGATGTTTCCATTAGTAGGAGAGACTAGGACCCGAGGGCACAGCCTCAGAGTAAAGGGAAGACCTTTTAGAACAGAGATGAGGATAAACTTCTTTAGCCAGAGAGTGGTGAATCTATGGAATTCATTGCCACAGAAGGCTGTGGAGGCCAGGTCATTGAGTGTATTTAAGACCGAGATAGATAGGTTCTTGATTGGTAAGGGGATCAAAGGTTACGGGGAGAAGGCGGGAGAATGGGGTTGAGAAACTTATTAGCCATGATTGAATGGTGGAGCAGACTCGATGGGACGAATGGCCTAATTTCTCCTCCTATGTCTTATGATCTTATGATCTAATGGAGATAAAAGAAATTTAAGGGTCAATGTATGCTGATCACTAAAATATAGCAGTCAGGTATAAAGGTAATCTAAAAGGCCAATGGAATGTTGGTCTTTATAACTAGAAGGTTATAATATAAAAGGGAAAAAAGTTTTGCTACAGCTACACAAAGCTTTGATTAGCCTACATTGGAGCACTGTATACAGTCCAGGCACCACACAGGATATATTGGTCTTGGAAGGAGGGCAATGCAGATTCACCAGAGGATTAGTAGGGCTCCAAGGGTTAAATTGTGAGGTGAGAGTAAGCAAGCCAGACTTGGATTCCCTGGAATATAGAAAATTAATGGGTGATTTGCTTGTGGTTTTAGGATTTTGAAAGGAATTGATAGGGTAGATGGAGGGAAAACTTTTCCACTGTTGGGGGAAGCCTGGAACAAAGTGACATAGCCTCAAAATCAGAGGCCAGGCCATTCAAGAGCGAAATTAGGAAACACTTCATGAAAAGAGTGGTAAAAATGTGTGGAAATCTCTCCCACAAAAAGCAGATGATGATAGCTTAATTAATAATTTTAAATCTAAGGTTGACAGATATTTGCTAGTCAAAGATATTAAGGGATATAGAGCAAAGGCCGTGGATGGTGTTACAATACAGACCACCTATGATCTCACAGACCATCTATGATCTCACATAGAACAAGTTCAATGGGCTGAATGGCCGACTCCTGGTCCTAGGATAGAAATTAGTCCTCGGGGCTCAACGACACCTGCCTTACACCTGCCCCAGTGACCAATTTTGAAAGGAGGTCCTATAACGAGGATTAAGCTCGTGGATAAAATATTCAAGAGGTCCCCACACCTGATTTAGGTGACCACCCCTTGACATTCAATGGCATTACCATCGCTGAATCCCCCTCTATCAATGTCCTGGGGTTGCCATTGAGTGGAAACTGAACTGGACTAGCCATATAAATATTGTGACTACAAAGAGGTCAGAGCTAGGAATCCTGCGACAAGTAATTCACCTCCTGACAACCCAAAGCCTGTCCACCATCTGCAAGGCACAGGTCAGGAATGTGACGGAATACTCTCCACTTGCTTGGATGAGTGAAGCTCCAACAACACAAGAAGCTTCACACCATCCAAGACAAAGCAACCCCCTTAAATGACATTCCATCCACAAACATTCATTCCCTCCACCACCGATGCATAGTGACAAGAGTGTGTACCATCAACAGGATGCACTGCAGAAACTCACCAAGACTCCTTAGACAGCACCTTCCAAATCCATGCCCATTACCATTTAGAAGGACAAGGGCAGCAGACACATGGGAACACCACCACCTGGAAGTTCCCCTCCAAGCCAATCACCATCCTGACTTGGAAATATATGGCCATTCCTTCACTGTCACTGAGTCAAAATCCTGGAACTCCCTCCCTAACAGCACGATGAGTCTACTGTTATGATCCCCAAATGAGATTACCCCTGGAGAAACCTGATCTCAGGATGGAACCCAACCTGATAGGTTCTAACTTTTATTTGTTTATTTAAATATGTGGAGAGTAGTGACTGAACAGAATCACAGGAGTCAGCTGATGAACTTTTTACGAAAGAATAAAACATTTATTCAACAAGATGAACTATATTACAATACTCCTTCACCCACAACTATACCTTTACAGATATATACATATTTGTAAGGATAACACAAGTCACAAAAGCTATCTTATACTTTAATGTACAGAGTAAGTACCCAGTCCATGTAAAACTATGGCATCCTGTGGTCAGACACACCACACTCTGACCTCAAGTGACGGATGCCAACTCACCCAGATGCTATGGATCTCTCCTCAACTCCTCTCATGAGACTGTCACACTGTGAGCCAACCAGTCTCACTGAATTCCGTCCTTCACATGAGGGTTTCCAATCTCCACTCTCCAAGACCTCACCTTGGAATCTCCTCCCAAACCAACCCTTTCTCTCAGCTGCCTTCCACAAAGGTTCACCTCCAAGGTTTCGATGTTCCTCTTCCCTGGGTCACCACATGCATTCAAGCTGTCTTCCATGCACTCTCTCTCACCAACTCAGCCTTAGAGGTTCCACCACTGCTTCACATGCCCATAGCAAAGAATTACAGACCTTCAGTTATCTCTTTGAACCTTCTTGCAAGCTGCTCTCACTTTAAACCTGCTTTCTAAAGCTTCTATCTCTTTATACCTGAAGCTTGGGGCCTTTCTCTCTGCCCCTCACTCTTAACTTCGCTTAACAGGACCTTCTTCTAGGTTCCCGTCCTTCCTTTGACTACAAGGTCTCCTTTGGGCCTTCCCCGCCTTCCACTCTCCTGGATTTCTGGGGTTTTTCTTTAACTTGGCACTTCTATCTGTTCCCTTTGCTCCAGTCTCTCCTGGCAACAACTCCAAAGCTAGCTGAACTCCAACAGCTTCCAAATCAAAACTGCTGTCTTTCTTCTTCTTTGTGTATGTCTGTGGGAGGAACCTGCCTATCTGGCCCCTGTTGCTAGGCAACAGCACTGTTTTTCTACTGTTTATCTTTACCTTATAGGAGTCGTAAACTCCTTATTAAAAATGCAAGCACTCTTTGTAAAACTCCATTTGACCTTTCTTAACACAGAGACACAGAAGTACAAATCAAGCTTAAACTTTAAAGCTAAAACTCATTCCTAACACCCACAAATACAAATATAACTTACTTAACCTATCTCTATTTCCTAACATGGACTGCAGCGGTTCAAGTAGACAGCTCATCCCCACCTTCTCAAGGGCAATTAGGGATGGGCAATAAATGCTGCCCTAGTCCGCACTACCCACATCCCATGAGTGAATTTTAAAAACTGTCTAAATAATGGGTCTCATGCAGTTGGCAGAGAGACCCAATGACAATGCAGATTGGGTGCAGGCCATCCCACTGTTAAGTTTTATATGTGAAAAACAGGTGCAATGCTTACGAACATCTCCCCCCATTACTGTATTTTATTCTAACGCAGGTAAGTAAAAGGTAAATTTGAGTAAACTGGAACTTATGAACAAAATCCAAGAATGCTTCCAAATCTGACGTAAAGAAATAAGAACGACTAAGCATGGCATAATAGCATTGCTATCTTTTAAGTTTACAGGAAAGTGATCCCGCACCAGTATTAAACAGCTATCAGATAAGTGGGCAGTGCTGACTGTGGCATTAAACAAGTCACAAGGGTGTGAACCACAACAAGATATGTAAATATAAAACTGAAAAAAAACAAGGCGAGACTGGCTGGCAACAAGCAGCACCAAAATGTCTCCCAACTGGCTACACAGAAAGATTTTTATCTTCATTCGTCTTTAGCGTGTGTTAGTTGGCTGTGATATTACAACTGCTGAATTAGGTTAAATTCCCCTAAGAAGCAACTGGAAGGCTAAATGACTGCCAGATCCGATCTATAGTCAAGTCAAAACATTTTTATTATGACATGCACAAGAAATTCACGATTAATAAATTAAGTAAATGCTAAAATTTCACTTGACTAGAATGCTGACCAACAAGGGGACGCAAACAATGTTTTCACACTTGTATACAAACATTGGCTTACAGACTAATGGTAACATTCTCATGGTAATAAATTTGAAAAAGTGCGATGTTTTCTCCTCCTTTAATTGATAAAAACATTTGGAGAAACATCACGTAAAAGGGTAATTTTTAAAAATCTTTTCACCAAACACCATAGAATGAATAATGAAGGCCTCACTACTCCTTTTACTCCGCTTACACTATATGTCTATGGAAGACCCATGGATTCCATTTTGTTAACTTTCCATATGCTCTTATTGCTTCTCCTTTTTTCACTTCCTCTCTGAACTTTCCACATTCAGACTGGTTCTCAGTTGTATCAGCAACCTGGTATCTTTGATATGCACCCTTTTCCTGCTTTGCCTTACTCTCTATCATTTTTGTCATCCAGGAAGCTCTAGCTTTATTTGTCCTACCTTTCCCCCTAATAGGAATGTACCTCCAATGTTCCTGAAACATCTCCTCTATAAAGGCAGCCCTTTGTTCCAATCTTTTATTTCAGTTCCTGTTCTCACCACACTGAAACAAGCCCATTCACAATTAATTATTATTATTCAGGATTGCTTTGTCCTTTTCTAAAGCTAACCTAAACCTTATGATACCACGATCGCTGTCCCCTAAATGTTCCTCCAGTGTCACATGATCCACTTCATTCCCCAGGACCAGATCCAGCTTTGCTTCCATCCTTATTGGGCTGGAAACATACTGATCTAGAAAATTTTTCTGAACATACTTCAGGAACTCTTTCCCCTCTTTGCCCTTTACACTATTACTATACCAGCCTGTATGAGGATAACTAAAGTCTACAGTTTTGCATCTTATATTTTTTTTCCAAATTTGTTTCTCTGTATCTATCACACTAGTTGGTGGGCTATAATAATACACCCAGCAGTGGAATGGTACCCCTAGTGTTTCTTAGCTATAACCAAATGGATTCTATGACCCCCCCCTCCCTCTACGAAATCTTCTCTCCACAGCAATGCAATTTTTCCCTTTGAGTATCACACATGTGAATCTCTGAATCATAAGGTTTCCTTTCAAGTCCCACACTAAGGCTTGAATACAAAAATTAAGGCGAACACTCCAGTTTGGTACAGTCAGAGATGCCATATTTCAGATTAAACATTAAATCGAAGCCCCAACTGCCTGCTCAGGTGGATATAAAAGATCCCACAACACTATTTTGAAAAAGTGCAGGGGAGTCATCCCCAGTATCCTAGCCAATATTTATCCATCAATCAACATCAGACAAAAAAAAAACAAATTATCTAGTCATTATTAGATTGCTGCTTGTGAGAGTTTGCTGTGCATATATTGGCTGACTGCTCTCAAAGTACTTCATTGGTCATAAAGGGCTTTGAGACAGCCAGTGGTTGGGAAAAACAATATATAAATGCAAATCTTTGTTCCTTTCTTTCATTAAAACTGCCACTCTTCCTCCTTTATTTTCTTCTCAATCTTTCCTGAATACCCATTATCCAGGAATTTTTAATATCCAGTCTTGCCCTTTTTTTGAGACAGATCTCAGTTATTGCCACAACATGATATTCCTAAGTATCTCTATATGCCTGCAGCATGCCAACTTTATTTACCATGCTCCAATTTTCTCCCCTTCTCTCCTGAATGCCTTACATCTTTGCTGTGGTCCAGTTCCACAAGCACTGAGCCCTTTTTCAGCTATCTCATTCAAGTAATATGATTGTAGGAGTTGGAGGCCAATCATTTCAGCTCCAGGGCATCATTGCAGGAGTTCCGCAGGGTACTGTCCTAGGCCAAAACATCTTCAGCTGCTTAAATGACCTTCCCTCCAACATAAGATCAGAAGTGTCCGCTGTTAATTGCACAGTGCTCAGCACCATTTGCAACCTCAGATACTCAAGCAGTCATGCCCGCATGCAGCAAGACCAGGGCAACTTTCAGGCTTCACATCACACAAGTGCTAGGCAATGACCATCTCCAAAAAAAGAGAATTAAACCATCTCCTCTTGACCTTCAATCGCATTACCATTGCCGACTCCCTCACCATCAACATCTCTGGGAGTTACCATTGACCAGTATCTGAGCTGGACAAGCCATATAAATGCTGCAGTACAAGAGCATGTCAGGGCTTGGGAATTCTGGCAAGTAGCTCACCTCCTGAATCCCCGAAGCTCCAATAACGCTTTAAGAGCCCGACACTATCCAAGACAGAGCGGCCTGCTTGATTGTCACCCTTTCCACCGCCTTAAACACTACTCTCTCCACCACCAGTATGTAGTAACAGCACTATGTACCATCTACAATATGCACTGCAACAACTTGCCGAGACTCCTTCAACAGCATACTCCATACTCATAATCTCTACCACCTAGGCCAAGAGCAACAGACGTGGGAACAACACCACCTGCAAGTTCCTCTTGAAGTCACACACTACTCTGACTAGGAAGCATATCTTCATTCCTTCACTGTCGCTGGGTCAAAAACCCAAAACGCTCTTCCTTAACAGCATTTAAGGTGCACCTTATTACATGGATCGTAGCGTTTCATGATGACTTCTCAAAGGCGATTAGGGATGCCAGCAATGTTCACACCCCATGATCGAATAAAAAAGTGACTATTATTTATGCATAATCGCAGGTGGGTTATTCAATTACAGCTGGCATTGGCCAAGCCTAATCTTGTCCTCGCCCGATGCCTATACATGTGCACTTCCAGCTGGGATTGTCAGAATAGAGATCAGGAGCTAGAAAGCCAGGGATGCCAAATCCACTTGTAGCCTGGTTGAGGTCAACTGAGAGAGTACAGACATGGTATAAACTGAATATCTTTCTGGGTTTGTATGATTTAGCCACACACAGGATAAATTTCGATGTCAACAGAGTAGCCCATTTCCTGAGGTTACTGTTATGATTTGTTTAAGCTCTTTAAAAAAATTGTAACTTTGTAAAATTATATGGGTTCTGAATTGTCACTGATTTATGGCTCAGAGGGATGGATGAAGATATTTATTCCATTGTCAGTGGCTAGATGCCATATCGAGTGGAAATCTGTTGGCATCAACCCATGCAACCTGACCAATTCTTTACTTATTGAACAGCATAACCCTTTAAAACATTTCCAAATAATATGAAGATCATTAATGTTGGCCTTTTCTTGTTAAATTCCTCTGACTGTATAAAAATATATAAAATTATAAATACACATTGGGAAGAGGCATTGTTACAATACCATACTAGTAACCCAGAGATGTGAACTCAATGATTTGCTAATATTTATAGCAAAAATTATCTGCTACAACTTTCAAAGTAAAATATGAAATTAGAACTAAATTCTAGTAATTAGTGGGCTGGCATCAGAAAGGATGACCAAGAAAGTTGGCAGATTGTTACAAAAACCCAACTACTCCACTAGTGTCTTTTGCAAAAGGAATATGCCACCACTACCAAGGCCAGCATTTGTTGCCCATCCTTAAACACCCTTGAGCTGAGTGGTGTGCTAAGCTATTTCAGAGTTCAGATAAAAGTCAACCACATTACTGTGGATCTGGAGTCACATGTAGGTCAGGCTCTCTAAGAATGGCAGATTTCCTTCCGTAAAGGGCACTTGTGAACCAGATGGTTTTTTACAACAATCTATAGTTTCATGGTCATCATGGGCTAATTTACAATTCCAGGTTCTATTAATTTAATTGATACTTCACCAGCTGCCATAGTGAGATTTGAATCTGTACCCCCAGAGGATTAGCCTGCATCTCTGGATCTCCCCGCCCCGAGATATATCAGACATATCTAATGGTCTGATTAAGGCAAAATACTGTAGATGCTGGAAATCTGAAACAAAACAAAAATGCTGGAAAAACTCAGTAGGTCTGACAGCATCTGTGGAGAGAAAGACAGAGTTAATGTTTCGAGTCCGTATGATTCTTCTTCAGAGCTAAAAGAAGTAAAAAGGTGATGAAATTTATACTGTTTAAGGAGGGTGGAGCAGGTGAGGCTGGTTAGAAAGCCAGCGATAGGTAGAGGCAAAGGAGAGATTGCCAAAGGTGTCATAAACAAAAGATAAAAAAGGGGTGTTGATGTTGGTGATGGCTAAAGGAGGTGCTAATGGTGACATTAAAGATAGAAAGCACCTCACCTCCATCCTCACCTCTTTTGTATCCCCTTTTTTCAATATTAATTTTTTTCCACTTATTTTTATTATTATTTTTTAAATTTATTTTCATTTTTATTCATTGTTTTATCCCCACCTTTTAGCCTTTTTTTGACCTTTTTTCCCACCATCGTCCCCTCCCTCCCCCACCCCCACTCCCACTAGGGCCATCTGTCACTTGCTCATGTTGTTCTTTCCAGAGTGCCTACCCTTGTTCAGCTATTATCACATTCTGCTTTCTATCCTTAATGTCACCATTAGCACCTCCTTTAGCCAGTACCCCACCATCAACACCCCTTTGACCTTTTGTCTATGACATCTTTGGCAATCTCTCCTTTGCCTCCACTTATCGCTGGCCTTCTATCCAGCCTCACCTGCTCCACCCCCCTTAAACACCCCCCCTTAAATAAATTTCACCACATTTTCTCTTCTCTTTAGCTCTGAAGAAGAGTCACATGGACTCAAAACATTAGCTCTGTCTTTCTCTCCACAGATGCTGTCAGACCTGCTGAGTTTTTCCAGCATTTTTTGTTTTTGTTGTGTTATGTCTAATGATCTAGCAAGCCCAAGAAAGTGGTTACTGAAGAAGTCCTACCATATTGCCAAGGCAACTGGGCATGGGCAATAAATGTAGCATTGACAAAATCTTGTCTGTTCTGCATTTATTTTATCAATTGACAGCAAGATTCACTGATTGTTGGAAGTCCTTTCACGATGCATTTGTTGGGTAAAACAATTTCCAACGTGTATTTTGTTTAAAACAGATATTACATGATATTAAAGAATATTTGAGAAATCAAATCCCAGCCAATTAAGTACATTTACACTGCAGCCATTACTGTAATATAGGTAACGTGGATGCCAATTTGTACACAAGGTCCCAAAAACAGCAATAATTTTTATGACCAGATAATCTGCTTTTGGTGATGTACGTTGGCCAAGTCATGAGAATTCCCTGATAATTTTTGTGGGAATGTTTCATGTCCTTCTGAGGCAACAGCCTTAGTTTAAAATAAAAGCAAAATACGGCAGATACTGGGAATCTGAAACAAAAACAGAAAATGCTGGAAAAACTCAGCAGGTCTAACAGTCTAACAGCATCACAAAAACAGAATTACCTGAAAAAACTCAGCAGGTCTGGCAGCATTGGTGGAGAAGAAAAGAGTTGACGTTTCGAGTCCTCATGACCCTTCGGCAGAACTGAAGTATAGTTAGGAGAGAGGTGAAATATAAGCTGGTCTAAGGTGGGGGGTGGGGGGGAGAGAGAAGTTGAGGGTGGGGTGGTTGTGGGGACAAGCAAACAGTGATAGGAGCAGATAATCAAAAGATGTCACAGACAAAAGGATCAAAGAGGTGTTGAAGGTGGTGATATTATCTAAGAAAAGTGCTAATTAAGAATGGATGGCAGGATACTCAAGGTACAGCTCTAGTGGGGGTGGGGTGGAAAGATTAACAAGGTATTAGTTGTAGTTTTAAAAATAATGGAAATAGGTGGGAAAAGAAAAATCTATATAAATTATTTGAAAAAAAAAGGGGGAGGGGGAAGAAATGGGGTGGGGATGGGGGGAGGGGGAGTTTAAGATCTAAAGTTGTTGAATTCAATATTCAGCCCGGAAGGCTGTAAAGTGCCTAGTCGGAACATGAGGTGCTGTTCCTCCAGTTTGCGTTGGGCTTCACTGGAACAATGCAGCAAGCCAAGGACAGACATGTGGGCAAGAGAGCAGGGTGGAGTGTTAAAATGGCAAGCGACAGGGAGGTTTGGGTCTTTCTTGCGGACAGACCGCAGGTGTTCTGCAAAGCGGTCGCCCAGTTTGCGTTTGGTCTCTCCAGTGTAGAGGAGACCGCATTGGGAGCAACGAATGCAGTAGACTAAGTTAGGGGAAATGCAAGTGAAATGCTGCTTCACTTGAAAGGAGTGTTTGGGCCCTTGGACGGTGAGGAGAGAGGAAGTGAAGGGGCAGGTGTTGCATCTTCTGCGTGGGCATGGGGAGGTGCCATAGGTGGGGGTTGAGGAGTAGGGGGTGATGGAGGAGTGGACCAGGGTGTCCCGGAGGGAACGATCCCTACGGAATGCCGCCAGGGGGGGTGAAGGGAAGATGTGTTTGGTGGTGGCATCATGCTGGAGTTGGCGGAAATGGCGGAGGATGATCCTTTGAATGCGGAGGCTGGTGGGGTGATAAGTGAGGACAAGGGGGACCCTATCATGTTTCTGGGAGGGAGGAGAAGGCGTGATGGCGGATGCGCGGGATATGGGCCGGACACGGTTGAGGGCCCTGTCAATGACCGTGGGTGGAAAACCTCGGTTAAGGAAGAAGGAGGACATGTCAGAGGAGCTGTTTTTGAAGGTAGCGTCATCAGACGGAGGCGAAGGAACTGAGAGAATGGGATGGAGTCCTTACAGGAAGCAGGGTGTGAGGAGCTGTAGTCGAGGTAGCTGTGGGAGTCGGTAGGCTTGTAATGGATATTGGTGGACAGTCTATCATCAGAAATTGAGACAGAGATGTCAAGGAAGGGAAGAGAAGTGTCAGAGATAGACCATGTGAAAATGATGGAGGGGTGGAGATTGGAAGCAAAATTAATAAATTTTTCCAGGTCCCGACGAGAGCATGAAGCAGCACCGAAGTAATCATCGATGTACCGGAGAAAGAGTTGTGGGAAGGGGCCGGAGTAGGACTGGAACAAGGAGTGTTCCACATACCCCATAAAGAGACAGGCATAGCTGGGGCCCATGCGGGTACCCATAGCCGCACCTTTTATTTGGAGGAAGTGAGAGGAGTTAAAGGAGAAATTGTTCAGTGTGAGAACAAGTTCAGCCAGACGGAGGAGAGTAGTGGTGGATGGGGATTGTTGGGGCCTCTGTTCAAGGAAGAAGCTAAGGGCCCTCAGACCATCCTGGTGGGGGATGGAGGTGTAGAGGGATTGGACGTCCTTGGTGAAGAGGAAGCGGTTGGGGCCAGGGAACTGGAAATTGTTGATGTGACGTAAGGTGTCAAAGGAATCACGGATGTAGGTGGGAAGGGACTGGACAAGGGGAGAGAGCAGGGAGTCAAGATAACGAGAAATGAGTTCCGTGGGGCAGGCACAGGCTGACACGATCGGTCTGCCAGGACAGTTCTGTTTGTGGATTTTGGGTAGGAGGTAGAAGCGGGCCGTCCGAGGTTGGGCGACTATCAGGTTGGAAGCTGTGGGAGGAAGATCTCCAGAGGAGATGAGGTCAGTGACAGTCCTGGAAACAATGGTTTGATGTTCTGTGGTGGGGTCATGGTCCAGGGAGAGGTAGGAGGAAGTGTCTGCGAGTTGACGCTCAGCCTCCGCGAGGTAGAGGTCAGTGCGCCAGACAACAACAGCACCACCCTTGTCAGCGGGTTTGATGACAATGTTGGGGTTGGACCTGAGAGAACGGAGTGCAGTAAGTTCAGAGAGAGACAGATTAGAATGGGTGAGAGGAGCAGAGAAATTGAGACGGCTAATGTCACGCCGACAGTTCTCAATGAAAAAATTTTAGTCTACTGCATTCGTTGCTCCCAATGCGGTCTCCTCTACACTGGAGAGACCAAACGCAAACTGGGCGACCGCTTTGCAGAACACCTGCGGTCTGTCCGCAAGAAAGACCCAAACCTCCCTGTCGCTTGCCATTTTAACACTCCACCCTGCTCTCTTGCCCATATGTCTGTCCTCGGCTTGCTGCATTGTTCCAGTGAAGCCCAACGCAAACTGGAGGAACAGCACCTCATGTTCCGACTAGGCACTTTACAGCCTTCCGGGCTGAATATTGAATTCAACAACTTTAGATCTTAAACTCCCCCTCCCCCAATCCCCACCCCATTTCTTCCCCCTCCCCCTTTTTTTTTCAAATAATTTATATAGATTTTTCTTTTCCCACCTATTTCCATTATTTTTAAATCTACAACTAATACCTTGTTAATCTTTCCACCCCACCCCCACTAGAGCTGTACCTTGAGTATCCTGCCATCCATTCTTAATTAGCACTTTTCTTAGATAATATCACCACCTTCAACACCTCTTTGATCCTTTTGTCTGTGACATCTTTTGATTATCTGCTCCTATCACTGTTTGCTTGTCCCCACAACCACCCCACCCTCAACTTCTCTCTCCCCCCACCCCCCACCTTAGACCAGCTTATATTTCACCTCTCTCCTAACTATACTTCAGTTCTGCCGAAGGGTCATGAGGACTCGAAACGTCAACTCTTTTCTTCTCCACCGATGCTGCCAGACCTGCTGAGTTTTTCCAGGTAATTCTGTTTTTGTTTTGGATTTCCAGCATCCGCAGTAGCTTTTAGCTTTTTGTTTTTAGACTAACAGCACCCATGGAGAGAAAAACAGAGTTAACGTTTCAAGCCCGTATGACCCCTCTTCAGAGCTAAAGAGAAATAAAAATGTGATGAAATTTATGCTGTTTAAGGTGGGGGGGGGGGGGGGGGGGGGGTGTAGCAGGTGAAGCTGGATAGAAGGCCAGCGATAGGTGGCAAAGCAGAGATTGGCGAAGATGTCATGAACAAAAGGACAAAGGGGGTGTTAATGGTAGCGGTAAGGGCTAAAGGAGGTGCTGATAGTGGCATTAAG